>NC_072735.1:142784611-143117689 GCF_026930045.1 Uloborus diversus | reverse complement strand
TTTCCCCGCTTCGTGGCTAAAGGAGGGGTGAAACGGCCGTCTCTGACGTCATCCTGGAAGCACTGACTTGCGTATTTCCATAGCTCAATACTGGTTTGCATCTTCAATTTTAATTTTTCTGCTCGCACTGTTTATCGCACGGGCTCCCTTTGCCCGTGCCCTGGGCATGACATTTCCAAGAAACAGGCCCCCTTTGTTTACTTCATCTGTCGGCTCTCGCTGATTGGGTTTAGCAACCTTTTCCTCAAGAATCCAACATTAGAAGGTGGGAGGGCAATGGAAGGGCAATTTTTCATACTTCATTTAAATTATTTTTCAAAAACTATCCCAGTGCTTTGAAATAAATTCTTTAATTCTTAGTATTCCTTCCTATATTGTTTTCCCTTTTTCGTTCGGTGAGGGGGGGGGGTGTAGTTTATAATGAATTTAAAACACAGAAGCAAAAATAAAATAACTAATGACTAAAATTAAGAGCAGCTGCAACATAGGTTTTGGTATAATTGGAAAAAAAGGGGTCAGACAGTGATAGGGGTGGACGGGCCCGCCGGCCGATGCGCCCTCAATGCACCTTCGTTATTATTATTTTCTTTTTTGCACCCTCAAATTTGTGTGTGACTTCGTTTTTTTTCATTCATTCATTCTTTTTTTTTTTTTTTTTTTTTTTTTGCACCCCTTCAATCCTGAGCCTCTTCTTTTTCTTTTTTTTTTCTTGCTTCCTCAAACCTAAGCTCAGTTTTTCTTTCATCCCTTGAACCTGTGTACCTTCGGTTTATTTATTTTATTTTACTTAATTTTTACGGTGCATATCTTTGATGTTCAGTTTCGTATAACGCATATTTTTCCATCTAGAGTTGCGCATATATTCTACAAATGCAATTATTTCAGTATATGTATTTATTGCAGCTTATTTCATTTATTTGAATCATAAACATCAGTAATTACATAGTTGATCATACTTTGAATGTTCATCAGTGGTATCCATTTGAAAAGTCACAGCCAATAGTTCTTGGAAATATCAGTTTAAAGTAAAGGTTTGGTCTTAAAAATATTTCATCGGATAATTTTTTTGGGGGGTTATTAAAGAAACGTTATGTATCAACCAGCTTCTGATATTTCGTACTTATTCCTCTATAGTTATTTTAATATTCTGCAAAAATAATATTTTAATATATGTATTTATTGTAGTCATTTATGTACACAGCTATTTGCATTTTGAATCAACATAGTAGTTACAAAATCTTTCCATTATACACGAGTAACAGTACTTGGGAAATATCTGCTTGTAATAACAGTAATTGCTTTAAAAATGCTTCATGAGATATTTAATTTTTTTCATAAAAGACGTATAAATGAAGTATTACCATGTGGTAATCAGTTTCTGAGTATTTGTATTTTTCCCTCTATGTTGTTGTATATATTTTATAAATGTAAATATATAACTATTTTGAACTAATATAGTTGCTATATATTATTAAATTCAATCATTATTCATTGAAAAATTCGTTTTTTACTTCTTAGAATTAATATTAATTTATTATATTATTAATATTAATCATGATTCTTTCTCTCTTCTACAATTTTTTGAAAATAAACTTTAAAGTAAATGAATAACAGTAATTTCTCTTTCAAATCAGGAAAAGATTTTTTGTAGTAGTTTACGAATTTAATGACAAATAGATTACCATTTTCTTCTAATAAAATTATTTTAAGTTGTAGTCAAACTTGGTTTAGTTTCATAATAATTATCGTTTGAAATCACTTATGATCAAGTTTTGTTTTTCCATTTTATTCGAATTCAAAATAATTCTCGTAAAATATGGGTGAGACACTAGTATCAAAAAAGGTAAATTAAGATACGAAGACTTATTTTTTTTTATTTTTTTCCAAATTATGCTTTTATGTCCAAAAATAGGAGCGAAGCAATGCCATTTGCTATTGAAATCGTCTTAAAGTGCTCCGCGAGTGCTTCCAGAGCTACGTCACCAATTTCATTCCCCCACAACCTGTTTCGGGAGATGGTCCAACCCTAGTCTCCTCTTCTAAAGACCCTGATGCGTACCTACTATATCTCAGGAAGGAACTGTCGGAATCAAACTAAATTTGGTCCGCGTTTTCCCAAGAAGGAAAAAGTTCTGATTTAGTTTTGGTGTCAATAGCTCATAGGGGGGGGGGGGTTGAACAAATCAAACGTTTTTTCTCGTTACTCGTGACTGCTATATTTCGAGAAGTAATGAAATAATGGGAATGAAACAAAAATTGACCGCCAGGAAGATCTGATTTGACTCTGTTGTTAATAGCCCAAAAGGGGGGGGGGGAATCAAAACGTTCTTTCTTGTACATTGCAAGTGATACATCTCAAAAAGTAATGCTACTTTTAAATGAAATTTGGAATAAATGTGAACCAGTACGGAAACAGGCACTGTTTCAATTTCGGCGTTAATAGAACCAAAGGCAGCTGATTTTTGCCATCATTCGCTGCAATAAAAACAGCTCAATTAACATAACGATGTGAAAGATAAATCACATTAAATTGCCGTCTGTTTTGGAAACCCTTTCACATCATTTAATTGTTGGAAAGTGCCGGAAGAATCGCGATGATTTAAAATTTTTATCTCTTGCCATCTTCTATTTGTTAACAAATAAAATGTTTGTAATTAAAATAAAGAAGGCTTTTTAAACTGTTTGCAATTTTTGCTTTTTGAATCTTTCTTTGCTGTTTTTTTTTTTTTTTTTTTGATAATCCGGAAATTTGGTTCGGTCGTCAAATTTTTGCGTTGATAATTTAATTTTGGTAACAATGTTGTTTTACAGTGACCCTATTCTACCAATGCTTTATTCACGAATGCAAAGGAAAATATTTCTCACGTAAGTACTGGTGCGAAATAATTAACGTCAATGAGTTAAGTCACCAATTTCTCTAATTATCGAAATGCTCCAGCTTTTGCGAATAACATGATTTAGTATTAGAGATTACATGAGCGATTGTACGTTAAACCCAAGAACTCATAATATAGATATTGAAGAAATTTTCGTGATGGTCGCAACATTGTAGTTTTTAGATATCGTCCAATAGTATTAAATATTTTTACTTGAACTTGAAATAATAAAGAAGCATTATTCTACTTAATATCAATAATTTTTGTATACAGCTTTTGCCAATAGATGGCAGCAGCAGAGATGGATATCAAACACGGATTTTACGCAGATTATTTGGAAATTAATTCAAGAAATTAGCGAGATTTGGAACTGGTAGAAAGTGTGTCTGTAATTTATCTCTGTTCTTGAATTTATCTCTGTTCCTGTAAAAATACATATCTGGCAGTTAAAAAAAAAAACAACCCTATCTTGAATACATGAAAGAAAAAAAAACTTGCACTAGAAACTTACCTGTTGCAAGACATCACTTCCATTTTTTTTATATTAGTTGATAACAGCCATTTAACTCTCATATATCTGGAGCAAATATTAGAGCAAAAATATTTGAACTATTCCTTAAGGGAGTATATGGAGAAATACGATTTTTTTTTTTTCCGCACTAGGTTTGAATTAGAAATGGGCAATGTCGTTCTTTTTAGTGATCCGTTCATCAGAGGACGGTTTATTCTTTTGATCCGTTCATTCCACTCGTTTATTTGAACGACTTCGTTCATTTAAAAAAGTTGCAGGTGATCTCTCCGCATGACACATTCACGTACATTCGATATATTTCATTAAATCAGTAATATTCTTTGAAGGAAAAATAACTAAAATCATCTCGAAGTAAAAAATACGCCAAAGAAAAATGAATTTAAAAAAAAAAATGTTCAGATGTATAAAGCAATTGTTGTTAATTTTGTAAGATAAGGTTTCATTTCAGAATGTCACAAAATTAATTTATACTGGGTGCTCCTTAAAAATTAACATGTGAAATTTGAACGAGCCACCCTTCCATTTTTGTTCACGGCCTAAATTAAGACTTCCACCAAAATTTCAGATGAAAAAAGATGTATTTTAGGGGTCGCTACAGAGCTTCAAAGTTGTGAAAACTCAGCATTTTTTCCAAAATTCAAATAAACTTTCATATAAGTTAAAAAATGCAAAATAAAAATCAATACCACCTGCTGCTTACACAAGAAGTCTACCTACCCCTCCAGACCCGGATCTATAAACTTTGGGCCCCCCCTGCAACAAACTCTGTAGGGCCTCTCCCCAGTGGCCAGCAGTATATATTTGCAACTTCAATAAGTCTTGGTGCTAGGCTTTTTAAAAAAAAATTTTTGAGGTGTTGAGCTCCATGAGGACGAGCCCTCCCTCCCCGCACTGCGAGGCCTGCGGGTACGCAGATCCGGACCTGTTCCACTCGTACAAGGTAGAAGGTAGACATTCAAGTTTAATTTTTGATATGAGAATTTACAACCATAGGTTCAGAGAGCAAGTCTGGTGAAGTTTCTTTTCTTTCACTGGAGAGTAATACTAATAATGGCGCCGCTGTTTTAGTAAAATGGATAAAGTAGATGCAACATTGTTGAAGAAAAAAAGCAATGCTCATTAAAAAAAAGAATTAGTTTCGAAACAATAAAGCAATGTAAGGAATAAAATACAAGACTGCTGTTTGAACAAGCATTAACTAATTTAGAGAAAAATGAAGATAAATGTGATTTGTTTGAAAGTTACAGCTATTCTTAAAATGCAGATCAAAGTTTATCGTGCAATTTACCCCCTTGCAAAAGAAAATGCGGTAGGAAGAACGCTCTAAATAATGATACTGCTGTGAGTCTTTTCTTGATGCAGCAAAGTTGAGTGATAGAAAAGCAGTTGGTGCCTTGATAACAGCACTTAAACGTGTAGGTTGTGATCCATCGGAATACAACTTAAACAAATCCCCTATTCGGCGTTTCAGAATGAAAAGGAGAAAGAACACTTCCCAATAAATTATCAGTTGATGTTCATTTAACTGTTCACTGTGATAGGAAACGTTTAGAAGATATTGTAGGCAGTGAAACTGTTCATCGAATACCAATCATTGTTTCAGGAAAAGCTATTGAGCAATTACTTTCGGTAGCCAGAGCCGTGTCCAAGGGGAGGGTTTTAGGGGTTAAACCCCTCCCATTGGAGAAAAAATAAAAAAATAAATGAAGAATTGTGCATATTTGACTTAAAATTAGCTTTAATGTTTAAATTTGTGTACAGAACTTTTTTTAAAAGCATTCTCTTTGAAGTTGCCTGGTAACTTACGACACTGTCTTCTCTTAATCAACTAAAATCATATTTTGGAAAACAGAGATGGAGGATTGAGTTGAATGGGCTGTCAATACTTTGTTTAATATTGCTTCTCATAAGGGGTTTTGATCTGGGGCGTTTCACAAAAAGCGATAACTGTTGCCGCTCTGTAGATGCATAGTAATTGCGTTAATTTACATCTGCATCAAAACTCTTCCTATTTAGTTTGCTAAGCATTATCTTACAATATTAAAACCTGAAAACATATGTTATAAAAGAGTTTGTGAAATTTTCTCAGTATTTGTTGCAATATATTGCACTGTAAACAGATAATAGGTTTGAATCTAAACAAGCAGTAAAATGGATAAATACTGAGGTTTTCTTGCCCAACCAGAAATTTCCTTCTGGGAGGTGGGGTTCATAACGATCCTTACATGTACAATACAACCTCATTTATCCGGACTAGGACCAAAGGCAATCCTAATAAACGAAAATCCTGATAATAATGAATAATATTCTTAAATATGCAGACTTATCTTTTATTGCACCAAAAAACAATGCTTTCTAACAAAACTATATACCATTTTTTCTCAATTACTTCATCAGTTATAATTCAGCTGCAATAGTATTGGGCTGACATCCAAAGTATATCATATTGTTTGCTAAATTAGTACTATACTTTATTGTACGTCCTTTGCAGGAGTAGTATGCTTAAGAGCCATTGTCTGTAAGGATCAGGCAGGTTGTGATTGTTGGGATTTTTAATTTTTTTTTATTTTCACATATGTTGTTCCTTATCATAAATGTAATGTAAATCCGAAATTTGAGCTTTGTCTGACTCACCGTTTTTGAGAAAAATTTTTTTTTTTTTGTTTAGGGGGCGTGGCACATTTTTGCTGGTTTTTCAAATTTGCAGATTTTAATGTGCTTGTTGCTTGAAGCGCCCTTATAATGACATGGATCTTTTAATTCCATATTACTATATGGTCTTGTTAGATACTGTTACAGCTGTCAAATCGGTGACACTACGAAAGCGACGCCCACAAACTCCGTTTAAAAATGACCGAAAATGTATTTTTTTCTATATTCAAGGCCAATTTTCTCAAAGCGCCTTCATGATGACACCAACATTTTTAGATCATTTTCTAGCCACACTTACATACATCAAAAATATGTATCAAAATCGGTGTCACTATAAGGGCGCCAGAAGATATTGGAACTTTTATTCGATAAATTTCACAAAAACACAAATATTTAAAATTTAACTACAACTGTCGCCCTCATAGCAGAGATCTGATATTAAATTTGGTTGATAACCAACATGTTTGTCTAACATTTGCACAAAAAAAAAATCGGTGTCACTCCTATTATTTTTGGAAATATAATCGTTCGAAGTTAGTACGTTATGGCGTTTTTTTATATTTATTTATTTAATCTTTTCACCCCCAGATAGTTTTTTTTGAACATATTTATTTTTAATTTAATACAAAAATGTGTATTTTTTAACATTAACAGCTTTGGGCAGTAAGAGCGTCGTTTTCTTGAATAGAAAATGCCCGTTTTGATATAGGTACAGGCGGATGTATTGTGCATAATATGTCTAGATTATCATACCAATACTAATCTTGTTTTTTCGGCCAAACAAATCTATTTATTCCAATTGTTCTTGACATACATTTGACCTCAACTTGCAAATGGATTTTATACGAAAGATGTATAGAGAGAAGCTCTTACAAACATCTTATATAAATGCTTCATATTTTCAACTAATAAATACCCCTGCATTGCCAAAAGTTCAATTTAATGAAATTGGATGGGCCCTATCTTTACGAGCTCAGTTCAAGTTCACTTCAAAGCAGAAGGATTATTTATAAGAACAATTTACGTTTGGTGAAAATACTGGGAAAAAACAACATCCCTGTCAAGTTGCACACTAGATGAAAAATGCAGTTCATAACGGGGAAAAAACTGTTCGTTGCTTCAGAGTTATTGTACTATGAAACAAATCTTATCCCTTTTTTTTCGATGGAAGAAACAAAAAAACGAATTCATTCTCAATACATCAAATGAGAATATTGAAGAAAGCGAACATTCAGAATCTGAAACTGAATTTGAGGATAACGTAGACCAAAACGAAGAAAACATTAAGAATCAAATCAAACCAATTTCAGAAAGACGGTCATCTCTTATTGAAAACTGCTAATTTTGTAGCACTAAAGCATGGGAAAACATGGTATCCCAGAAAAATAGTAGAACTTGACCATTTGCAAGTTTAGGTCAAATGCATGTCAAGAACAATTGGAATAAATAAATTTGTTTGGCCGGAAAAACAAGACGAGTATTGGTATAATAGACTAGACATGTTATGCACAATAGATCCACCTGGTACCTATACCAAAACGGGCATTTTCTATTCAAGAAAAAGACTATCTTGCTGCCCAAAGCTGTTTATGTTATAAGGTACACTTCTTTGTATTAAATTAAAAATAAATATGTTCAAAAAAAAAATCTGGGTGTGAAAATATTAAATAAATAAATATAAAAAAACGCCATAATGCACTAACTTCGAACGATTGTATTTCCAAAAATAATAGGAGTGACACCGATTTTTTTTTGTGCAAATGTTAGACAAACATGTCGGTTATCAACCTAATGTAGTATCAGATATCTGCTATGAGGGCGACAGTTGTAATTAGATTCTAAATATTTGTGTTTTTTTTTTTGAAATTTATTGAATAAAAGTTCCTATATCTTCTGGCGCCCTTATAGTGACACCGATTTTGATACATATTTTTGATGTGTGTAAGTGTGGCTAGAAAATGATCTAAAAATGTTGGTGTCATCATGAAGGCGCTTTGAGAAAATTGGCCTTGAATATAGAAAAAAATACATTTTCGGTCATTTTTAAACGGATTTTGTGGACGTCGCTTTCGTAGTGTCACCGATTTGACAGCTGTAACAGTATCTAACAAGACCATATAGTAATATGGAATTAAAAAATCCATGTCATTATAAGGGCGCTTCAAGCAACAAGCACATTAAAATCTGCAAATTTGAAAAACCGGCAAAAATGTGCCACGCCCCCTAAACAAAAAAAAAATGTTTTCTCAAAAACGGTGAGTCAGACAAAGCTCAAATTTCGGATTTACATTACATTTATGATAAGGAACAGCATATGTGAAAATAAAAAAAATTAAAAATGTCAACAATCACAAATGCTTTAAACTGCCTGATTCTTACAGACAATGGCTCTTAATTGAAATGAAACCGAGTATTTGGCGCATTTAAACTTCTGTTCTTGAAATCATAATTTTAATTGATTATTTACGTAAATATATGTTTTCTACAAATTTGATCCGGATAAACAGGCGCTGGCTAAACGAGGTTCTGCTGTGTGTAAAATACATTAATAGAATAGGTAGTATATTACTTAAAACCTAATCTTCTGTGAATTTGAACCATCCCCCCTCCCCTCCAAACTGCTAAGTCCCTCATTGTGACCTTAAACAGTGAAGAATTATTTGCACACTGAAGTGTGTTTTCCTGACAATGCAACTAAGAATGAAAATAATTGAAGCCAAAAAGCAGGCCCGTCATTTGGGAGATCAGGGAGGGGGGGGGGTCAATTGCTACCCCTCTTCCTGGATTTTACAAACACAGGGATGTGCCGTCCTAAACTCGCTTTTAGAGCAATCTTGGGCGCAGGAAAATGGTGAGTTTGGAGAAGTAAAACGGTGAATTTGGAGCAGCCTGGAGCAGTAAAATTGCAAATTTGGAGCAGCTTGCAGCAGCAAAAAGTTAAATTTTGCATCAATTTGTAGCAACTATGTATATTTCACGCACAGAAACATGTGTGACATGATAAAATGATAAAAAAGGAGATTAAGGATGCAAAAAACCGTAACTCCAACACTCCAACTACTTATTGAAGCTCTCTTAATTACATTTATTTGTTTGTTTATTTTTATTTTGTTTTATATTTATTTATTTTCTTTTTTGTCATATATTTTTCACAAAAAACAAGCCATGTCCTGCTCTACTTTTTTCTTACACTGATTTAAATTTAGTTCACATATTCACTTTGCTTAATTCATCACTGCTTTTGTTCACATTTAAGTTTTGGTGTTTGATATCTATTTTTAAATTTTGTTTGCTTTTTTGTAGTTCATACATATATGTAAGAGACACAAGACTCATACATAAAACTCAAAAACATATTCAAAAAGGCTAAAAAAAAGCAAAAAAGAATAGTTAAATTTAAAAACTGTACCTCAACAAATTACAAGTGAGTTTTAAAGAGCTATTTATTAATCTTTTTTTTTTTTTGGTACCTGTAAGTTATTTACTAACATTTGACCTTATACACCTAGTCATATATGTTACATACTGAGCTACTTGATTAACAAATCTGAATATCATGCAAAGGAAACCATTACAACTTTTAATTTTTAACTATTTGATATTTAATCACAAAATTAACAATGAAATTACAATGAAAAAAAAATGCTTTTGAGAAATGATGTCATAAGAAAAGGAATTTTAAAATACATGTGAAAAAATAAAAATAAAAATTTTGAGGCAGGCTCAGAATATGGAAAGTAATGCTTGAGTCTCAGAAACTTTAAATGTCTGCATTTTCATCACCAGAGCATTAGAATTCCCCGATTTTTGCTATCTTATGTGTCTCCAACCAAAATTAGGGATCAATTTTCTGTCCTAAAATCTTAAGAAACCCAAGATTAAAAACTGGTGAACAATATTAATTTTTACACATGGTATTTGCTTACCATGTCGGTATTCCAATCGGCTTACCATGACGGTAACCAATTCGGATGCAACTAGATTTGACATTTTTGAGTGGGCGTGGCAAGAAGACGAACTTACAAGTCCTCTTCTTCTGAAAACAAAAGATAAGAATGGTTGAAAATAATGGTCAATGCAAAATTTTTCAACTCAAAGGAAACGATCACATAATAAATTAAAACGATTGAATTTTTCAAAAGCGGATGCAATTGGATTTTGAAATACGCAAAAAATTGGGGCTATATAAAAAAAAATCGTAAAAACGAGTTCCAAATGCCTAAACTTGATGATAATCTGAAAAAACTGCCAAATATGCTGAAGCAACTGCAACATTAAATGCAAAATCGCACTTTTGGCGCAAGTTTGTGCGATTTTGGAGCAGAAAAGTTCATTTAGCAGTCTTTTGGAGCAATTTGTCGCAACTGGCACATCCCTGAAAACATGATGAATTTAAGCATTTTTGTACATATTTTGTTGTTTTTTCAGATAAAATGTATCGATCAAACGCTTTGCCCCTCCCCTTCAAAACAAAATATTTTGAAGTGACAGGCCTGCGAAAACCCCTCCCTTTATGAAATCCTGGACACGGGCCTGTTCGGTACCGAAACTCCAAAAGGGAACAGGAGAAGCAATAGCTTCAGTTGTTTGTGAAACCCTAGGTTCCTGGGAAATCAGTGACCAAGTCAAATGCCTGTGTTTTGGTACAACTTCGACAAACACAGGACCACGAAAGGAGCATGTGTCCTCATTGAGAAAAAAACTGAACAGAGATTTACTCTGGACGGCTTGTCACTATCATGTCCTTGAAATAATGCTTGAGGCTGTTGTGGTTAAATCTATTGTTTCATCAACATGGCCTAAAATACTGAAATTGAAACGATTTAAATATTTTTGAAGCTCCATCAATCACCGTAGTTTTCAAACTGCCATATCTGATGTTTTTATCCACGAGAAAGTAATCGAAAGTGCACCAGATATCGTCGAGTTTGCCAAGAGTCAACTTGACTTTTCTCCGCACACACCCCACCACTTAGCTGGAAGCCTTAGGTTCCACCGTCCGGCTGAGTGCGACGGTCGATAGTCGTCTAAGCCACGGACGGTCTTGGTGCTTATTGCGCCGGGGAAGGTCCCCGTGTTGGGCGTCAGCCCTGCTGGGAGTTTACCCCTTAGTGTGTGAGTCTTGCTCGCCATGAGATACGGGATATCTCCCCGTACTTCTTTGACTTGCCATGGCTCCCTAGAGTCAACTTGACTAGTTCCAAGCTCGAGACGACTACAAAGAACTTTTCGATTTGACCATCATATTTATTGGAGGAACTCCCAAAAGGGAAATACGCTTCCGAGCTCCAGAGGGGTTACACTCGTGCTCGATGGATGGCAAAGACAATTTTAGCTCTTAAAACTTATTTATTTAGAAGACCAATTAGAACTTTCCAAACAAGATAAAGCTGGCATTCGCGATATGGGTGCCCGTTTGTAGTAAAATCCTATGTAAAGAGTTGGTTTCAAGCAGCAGCTCCTCACTTTGCCCCAAAAAATGATTTGCAACTCTTAAAAATCCTAAAACAGCATGAAGGAATTAATTATGAGGCAAAAATGCAACTTTACAGGATTTTCGATAATGTGTGAATTTTCAGGTCTTTCTCGCGAAAATTGTTTCAGAATAGCGTTCCTAATAATTAATGAGACACAAAAGTTTTAATATACAGTTGTTTTAAAATGAATTAAAAATTAAAAAGGAATTTCTCTAGGCTTCGTGTAGATGTAAAGCCCCATGCAGATTCGGATTTTTTTTTTACAGATTGCAGTTAAAATTTGTGATTGTGAGCTTTTAATAGCAATCAAAATACTTGAGAAAGAAATATTTTTGATAAAAGGATTCAGTAAATAAAAGTTTGAACAAATAAATGAGAAGATACAGAAACGATAAACGAATAACTAAATAAATAAATTAACTAATATATGAAGAAAATTAAATGAGTGAGTGAAAGAATGAATGAATAAGAAAATAAATGAATGGAAGGAGAAATATAAGTGAGTTACTGAGTGAAGGAATATAAATCTAATTAACTAATAAATGAATACCTGATTTAGTAAATGATTGAGTGAGTAAACAAAATAAACTTTTTCACTTTTGCCACACATGTATTTGACTAATTGACAAAGCGTTTAAAATACAAATGAATTTAATATTAACTAAATAAATACTGCCACCGAATATTGGAAGGTCTCAATTAATATTTAAAATGATAATAACAAGAATTTTCATAACAACAAAAAATATTTTTGACTTACAACAAAATATTACAATGTGAGTATCAAATTTTTTAAACTGCCTGTATTATCATATGCTTTAATCTTTAGCGGTATTTCTTTCCTGATTGAAATAGAATGCATGTACTACTACATAGTTAAAATATTAGAAGATAGGTGGCGTTAAAAGCAGAGTAAGAATTTCACCAGTTCACTTTGCCCAGCTTTTTCACTTTGCACCACATTCCCCTATGTCTATGCAAAATTTAAATCAAACTATAACTGCATCTATTTACATTTTCAAGTAGCCGAGTTGCACTTCTTGAGTTAATTGTTCGCTTCTAGGAAACTTAAGCTCTTTATTGCAGGGGAATATTTGTAAAAGTCGTAAAAAATGTTTGGAATGACAAATTGGTTCCAAAAAGGAAATAAAGTAATTCTTAGTGCGTAATATTCCACGTTCAAGTGAGCCAATTTATTATTTAAACCCCTTTTTGAATTTTTTCGATCAATCCTCAAACGGTGTGTATGTCTATGTGTGCCTGTTTTGTGTATTTATTTATTTTTTTAAGGTTGCGAAGTAGAGACTTTTTTTAAAAGTAGTTTGTAATTGTTACATTTTGAAAAAAGTAGTTGTAGGTATAATTAACTACATTTATTTAAAAAAAAAGTAGTTGTAGTTGTAGTTCGCTGCAAAAAAAAAAAAAAAAAGTGTAGTTTTACTGACCACTGGGTAGTTTCTTACGGACTTTCTAATGAAACTAAACACAAAACAATTCGTTTAAAAAGAGCATTTTTATGAAAATTTACGGATTTAAAATTAAACTTTGAACATTTTGGATTTTTGAAAAGTTTTTTGCATGCATTGTCATCCTATTTTGAACTATGTTCGTAATTTCAAGTTTCTAAGTCATCGGGATGTTATTTAAAACTCAATCACAAGATGCCAACCGAACAGACATACACCAAACCAAACCACCCACCTACCAAAACATAGTAAAAACGCAATCGTCAGCCTTCTTTGATGAAAAAGAAGGGTTATTAGAACTCTCTTGAAGGTTTTTTGAAACATAACTTCCAAATTAGCAACTTAATACGGTGCTTTGATGAAGGTTGGAAAATGAGAGTTAGCTTTCCCCTTGAAATCTTTTGAAATTGAAATCTTTAAAACTCGACTAGAGGCCTTCTCTGATGACATCATGATGGGAAGGGATGGTTTTGAATCCTCTCTCCCTGAATTTTTTCGAATTTATTTCAAAAAAAAGCAAGATTAGATGCTCTTTCTGGTAATATTAGAACAGGAGTTTCGGTGATCTTCCCCTGGCCTTTTTAAACATTGTCTTTAAAGTGTGGTTGTTGACTGTTATCTCTTACTATCTAGGAAGTAATTCCTTGAAATTGAAGTTTGAAGTTCTTCCCAAAAATGCGATATTCGATAAAGGTGTTTATGGGGCTCCCTTTGGAATTTTTAGGGGCACTAAGTCAGGGGGACGTTAGGATTCTTAGCGGGTTTCTATCTTCTCCACAGGAAGTTTTTTTAAATTGAAGTTCCGAAAAACGCAATTTTTGACGTTCTTTAATTACTTTAGGATGACGGTGATCGGGAACTCGGTCGGGATTTTTTCCAAAATCAAAGCAATTTTGGAATTTTTTTGGTGGAATTAATGGAAGGAATTATGTTCGGGAAGAATTGTTATCTTTGGCTACATCTCTATCACATTTTACTGTCTAAAATAAAATAGTGTTGGTAACTCTCCATTTCAAAAAAGAGTTAGCTAATTTGATTTTCCAACCTCAAAAGAAAATAGAAAAAATTGTTTAAAAAATCTAGCAATTACAGAAAATAGCAACCCATATTATATTCATTAATTTCAATGTTCCAAATTCATTACTGTATATTTGTTTGAAACATACATTCTTTCGCTGTGTGCTGTTAAATTTGCAAATATATTGAAAAAGTTTTTATTTGTCATTTATTTGAAATTGAGTTCAATGGAAATACTTGCACTAAAAACTCTTTGCATTATCTTGTCTATCATTATCATTACCAGATGGCGCCACTTAACTTTTGCCTGGGATTACACTTTCATTTTATTAGTTAAATTTATTTTGTATATTCCCCCCTCCCCTATTTTTACCCCAACAAATCGAACTTCTTTTAAAAGATTACAAAATATTCGTATTGAAAAATTTCAACCATGATGCGAACTCAAAGAAAAAAAATGTGGCATTTTTATATCAATTTACTATAGCTTTACATTTAAATCATTATTTTCATTTCCGAAGTTTTCGTTTTTCAAAAAGAGCATTTTTGAGCAGTGGCGGCTCCAGAACAAGTTTGTGGAGGGAGCAATCCTTTGTGTGTGTGATATTTTTGTATGACCTTCGCCCTTGATGCTACTAAAGATATAGCCAAAAGTACTTCAATTTCGAGCAATTTCCGATGGAAAACCGAAGCGGATTTACGCTGTGAAATCTGGGAGTGCGACGAATGAGGTCTAAAGGTTATTTCCCCATACAAACAGAGATCACGGAAAATTTTGAAAATTTAACTTAAAGATGCTGGTTTTTGGTTCATTTCAAAGCGAATTTAATAGCAATTTACTGGAATGATGTGCAAGAACTGGAAACATTTCATAAGATTTTTGATAAAGTATATTACAATGTCGTGCTTTTTTTTTTTTCGTTTCCTTTTATTTTTAACTTTTTTTGTCATGATTGTTTCTTACTAAATAAAAATAGTAATGATTTTCCAATTCATACAAAAATACAAAGTAAGCATTTATTCTATGATATAGTACTGAATAATAAATAATTTAAGAAATGAGTTTGATGTATTTAATTGGGGGGGGGAAAGTCTGTTTCCGAAATTTAAAAAGTAGTTTTTTCTGAAAGATAATGCTTAAAAACAAAGGATTTATTCATTTTTTAAAAATATTTGGCTAAGTTTAATTTTATTTAGCAATTATTTTAATCGGTGCGCAGATTGAAATTTCTTTTTTAAGCTTCGGCACATGACATCACAAGTGGTAAAATGCTATTCACTGATGCCATTAGCGCACAGTTCAAATTATCATGTCCTGGGAACGCGGTTGACAGCTAAACGTAAACATTTGGGGGCGCCAATACAGTAGTGCGACAAAGTACATCACTTTTGACGTCATAAAGACCACGCCGTATTTCCAAAATCGGACGTTCAAAAAAAAGTTGACAAAAAATAATTGTTGTGAACATAAAAGCTTTCTTACGCTCCATGTTTTTTTTTTGCTTATTTGATTCTAAAAATTCGATTTTGCTTTTTTTATTACAATTTTTAAAGTGAGATTTACAAGTAAATTTCCTAACTTATGGGAGAAAAAGCTTTTATAGCTTTGAATTTTTATTATATAGATAATTTTGCGTAAGAACTGTCCCCAAATAATGCCCCGAGCTGTGGTTTGCGAAATTGTGATTTTGTGACAAGTAGGAAGGAGGGTGCAACAAACCTCGCGATTTTTTTTTTAACAGCTACATGTTTATGAAAAATAGCGTTTCATGTGACAAAAAAGAAAAGGGGGGGGGGGGGCTAGGGTATTGGTATTTTATGACAAAAGGAAAGAGGGAGTGCAAATAGTTGAAGAAAAGTGTGTCATCGCACATGGACAGTAGGATGGAGCGATAAACATGAAAATTGAAATCTCGTTTTGAAATACCTGCCACAAGTTGCATATTTGTAAGTGCAACATGCATATAAAATTTTATCAGGATGGAACAACTCCTTAGGGTCTTCACCAAGCTTTGATTTTCTCCAAAAAAGAGGAAAAATAGTAGTGCTTTTTGAAATAAAACACAAAATCATTAACTTTTTCATTATTTCAACACATAACATTTTATTGCATGCTAATCATCATTATTGTCCCAGCATGTGAATTACTTTAATAATTAATATATTTGCAATTTGTATTCATTACGTAATTAAATCCAAAGATCCGCTTCCTGCCTTTACAATAAGTCGCATAAGGCTCCAAATAAATGACCTTTTCTTCGAGGCCAAAGATCAACGAGAAGTATGGTTATAGGTAGACTTGCCAGACGTCCCGGTTTGACCACGACAGTCCTGGATTTTAGGCAAAATCCCGGTGTCCCGGCCGGTTTACTTCAATTCCCAGAAAAAAGATTAATTTGATTAGATGACCAAAATAGTCTAAAAATTATTAATTGTGAAGAATTATTTTGGATAATTACTTTGTCATTTGAAACATAGACTTGTAAAATTAATATCAAATCAGCCTGTGAGGATTTTTACAAAAGCATTAAAACCAACAAGAAGTTCTGTCTAGAACTAGACGAACCTACTTTCCAGTATACCCATATTACTTTCTAGTACCTGATCAATATTCTCAAAAATAGCTAAAATCTCAAATTTTTTCAAACATATTTTAAAAATACTTTAAGCTGATTTCTAGGAATGAAATATATATATTCCTCACTCATCTAAAAAAATTAGATGCGTAAAAAAAAAACAGCTAATATCTTTAACAGCTTTCAAAACGAAAAAATAATAATTAAAAGTAATAAGCTCATTAAAATAAATTCATCATATCAAAAAAAAAATCGTTTCTTTTTCCCCTGTTGCCAAAAACAATTTTTTAAATGAATTAATGCACTTACTAAAATAAATTAAAACAATAAAATGTCAACTTAAAGAAATAATTCCCATTGTCAAAAAAAAAAAAAAAAAACGTCTGCGCATATCTTTATGTAGAAACATAAATGACTTCGAGTTTATTCGCCGAAAACTGAATACCTAAATTAAAACTTTAGCGTAAAAATAAAAACAAGTCAGATCAACAATAATTATTTCACAGTCAAAACCATAGCTTCGGAGTCGGAGTCAATCTCATTTTGGCGTAAAGGAGTCGGAGTCGAATATCTAAGAATCGGAGTCTGTCATTTGTCCTCCGTGTATACATTTTTGCCAAAGCTACGAAGTCAGAGTCGAAGTCGGGGGGTCGGAGTCCGATTAATTGTCGGGCACAGAAGTCGGAGTCGGGGTCAAATGCCCCTAAATTCTCGGAGTCGAACTCTGGAGTTTGGCGTCAAGAGCTATTTCCAACAAAATTTGTTTGAAGTAAATCCGCCTTCAAGTACGGAATCTACATTGACTTTCAGTTTCCCCAAAGGCGCTAATGTTAAGGGATTTGAACTGTTCAAAATTGAACGCAAAATTGTTCAAATCAAAAAGATATTTTACATACAAGTTTTTCATCAAACGCTTTTTCCTACAAAGTTTGTTTGAAGCAAATTCGCCTCACAGTTCGAAATTGCCTTGAATTTCCCCGTAGGCGCTAATGTTACGTTTTTTTGAACTGTTCAAAATCGAACAAAAAAATAGTTCAAATCAATAAGTGAAATATGGGAATGAGATGTCCTCGCCGAAATCTTTCGTACAAAAAAAAGTTTGTTCGAATCGGACTATTCATTCAAAAGTTATTAGGGGGGGGGGGGACAGACAGACAGACCGACAGACCGACAGACATTTTTCCCCATCTCAATACCCTACTTTCCAATTTTTAATTTTTCGATATTTATTCAATTTTTTATTTATTTTTGACTTTTTTTGTTTTTTGCAACATTTATAAGATGCATTAAGCCTTCTTTCGTGCTTTTTTTCTTCTTTTTCTGACTTTTACTGGGAAAGTACGCTAAAAAAGAGTTTCTAACAAAAGTCCTAGTGAATGACAAATACATGTAAATATTGTTCAAGTTTTTATTCCTCATTCGAGGTATTTGTTCTTAGTAAAGTAACTAAAAATATTAACAAGTGAGAAATAAAATGTTTAAATTTATCCTCTTGTGTCATTCATTATTTCCCGTGGTTTAGATTCATAATTAGTCTTTATTCATAGCATTGAGAATGAACTACCCTCTAAAACACGCCAGGAACCAGCCAGGGGTGCGTTCCCTTCAGGGGTGTTTGTGATCAGAAGTTCCCAAACATTATGGGCTGACAACACATTCTAAGGCTGAAAAATTATTTAAAAAGAAAAAAGTTTTAAAATGTTTATTTTCAATAGTTTTTGTCAGCTCATTTCAAAAATTTTTACGGGGGGGGGGGAGAGAAGAAAGGGTCGAGCTTTTTCATAGTTTCTGAAAATTTCACTGTCTTCAGAAAATTTTACTTCAGTCCACCATCACCTCTGATACCCTTTTGAGTCGCGGCGTGGGGGGGGGGGGAGGGTAGGGTGATCCCGATGTCCCGGTTGAACATTTCAGAAATCTGGCAAGCCTAGTTATAGGTACAATCAATGTGACAGAACGTCGTATGCGGCTCAACCGTGGGAGGGGGGGGGGGGGCTTTCCCCTCATTCACAACTGTAGAAGGTCACGCCCCACAACAATTCAAAATTCAAACTTAACGATTGATTTAAAAATGATTTTTTTGCAGCGTGTAATTATTTATTTATCAAAAGCAAGAACTATAAATGTTTGCGTTTAGTGCAGTTTGGGGTAGGAGTTGGACTTATTTTTGGGGAGTACGAGTACTCCGACTCAGAGAATTTCAAAGACTTTGACTCCCGAATCTGAGTCGAACTCCGACCCTTTTACTCAAAAATCTACCCGACTCCGACTCAGAATTCACGACAACGACTCCGACTCGGAATTCACGACAACATTTACTGCGTAGTCCTGGTTAAAAGTACACAAAATGTGGCTCAAAGTCGAAAACACAGAAAGCATCATTTACACGAATTTCGACGCTATTGTCCCATGCACGTAACCTCCTTAAGCCTGAGCGCTATATTGTAACGATATTGTTAAACGATGTAGCCCATGCATCATTAGGCTACGGTTCATACTGCCCCACTTGGCTCGTAAAAATATTTTTAACGCTGTCGGCACACGCAGTTAAATATCAAAGAATCACCTTTAAAAGAATTAATAATCGGCTTTCTCAGCAAAAACGTGTATTACAAAGTTTCCTAAAGATGCGTTGAAAGCATGCTTTTATTAATGATGCAAAGCTCGCAAATGCTTTTCGAAATTAACAAAGAACTTTATGTGAATATGCTCAATTACGCTGAAAAGTTACTGCGTCTTATAATTAATGGGATCTGCATTTTAATGGTGTTCGTTGAATTGAAGTAGAGTCCAGAGTTTTAAATTGTTTTAATTAATCTTAAAAGTAAACGAAAGTCATTTGGTAAAGCTTTTTTTTTTTAACTTTAATTATTCAAGAATTGCGCTAGAAAAAGATTTTTTTGTGAGGAATGTTAAAAAGAAATATACTTTCTTCATTAAATTATATGTAGGCCTTAGGGTGATATCTTTAATGTTAATTTTGCACAGACGCAAAATTATATTCATTTGAAGGTTTTAAGACGCTGTAAACTGTCGGGAAACATTTTATTTGAATATAAATGTGAATTATTTTTAAATGAAGTGAAGTTTTAATTATGCTATAAAAAATTTCCTTCGAAAAGTAAATAGCAGGGTTTTTATAAAGTTTTGCACTATGTAAAAAAAAAAAAAAAAAAAAAATATTCATTATTATTATTTTTAATTTCGATATCTGTCTCAAAAAGGTTTTTTTTTTCGCATTGGTAATACATTTCTACGTATGTACATTTTGCAGATCTCAGAAGATTTAGACGACTTTCAACTTAACGCCAGGCACCAGCGCAGCCAGAATAGTCTTTCGGGAAGGGGGAGGGGAGTAAGGATTTAATTATTATGTCAAATATTCTATAGGGTTGACCTTCAATCCATCCTTGTGGCGTCTGTGGAATTTTTTCCTTAAACTTTCAGTTTTTCGATGTTTGCGCCACCTACATTCCATTAGCCAATAGTGTACTAATGAGGGCGGAGGTAATTGATGAGGTAAGGATAAAAATCAAAATTAAAAAAGAACTAGGAATAAATCTTATCGAGTTTTAGAAATGAATTTTCTTCATCAGTGCAAGATTTAAGAAACACCCTTCTCATGGTTCTGTTCCACTGTGTTAGGATACGTGCGGCGAAATTTTTTAAGCAGTCACGATTACAAATTGTTTTTACTTGACTGTACTTGACGTTTGGTTCCTTTTCCAACCCCACCGTCCTCTGCAGGCGCGGGTCCTCCGATCCTGAGCAATCCGCTTCTCCTGGTTGGTGGCGTCCATGTCCTACACACACGCGCTTTTACACACATATACACACGCCAACGTGCATACATACAGGTCTACGCACACGCACAAGCCTACACATACACAACTATACACACGTAACTGCCCGAGAGGAGGGGCAGGCTTGGGGGACAGGAGCCGTTTCTAGAAACAATAATTCCAACGAGTAGGGTCCTGTCGCAACTCGTGATTGAGGGAAACATAATTTGAATTCAAAATTTCAAAATTTAAATTAATTTTCTTTTTTTCAAATTATTTTCAGTTTGCCGTAGTGTGGAATAGTTGCTCAAATGCTGTCGAAAAGCAATTTTTATGCTCAAAAGGCTGCACAATGTATATATATATATATATGGATAAGTGTCTTGAGGTGCTGCAAAAGCAAGAAGTTTCGTTAAATCGCAATTTTGCCGATTGCTACTGCTGCAGGAGCATGAGTCATTACAGCAGTACAAAATCATAAGAAATCAGGAATTTAAAGAACTTTACAGTATTCAGGAATATAGGCTAACAAAGACAATGGAAGGTTATTACAAAAAATGAATATGCCTTCCCTTGCTTCGATACAAAAATGCCTCTTTTGTTATTCAAAAAATCAGAGAGAAAAATTAATATTTCCTCGTTTGTTCCCTTCTCTGTTATATTCGTGCGATGGATGCGCGCAGCACCCTAAAATCAGGCCCGGATCTGCGTACCCGTAGACCCCACAGTGCGGAGGCGGGGGGGGGGGAGGGGACGTCCTTAATGCCTAGTAAATTGAAAAAAAAACAAAAAAAACTAGCACGAAGATTTATTCAAGTTGCAACTGCTGGCCTCTTGGGAGGAACCCTACAGATTTTCTTGCAGGGGGCCCTAAATGTATAAATAGGGGTCTGTCCCAAATTATTTTTCTTGGAAGGGGGGAGGGGTTGCTCGAGCACCGCAGCATCCCCGGAGTCGATACCATTGCTCGTCGAAATGAGGTCAGACTGACGCTAACAAATTCTAATAGGATAAGGATGACTAGAATACACATTGAAACTTGCTTTTTAGTTCGCAGCAGAGTTCTTAAAAATTTAACATATTTTACCGTAGCATTTTGTTTGCAATGTTAAGTGAAATTGTTCCATGCTTTAATAATTACAAGCAACGCGAACGACAGTGATGTTTACACACATCCATTCCCTAGGGTGTTATGCAATTCTCGAGATCGTCGCTTGTTGGATATTCTGAAGATTTTAGTAGAATAATATAACGTTAAATATAATGGTATAACATTTAAGACAAAGTAAAAGCTAATTAAAGTTATGCTAAATAGTTTATACCTGAGAATTTAAGAGATAGTAAAACTTTTGTTGCAGATATTTTGAACTGCGTGGGACGTAGTAGTAATATATTAAAATATTCTTATATATTGCGTACCCGTAGACCCCACAGTGCGGAGGCGGGGGGGGGGGGACGTCCTTAATGCCTAGTAAATTGGAAAAAAAAAAAAACTAGCACGAAGATTTATTAAAGTTGCAACTGCTGGCCTCTTGGGAGGAACCCTACAGATTTTCTTGCAGGGGGCCCTAAAGGCATATATAATATATGCTTAAGCATAGGGCTTAAGCATAATCTTCAAAATAAAATTTTAATGAAATTAGTTTTTGTTAATATAACTAAAAATGTGTGTTCACAAAGAACGTAATAAGTGGAACTTAAAAACCGATGTCATCAAAAACTTATCCAAAAGAAAAAAAAAAAAAAGAAAGAAAGAAAGAAAGAGACAGAGAACATAAGAAACGGAAAAAAAAAAAAAATCCTGCAGGTTTCCCTACTCATACACGTGTCTTAAAAGGTATATTTCTTAAAACCATACTTTTTTTTTTAACTTTTAATTTTCATGAACGTTTACTCAAGAACATAGTAATACCAGCAAGCAACAAGCGCGATTCAAGCAGGGCACGACATTGTCAAGATAGTTTTTAACCAGATACTGGAAATGAAAAATTGTTAAACTAGATGCGAAAATAAGAAGCAATTATGTGTATTATTTTTGGTTAGTCTTACGATTTTTGCAATCAATACTACCTTTCAAAAAAGCCCAATGATGCACATTTGTTGGTATGGTCAAGATATCAGTTTTCTACTTTTTGATCGTTCATATTTTATGAAATAAGTTGATAACACTACTCTCACATTACAATGCAATAATTTTGATTTACTTTCTTAAGGCTATTCTAGAATGCTGGTTTAAAGATGTCCCAATATCTCATCCTACATTGCAATATTTTATGCAACTTAAACAATGATAGAAATCTTGCGTTGTTGTGAAATAAAAAGGGAGACTTAATTAAATTTTTTTTCACTGATTTAAAATTACCATATTTTGTTACAAATAATTAATTTTACGTGTTATATTTTCTAGTTAAAATCATCATATTTAGAATGTTCATTGTTATCTGACTACTGAAAGGGGGGGGGGAGAATATTTACCTTAAACAATTTTCATATGTATTATTCCTTAATTTTAGACAACGGCAGAATTTTTCTTCAGTTTTAAGCCATAACATACAAAACTACAACTAAAATGTGAACAAACTGTTTAAAAATAGAGAAATTGTAGTTTAAACCTACCCAGAATGTCTGTGGTTGTTGTATCTTTAATATTTCGTTAAAGTGTCTGTTTGTGTAAAGCACTAACTCTTAACAACTAATTCATGATCAATTATGTTACACTCAGCGTGCCCCTGTTAAATGTAAACGACCCCTATTTTCGCTCGCGTTAGCCCTACACACATGCTTCAAATTGCAAGACTGGTTAAAATACGTTGCAGAGTTAGGATGTTAAAAGTTCGAAGAGAAAAAAAAAGGAAAACTACAAAATCTAACTCTTTGTACGGCCTTTAGGTTCCTAAAGTGATGTTTAGGAAAATGACAAGAATCAAACTACAGTTCAAACACAAAACAGTTAACGTTAGTACGACCAATATTCACCGAGTTATGAAGTGCTTCACTTTGAGATTTATACCACTTCACATTCGTGCTGAAATCCTTTCAGAGCGAGATCCCACTAGGCTTGACCTACTCTCTGCCAGTTGCCTATAATTGCTACCATAAATAAAGAGTAAAAGTTAAAAAAAAAAAAACAAACAAACATGAAAATAAGAATTTCTACCTCTTTCACGTGAACGGGTTGCCAGGGTTTGAAAAGTGCCAAAAAATAAGTAATTTTTCCCTAATCGAGTTTCTGAAAATCGTTATCATAAACGAAGGGTAAAAGATGGAAATAAAACGCTTTAGTAAGGATGCCTACCTTTTTTCGGGTCCCTAATCAAGGCTGTCAGGGGATAAAAGGTTTTCAAAGAGGGTGCTAGTTTACCCCCTCATCGAGTTTCCGGAAATTTTCGTCATAAATGAAGAGTAAAATCTTTAAATAAAACGCTAAAGTCATGTTGTCTACCTTTTTCCGGTTTCTAAGCAGGGTTGTCAGAGGGCAAAAAGTGCCCGGAACGGGTAATTTACCCTCATCAAGTTTCCAAAAATTATTGTCATAAATGTAGAGCAATAGCTGTAAAGAAAACGTTAAAGTAAGGTTACCTACCTTTTCCGGTCCCAAACCAGGGTTTTCAGGGGCTAAACGATGCCCGAAAAATGAGTAATTTACCATCATCGAATTTTTACGAAAGTTACATAAAAAAATGTAGGCAAAAATATTACAAAACCGATGGTATAGGGTTGCCAAAGCAAAAGTGGTCCAATCATAGGGTTGTCGCTATTCGAAGTTTCAATACTGAAACTTCGAAGAACGGCAACCTTGAAATATGAAACTATCTATTGGAGTTTAGGGTTAATCCATTGGAGTTAAGGTTAAAATTTCAACAATCGAAATGTCACCAAACAGGCATTTGCTTCGTTCGAATGTAGAAACAATTTTCATTCGTCATACTTTTACGGGCGGTTTTCTAGTTGTTAATATCATGTAAAAGCTACTATAATTTAACTAAAAATGAAGGCTACAAAAGAATTTTTATAAAATATTGACATTCAACTGTTTTATGGTTATTTAAGAAAAATAAAAGATCACTTTTAAGTTACTTTGCAGGTCTGTAAAAAACAATTTGTAAAACAGTAACACTTAGTATCTTTAGATTTATTGTAAACTAGTGGTACCCGCACGGCTTTGCCCGTAATAGAAAGTTAAAAGGTCATTTGGTTCGCCCACAAATAATGGGTGGTGAACTTCTCACGAATTTGCTATGTTCATTGCGTCGCCCATGTTACGGTATCAGGTTATGATAATTTGGTAATTTACTCGTTCACGTTATGATAATTTGCTCGGTAAAATGTTCTTGAAATTGGAATAGAAAAAGAACAAAATCGAATTTTCAAAAAATCGCTTCGAGGTGCACCCTTCCAAGCTACAAACGAATTTTGTGCCAAATTTCATGAAAATCGGCCGAACGGTTTAGGCGCTATGAGCGTCACATAGATCCAGACAGAGTGGGAGAGATCCAGACAGAGAGACTTTCATCTTTATTATTAGTAAAGATACCACTTACAAATATGTCCGATTAGTAGAAAATTTTCCAGTAAATTTTTCTTTCAGTTGTTGCAGAAATCGTTTAGATCTCTTTTTGTAAAAACTTCGTATTTTTAGTTCCATACTTCTTTTTCACCTGTTACATCTTTTATAGCATTCTATATTTATGATACAAAATATTTCCATCGGATTCTTTTATGTTCACGAAGATTATCGTTTCTTGAATTGCATAAAATTCAAATATATCAGATAGAAATAAATACACATTGTGGATAAAAATAAACACACATATTCTTGACTCACTCTGAAACATCTTTCTTTCAATAAACAATTTGATGAATAAATAAATAATTTAAAATAAAATAAAATAAAATAAGATAAAATTAAATTCAGTACAGTAAAATAAAATGAGATAATGTTAAATGAAATATAAAATAAAAACGTATGAAAATACGAAAAAAAAAATGAATTTAAAAAATAATGAAACAATATAAAATAAAACTCTGAATAAAAAGTAGACTTTCTTTTTGAAATTCTCTCGAAAGAAATCAAACTTTATTAGTTAAATTCCCCATTTTGTGCTACTGAAACATCAAACTACTGTCGCTATGAAATTTATACTAAGCCATAGAGATCCTATTGGTAAACGCCAAAGAGGACCCAGGATAAAACCTTACAGATCCACCAAATACATACTAAGTCATATTTTCTTTACATTCTGTGGGCGGCCATAAGCCATTCGGTCGGTTTGCTAAGTTGTGAATAGTTTATACAGAAGATTGATGAAACAGTCCCCTCTTTTTAGGCTCTGCAACATTTCTTAAGAAATGAGACTTTGTTATCACAGGCTCGTTTTTAAATTACAGAAGTAGAGATAACCAGTGGTACTCTTTTTTGCTGCTTTTAATCCAGTCAATTACGTTCTGAGCTAGGTATAATGATGGTCGCCTATTAGATGATCCATTACTTTCGGTCATCATTTTCGTAGTATGTAAAATAGCGAATTATGAAAAAGTAAATACTCCCACATTTGGAAAAAGGCTCTCTGTAAAGGCTGACTATAATTTGATCAGAGTATCCTAACTCCATGCTAGTTTTTTTTTTTTTTTTGTTTTTTGTTTATGTTGGCAAAATTGTTTACGATAACACAAACAGTAAGCTGTGGTCACCTGATTGGTAACGCGTGCCAGTAGAAGGTGCCTGCTCAGTGCCTACCAGTCGAAGATCCTCCGTGTACGCTGATGGTGACTGATGCTCGATAAATTGAACGTTGTCAAAGTCATCGAAATTTTCTATACCATACCAATACCTCTTTAGCGGTGCAGCATGAGTAATTTCACGGATGCTGACCTGGAGGAAAAAAAACAGCTCTTTTCATGGCCCTGTCCAGCCGGTTAAATAACATGTAGTGGTAGGTATGGCCCTGGAATAAAGGTGCAGTACTGATGGGAGAAAAAAAAACCCGTCCCATGCTGTACCTATGGAGTCTGGCGCCACTGGCAAACTTCAGAAATTGCTCCCCCCCTCGGGGTCGCCAGATGGGAAATCACCGGAGGTCACTGTGACCTTCCAAAAACTTTTTTTTGGGGACAAAAAAAAAAAAAAAAAAAAAAAAGGAAGGTCATCGTACCTATTAAATTTGTGAGGTTCCCAAAAAAAAACAAAAAAAACTGTGTGGGAACATTTGACTAACTGACTCGACAAATTAGGAAACAGTATTGCAACGTTAATATTCTTATTTTCTTTTTCTAAATTGATTTCAATGATGCCTAATGTTCCTTCACAGTAGATGTTATGTATTTCTGCATTCTCGAATTTTATCATTCGGTAAACTTAGGATTTCATTCGGCAAATTGAGAATTTTCCCCTTCCCAAAAATTTTAGTTCTCCCCCCACCACATAAATTCAAAAAAGCCAATAAAGTCTGCAATTCGTTAATAAATATAAAAATTAACGTTCTTGAGCCAAATGAGAATAAACATTTTTTAGTTCCGCTTATAGCAATGTATTTATTATTTATTTTTCCAAAACAGCTTTAATTTTGAATAGAATTTGTTTCAAACCATTAGGAGATATTAACTAAAAGAAAGAAAGAAACCTTAAAAAAAATTAAATAAAAACTAAAGCACTAAAAAAATTATATTATAATTAGGAAAGCAATGCAAAAAGCATTGCTAATTTGAAATTGATTTATAAAACACGACCATTTACATAAAGGCAAAATAAAAGTCTTATTTTTTCGCCCAATATGTAAATTATTATAATGAGAATAAATAATATATATATATATATATATATATATATATATATATATATATATATATATATATATATATATATATATATATATATATATATATATAAAACTATACATTTCAAATTACACACGCCAAAGTGTTGCCTCACTCCCCGAAAAAAAAAGAACCATCCGGCTCTAAATGCCCTCTACCATCGCTCCCTGGTATACTAATTGTGTTGAGTCTTGAGTTAACTTAATGAATAGGAATAGAATTTCACGCCGCGTGTAAATCCCCCACCCCCTTTTCTTAAATGAGAATTAAGGATTGTTTAATTTTTTTCTCTCTTTTTCTTGTAATTTTTTTACATTTTTATTTTTATTCGTAAAAGCATTTTTCTACTTATATGATATATTTTTTTGAATTTCAAAAAAAAAAAAAAAAAATCCTTTTAAAAAAAAAAAAAAATCAATCAAAATGCCACCCCCCTGCGTGCAGCGCCCTTGGCGAGCTCCACTCCTGCCAACCCCTTGGTATGCCCCCTAGTCCCATGAATCAGCGAATGGAAATGAGAGGGTTAGTAAAAGTTATATAGTAAAAATCTCAACCCAGTGATATTGCTGTTACATTGGTTCAAAATTAGCATTTACGTTGTATTTTCAAGATCGTTCACATCGCAATTATTATTTTTTCATGAGATCATGCATCTCTAAAGCATTTTTTATTCAAAAAGTTGAGAAAATTGCAGAAATTCTGAATTTATTTTCGTTTTAGCTTAAGATATGAGAGAAAAATAGCTGAAAAAAATTTCACTGTAAGCTTTAGAAGTTGATTTATTGAATGAAAGTGGAATAATTAAAGCATTTTATTTTTCAGTAAATAAAATAGTTGTAAACAGTTTTATTGTTAGTATATTAGGTTATTCAGTTAGAAATATTTTACTTTGGTTTTAAAGTTTTCATGTTTTCTTTTTGATTCTGTTGCGAAAAAATTGTAAAAATAAACGTGTCCTTAGTTAGACAAAATTAGAGATTGATTGATTGCGCTATTTAGTAATTTTGAAGCATATTATTTACATAACACTGCGAGATTTATGCAATGTTCTAAAATTAAGAGAGCATGTAGTATTTTTAGATTATGAGTATATTTTCATTATTCAACTTTTTAATCGATTCGGTTTTAAAGTTTTCTACTAGAATGGAGTGTTACTGTGGCATAATTCTAATTTTAGAATAGGCTGAAAAATTGCTTCGCATGATAACTCATTCACAAAATTTGTTTATTATAACTCGAGTTAATTCAATATATTTCTTGTCAAAAAGCGATAAATAGTATTCTATTCAATTCCGAAGCATGTGCAATTTTTAGTGACAATCAAACACAAATCGGTTACATGATGCTTGCTCAAATAAAAGCTGAAAACTTTCGCTACTAGATGTCTCCTCTACGAGTAGTATGTTTCGTCCCTATCCAGAAGCCCCTATTTCGCCTCTAATCGTGACGATGCTCTGAGAGATAAGGCGATATCGTAGCGAAACTTTACCCAAAATTTATTGATCTGTATGAAAACGGTTTCCCCTTTTTTCGTATTCAGTAAGAAAATTCAGAGAACGCTCCCGCCCCAAAGTTTCTCCAGTACTTTAGGTAATATTAAATACCTCAAAAATGAACAGCACGGAAAAACTAAATTAAGTTTGTTGGGTTCAGTTTAATCTGCTGAGACTTTCGAGCAATGAAAAAATAAATAAATAAATAAAATAAGAGTTTAAAAATAATGAAATACATAAATATTTCGGGAAATGTCATTAATTGTTCTTAATTTTTATTAGGAAGCTGCATGAAGGTTTGATTATGATTACTGTTTTTGAAAAGCTGATTAAAAAGTTGTACTGTTTTTTAAAAAGATAAATGTCTTTTCTGGGTAAAGATAAATACAACTGCATGAATAAATCATTACAGCTTGGACATGATGATCTGCATCCCTTTTCAGATGGCTGTCAAATCATTAGTAGTTCCTGTTTAAATAAATAAATAAAAAATAAATAAATACCGCATAATATTACCTTAGGAAACATCCTAAACTCATAAATATTCATTACTTTACCACAACCATATCTGGTGACGAAATCGTTGCTTATCGATTTTCTTCTCAGATTTTCTGTTCGAAATATTCGGAATAAAACTTGAGGTATTGTTCTGTACAAATTGTGTGGGTGATCTAGTATCTATTTTCAACTCTTTTATCTCTTTATTGTGAGGAAGAGAATCTCCTTATCCGTTCATTCCTTTGACATCAAAAGCAGAGAGCTTTTATTCCTCTCGGTTATCTTTTGTGTGACCAAAGAGTTTAACTAATCTTTTGAGCTAGAATTATTGTGTTAACGATTTTTTTTTCTTATTTCTTTGAAAATGAGAAATAGCTCAACTAACGGTATTGTTCATTTTGTATTAGATGCGAATGTTAAATTGCAACTAATTCGTACAAATAGTTTGTGAACAAGGGACAAACGCAAATAGCAATTCGCAGGGAAATGCACCCCACGCACGGGGAAAAGTGTCTCTTTTGGAGATTCACTTGAAGAGACACAAGGGGCGTTTGTCTCTTTTGCTCCATAGAAAATGAATAACACTTCGCTGCTCATAGGCTGTGGACGTCTGAAGACGGACCGTCATCTTAAATGACTGATAGCAGCTCCGCTCTTCCGAGCAAAAAGCAGATACGGCTGGTACTGTTAAAGGAACTGTTACTGCTGGGAATGTACATATTCGTTTTGTATTCCCAAACATATTTTGGCTTAACAAAATAGGCGCAAAGACTTTTTGATTTGCTCTCGTAAGTTTTATGCGTCAATTAAAACTATAGCTTAGTAATTTCAGCAGCGCAAAACAGTAAAAGATAGTTAAACAGAAGATAGTGAAAAATGGAACCATAGATTCACAACCCCCCCCCCCAATCCCCCCACACAAAAGAAAAAAAAAGACACACGTTTCGAGGTTACAAGAAATAGGTTTTCCGACTCGAGGATAATAGTCTTTTGGTTGTGAAAAATATTAGCTTACGAATGAAAAAGTTCAGAAAAAAGCTTTCCTTTTTTGTTGTATTCGACACGACTGCAATGAAAAAGGTGTTACCCCAAAACACGTGGGTGCATTGGTTTTTTTAAATTCGTGCACTTTTTATTTAAAGAAATAATAAGTTTTTTTTTGCTGAAAAGTAAACAATAGTTAACGCAAACTTAAAATACAACAATCTTCACTCAGGTGATTAAGGGTTATAAGGAACCTCTTTTTCAATGCAAAACGTCTCCTTATGGACGAATAGCTTTATGATTTGTTCGGGTGTTTTCATCCATAAACTTACTTTTTTGCAATGATAAGGGGTTCCTTGTGAATCCGAAACACCTATCTGCAATTTCTTGAAAATTGTATATTTTAACGTTGTATTATTATCCTTTACATTTTTAACGTTGTAAGTTAGTTTATGTAACTTTTTTGCATATGTAACTTAATTTTAATTTTTCGTAGGTAACGTTATGTATTCAAATGCTAGAAGTAACTCTAAATATATATCTCTAAAACGTATTCCTTCAAAATTAAGCTAATGTTTTATAAATACTTAAACAATTGCTTTTTTTCATCAGATGAAAGATCTACAGCATGAACATATTGTACGTTTTGTGGGATGCTGCATAGATCCACCTCACTGCTGCATAGTAACAGAGTACTGTCAGAAAGGAAGTTTGCAGGTAATATTTTTCATATATGACAAGCTGTTTAGCATTTTATTTCGATAGTGAGAGTTTACAATATTTAGTTTCAGTCATTATTAACATGAAAAACTGCAGTTTCATTAGAAAAAATAAATAAATAAATATATATAGTGTGTTACTCATTGTGGCCCAAGAGTTTATTCACAAATCTGTAAAGATTGATACATTGTTTCAAGTCAAATTTTCTAAAGATTTTATGCAGATGCTATAGTAAGGACAAAAATCCGTTTTAATTGTTTTATTACCAAAATTAATATCGAAGTGGGGAATTAATACTGTCGTGTGCAGGTAAAGGGCAGTAACTGCAAATTTTTCATTTTTTGGCATTTTTGTCATCTATTGTACGTTATCTTTACTGTACAAGCTCGCTTATTTGGTTTCCACTGAAAAAAAGGCGCGAAAAAGACGTCGAATTCCAACATTTTTACATTGTTAGTATGGAATCCAAAACACGTTTCTTTCAAATATCTCGAAAACTCATTTCTGCAGAGACTGCCGTTTACCTGCAAACGGCAGAATAGTTGTTCAAATTGCTTTATACGGTTGCTTGCTTTCTTTTCTTGATAACAACTGAACTTTTGCAGGTATGTCATTCTGTTCAATTCGAATGCTGCTTACATTTTTCTTTTGGTTACCGCACAATTTCAGGTTATTTTGTTCAATTTTTGTTCATACTATGAGGCTCTCGGGGAAGGTAGCATGTTTTTCGGACCTTTCATCCTGCTAAATAGAAAGGGACTTGTGAATTAAGGGGCTAATATCCCCCTGATGACGTATCAGTCCCTAGTTCATGTGTTTCATTTTGTATCCTTCCTAAATTTGTACTTTGTAATTTTGGCACTCTCATATATATATATATATATATATATATATATATATATAAACATACCTGGAAAATAATTAACGAAAGTAATTATTTTCCAGTGTTTTCTTGTTTAATTTTCCTCCAAGGCTCTCGGGGATGCTAGTAAGTTATTGGGACCTTCCCTCTTGCTAAACAGAAAGGGTCCTGTGAACTTAGGGACCAATCCTCCCCTTGAGAAAGTGTTGGTCCCTGGTTCACCTTTTTCATTTTTATGTTTTTTTGTTTTGCATCTTCAAGGACACATCTATCAGTTTACAGGGATGACAGTTTTTCACTAGAGAGGTGTGTTATCTTCTAAATTTATCACAGTCACATTGAAGTGAACGAGATGTGCACATCATATTTTTTCCTTTCCCCTAATTCCGATAGAATCGTATTATCTGACCACTTGCCAATTCGCAGGTGGATGTGGCCGGAGCGTATATGATCATGAAAGCAAGCGAAAATAGAAGGAAAAATAAATATGTGTCTTCAGATTTTCCTTTAAAGATAGATACAAGTGATCTTGATTTGTTCAGTTTAATAAAGGAGTACTTGGGTCCTTCAGTTCGCCAAATAATATCTCAACAGGCAACTTCTTCATAAACTAGCGGAATTCACACAGCGTTTTCAAAGAAGTCTCTATGAGTACTATCCACTCCAATTGAATAGCAAAGTGAACTTTAGTACCCACTCTGATATGCAAGAGTACCCCAATTAAGCAGTTTGGGTGAATTAATTCGGCATGTTAGATGCAGTTAGAACATAATTAAATCAATTTCTAAGTGTCTCAAAATTCTCAAGCACATTTTCATTGGACCAGTAATTATAGTTTGATATTGCCACTTCATGGCTGGAATGATTTTCAAATTGGGCATTCAATTAGTCCTGCTTTAAACTCCACATGTTTATTGAATTTGACAATATTTGCGTTTTGGTATCAGTTATCATAGTTTTAGGGTCTTAGCAGTCTTAGAAGAACTAAAATATTTTCACGGCATTTTAAATCGTTTATAAATGTGATATCTGTCTTGTCCGTGATACTTAATGCGCGTTTCCTTGGGCACTTTCGACCCCAGAAAAAACGTGCTTTTCACCGCATTCCAGTTATTTGCCCGGTATGTGTGGAATTTTTCTCCTCCTGCTTCCTTCTGGAGTAAAAGCGGAGTTTTTACCCAGAATGCATTACGCGAAACAAGTTCTTCTACTTGCTGGGTATATCCGCTAAGGATTCTGGGTAAAAACAGCTTTCTCTGGTAAAATTTAAAACCTATTTTTACATGTAAACGGGGAATTTTTCAACCAGTTTTTTTCGGAGCTGGAGCGGTTATTTACGAGGTAGAAAAGTGTGTTGTGAATGCGGCTTCTGGGTATACACAAATGATGGACACGATTAAAAAAAAAAACATAATTTAGAAACTACTGCATAGATTAATTATAGTTTGTAATGCGCAAATAAGAACAAAAATGTATCAAGTTATGGTAATCTCTAGATCAGCGGTTGGCAACCTAAATTAGCTGACGATCGACTTTTTAATTTCGGTGAGAACTAAGATAGACTTTGGGAGGGGGGGGGGGTTCATTTCAACGATTCTGTTTTTCATACATGGCTCTGACTATGCGTTTGACTTCATGTCGTAGGTTAACTTTTATAAAAACAGACTTTGATGCTGATTAAATAATAATTTTAAACTACCAAAACTATATTAAGTGAGCACTGTTAACTCACGTCCAAACAGTTTCGAACACTAATATTTTGTATTTTTTAAAATTTAAAAGATACATCTAAGATTTTCAAAATAAAATTGTCTTTTAAAATGTTAATACGTATTTTAAACTCACCGAGAACATTTTTATTGAGACGACTGACGTTTCATATTATTAATAAGTACATTTCTACAAAAATTGAATGCATGTGACTTTACCAACTTTTCCATCCGACCCAAAACTGAAAGTGGTTCCAAAAAATCTTCAGAAATCAGCAAAAATAAATTTTTCCTGTAATTCAACATAATTACAGTGATAGAAGCAGGTTTTGAAGTGCTATTTGACAGTACAATTAATACCCAATTTCTGGGGGAGGGAGAGAGAAAATTTGTGCTAATAATTTAAACTCATCTGATTACATTTTTCTTTTTTTAAATATAGCTTCAACAAACTTTTTTTGATTGATGCATACTAGGTACAAAATTTTTATTATTTCTTAGACAGCCTTTTCTTTAATGGTCTTGAAATAATAATCCACTAAACTTTGGATGGATTTACATTTGGAGATAAATCTTGAAGTGGCGTGTTTAAATGTTTTACAATTAAAATAAAAATACACTGCAAAATCCTATTCAAAACATTGCTTTCCTACCTCCCCCAAAAAATCACAAAACATTCATATTAAAGTTTTTCTGTAAATTCATTACAAATTTTGCCGACTATTTTTCCAAGGAAAAAATTGAAAATGTTAAAAATTGTGGCAAAATTTTTTTAAATAAATTTAGAAGATGAGGAAATTTTTCCCTCGAAAACAATATTTATTAATGGTACTCTGACAAAAAAAAAAAAAGAGTAAAATGATGCCGCAATCGACTGCAAATGGGCTCGAGATCGACCGGTCGATCGCAATCGACGGGTTGCCGACCGCTGCTCTAGATGAACTTGATTTCTTTTTATATTTTTTACCAAGATCAGCTTGAATGAATTTTATTATCGTAACTGCTCATCGCAACCGAACGAAAAACCAACGTTTTTTAGTTAAACAACATCTCTTTCCCTTTCTGAACCATTCTTTCACTCTTTCATTTTTAACTCTTAAAAGAAAATATCTGTTGGTTCTTAAAAGTCTTAGCAAATTTCATGTACAATTGTTTGCATTCAGTAAAGATGATTTTTATTCAAGTTTAGAAATTTTCCGATTTTTTTATAGTTAATTTTCTACTTCTCAATCTTTATCTGCAAAATTTTTCACAGGGCGAGTTCAATTTACAGCTTTGAAACAGTTTTATATTCACGTTCGAGTGCTTTAAATTTTTGTGCTTTAGAAGAGATACCTGCGAGCAGATATTCTCGCGAGATGTTCTGTTTCCCTGTAATAGCACTACTCTGGCGGAGAAACAACTTTAACACTGAGGTTTTCAACTTTCATCAGAATGTTTCGTTGCAAGTAGGGGAAGCTGCTGTACTCACGGACGGTTGTACCTACGGACGCTGGTCGAGAAATTCCAAGTATCGTCGAGAGAGATCCTAATAGAGGTTCAACGTGTCACATCAAGCGAACATTTAAGATTCTATCACATTTCTTCGGTTTTAGTAGGATCTAAGTTAAAAAAAAAAAATGAGCAATTTCTTTTTTTTTTGTCCGTCGTTAATTGTATTATTCATTTTTGTTGGAGGTATCATGATTCCCTACATTTTGAAGGTTTCGTTTCTGATTTTTAATGTTGTAAAACTGGGGTCCTGTCAATGTGACTGTCTTGCAAAACCAAAATGGCGCACCTTTGTACCCAAGGAGACATAACCATGTGTATCCTGGGACGGTCATCTTTAGTCTTCTTTACAATGTGAAGTACCTCAAAATGGTTCCTTGTCATCAACGTCCGAAATTTGCTTTCAACAATGATGATGAATGTGAAGTAGGGCTTGAAGATATAGTGTTGAAGTAACCCCCACCTGTTGTAGGATCTACAGAGAGTCAATCCCACCTGTTTTCATTTGAAGTCAACTTTTCTAGATTTTTGTAGGTTTTATCTAAACTTAGTTTTTTTTAAAATAATGGGTTAATTTTAATTAAAATTTTCAATCTGCGTATAAATTGAAGTTATTATGTAGGTACATAGAGGGCCATACTATCATGAATCTAGTTATTTTTTTATTTGAAAACACATTAATTATTCATTGCATCATTAACTCTCTTAAAAGTAAGTTTTTTAAACAGTTTACTGATGCTAAAAATTAAAGAAAATTAAAAGAGGGAAAAATCTTTTGATTAATTTTCAAAGTTTAATTTCTGTTGGATATTTTATTCGATGGTATTTTTAATGGATGTTTGAAGTATTTCAATATAAAATGGCTTATGAAAACGTATTGAGTATTGAGTATAATTGAGTTCTTAAAACCTATTTATTTATTATTTTCTTATATATCCATGGGTACAAAGGCACCTGTCCGCGGGGTGAACGGGGTGTTGCACCCACGTACAAAAAGATGGTTTTTAAGAAACCTTTTTTGAAGTTGAAAGCATTGAGATTTTCACCCGACAAAAATTACCTAATTAGATGATAAGTTGTAGATTCTACCAGACAATGTTTCCAGTCGATTAGCCATTCCCAGAGACCAGCAAAAATTGGAAAGTAAATTTTGTCCATGGGTACAGCAGCTTCCTCTATACTGCTCGACCAGCTCTGAGGCAGAACGACGAACGTCCGGTTAATCGTCAAAAACTTACTCATTTATTAGTCTGCAGGGATACCAGGTTCTCGTCATAGATGTTCGTTTATACAATCAAACTCCAGTCTTTTCGTTCTGTTTTAAAATACAATAATTATGAAATCCATTTACTAATTTCACATGAATATTTCGTATGAAATTCAAATAATTCAATAATTTGAAATAGAGTCACATGAGGAAAACACTTGCATAAAATCTCCTCGCTTACTTCTCTTTTCTATGTTTGACCAATACAGATGGAATCGCTTTATCTGGCCGTTTGCCAATTTTCCTAGGTTATCGTGGTTGGACTGCATTGATGAACTTCTGGTATTTTGTGATGATTCACATTTGGTTTATCAGAACAACTTGTCCAAAGTCTTTAGGAGTGAAGAGGTACATCAACGTACGTTTCAGCAATGAAACAGATTTAAGCCCAACCAATGTTTTCCTATAACCGACCTTTAGTAAAATCATCCTTTGGGTAGGGTTGTTTTAAAGGGTATTTTTTTCACTTTTTGATTGGAGGGGGATCTTGTTTTTTTTAAGGGGGGGTTGTATTTACGATATTTGGGGGGTGCTCTCTTTTTCTTAGAGGGGGTAGGCACCCCTGGTATAACAGTCAAGGCTACTCATTATCTACACTCATCAAAGCAAACAAAAGCAAGTTAACTCGAGTATGTATCCTAATGTGCATGTGCGTATGTACATGTAAATGCTGTCAACTAAATTGAAGCATTAAATGTTATATTGAGAAACATTTTTCTTTTAAAATGATAGCAGATATTTAAATGTAATATTTTCTCAAGACTTTCTCTCAGGAGAAAATCTTGAATTTTCATTAGACTATGTAAAAAAATATTGTATGTTAAGTAATCCCTTTCTTTACCATGTACAGATAAAGAAATACATAAACGCTGAACTGTTCTGCGAATTTCATCATCTCTACTTTCTCGCATATTAAGGAGAAAAAAAAAAAGGAACGCACAAAATGGCTTTTCGGGAACTAAAGCATTGTGCATCGCTTTTTTTTCGAAAGAACAAGGAATTAAGTTTTGTCATGAATGTAATAATGTCCTTTTTTCAGGATATTTTGGAGAATGACGAAATAAAGCTTGATTGGATGTTCAGATTTAGTCTTATGCATGACGTTGTAAAAGTAAGTAAAAGTCTTTCTCGTTTTATACATATACAGGGTGTTCCGTTTTAACCTGCAAGACCTTTATTTTCGCAACCGTTAGTTCTAGATGTATACTTCCAATTGCAAAAATGTTCAAAATCAGATGCAGGGTTAAGATATTAAAAGTTTGAAGTAAAAATAAAAATAAGTCAAAAAATATAAAATTTAAGTTTTATACGGGCCCCAGGTCCCCTAACTTATATTTAGGAAAATAATCCCCATTAAAAAACAATTCCAACAGAAAATGTTTGAAATTAGTACGACCAATATTCACCGAGATATGAAATGCAGCGTTTTGTGACTTACACCACTTTTCACTCGCCGTCAATAACATCTTTTGGGGGAAAATATAGTGGCTGACAAGAGTTTAAAATTACATGTGCATAGAGTGCGATTTTTGAAATTATTCGAAGCTTTGCAGTGTGTTTTTGCGTGTCACAGCATAACACTTGCAATTATTTTTGAATAGCAATGAAAAATATAAATACTTTATTTTTCTTACTTTGACCACCTGTCATTTTTCTGAAATATCGATAAGTTCTAATCTCATCTTCTGTGTGGTCCCTTAAAACTTTAAACTGGAATATCTCATTGAGTTTTAGTCGCACAATTGTCAAGTTTTTTGTGTTAGTAATAGCTTTCAATGAATATTTTTTTCTCTAAATATTAGTTGGGGGAACTAGGGCCCGTATAAAAAATTTAATTTCGTTTTTTCTTGACTCATTTTTATTTTTGCTTCAAACGTTCAATATCTTAACTCTGCATCTGATTTTGAACATTTTTGCAATTGGAAGTATACAACTAGGACTAACAATTGCGAAAATAAAGGTCTTGCAGGTTAAAACGGAACACCCTGCATACCTTTCTATACATGCCTTACGGTAAAATTCTGATTGGATTATGAATAGGACAGAATTAGCGAAATACGTAGATAATCTGCTAAGTAGCCGAAAAGGGACATAAGTCAATACAAAGGTACGTTTAAATAATTTTATTTCTTTATATACTTGCCCAATAAATTTTAACTACTTTAAAATTATTCTCAAGTTTTTACCAAAACGTCTGAATATTCCTTTTTTTTAACACTGTTTACGATTATTTAAATCAAAGAAATACTAAAGAACTGAAATTTTCCCACGTGAAATCAGATGGCGCAAAGCAATGCGTTTAACAAATGTTACAAATAGAAATGTATGTTGCTTTTATCTGAAATATTAGTCAGTTGTCAATGGATTTCATTAAGTTAGAAAATAAGTATACTATTGAGTTCCGTGTTGCCATTTTCATGACCTTCAAATTTACACAAAAGCAAACGATTCATTCTTCATATCAAAGGGAGAAAAATCAATTAAATTGCAAATCAGTAGAGGATAGTTTTACATGCTGGGTAAATTTCTTTTAGAATGGTTTGATAAGTTTTCATTTTCTGTAGTATAATGTAAACCATAATAAAGAGTTAATTCATTCATTTTGCGGTTTTTGTGCTGTCAATGTATTCATATGCATTTAAATATTCGATCAAATTATGTTTTCAATTATACACTCGCAGACGCAGAATTTTTTTTAGCAATTTGCGGCGTATATCAAAGTTTGAAAAATAATCTTAAAAATTAACCGACATAAGATTAATCGTAAAATCTAAATCAGCACGGACAAGTGCTAAAAAATAAGATGCCAATGCTAGAACTTGAAACTTGCGGATTACATGTGAGAAAATACGGTACACATCTTCATTAACTGAACCTTAAGCATTTTTTTTTTTTTTTTTTTTTTGAGAAATCACAAATTACTTATTGTTTTCATCTGACTGTTGATTGACGTCCTTTGACTTTTGAAACTGGCCATCTGCGAGCCCCACCTTTGACCGGCCCCTGTATGTGTTGGTTCTCCACCAGGCGTACTTTTCACACGAATCCGCTCCTCCTAGGCGGTTTTGTCCATTGAGAAGAAATGAAATGGAGGGAGTGAAGACTTTCATTCATGAAACCAAAACCCTCCTAGGCGGTTTTGTCCATTGAGAAGAAATGAAATGGAGGGAGTGAAGACTTTCATTCATGAAACCAAAACCCCAGGCCATGTGATAGATTTTAAAGCAAAGCATTAGAAGAAATCAGGTTTCTTCCGCTTGTTTCACGCATAACGTGCCAACCATTCGTCGTTGTTTAGTCACGTGACTTGAGTTCTTTGGGTCAGCTTTTACTAAGCCAATGATTAAACTTGCCCCCTCCATTTAAATTCCTGCTCTAAGGTTGTGTCCATATCCTACACAAACACATATGCACACACGCCTACACACGCCTAAACACACACAGATACTCGTGATTTAGAATAACATGATTTGAATTCATAATGTCAAAAATTCAATGCTTTTAAATTTTTATTTCATATTTATTTCTTACCCAACTAAAAACCAATGAGAAGTTTCTCCCACGTCGCAGCGTCACACTGTTTCTGGTAACGGGTATACACGTAACGTAAAAAAGTAGAAAAATCAGCGAAATTTAGAAATTTGCTAATAGGATTTACCTCTCTTCTAAATTCCTCTTCTTATTTAATTTTAACTTTTAGTAGTACTCGCCCTTTATTTTAATGTTGACTTTGTTCCTATAGAGACGTTTTATTAAAATATTTAAAATTTTTGATCTCATATCTCCCACGTGATTTTCAATTTGAAATATCAAAGGTTGCTGCATTATTGGATTCTGAAGTAGCTAGATTATTAAATTTTCGCTAAACTCTCATCCCTCAAATTATATAATATTAATGAACTATTCAGCAAGATTTAATACATGGAAAACGAAAATCAGTTGAAGAGAATATTTTTAATTAAATTTTTTTTTCTCGGAGCATGCTTCAAGCAGTAAGACTTTTTAAGGGTTTTCGTTGTAATTTAGCTTTTCTTGTGTAGAATTGAATACTAAAAAACGTTAAAAACGTCATGCATTTTTTAGATTATAAACTCCATGTATGAAAATATAGCAAACTGTAATAATAAGTTGAAGTGGCTCTTAGGCTGGCTGAATGCATTGGCAAATTTAGCACTTTTCAGAATAAATTTAGTATTCAAATTGTATTAATGGATTTTGGAGCTTCAAGATATTATTTCTTTTGTGTCAACTGCAGTTATTAGAGAAATAAACTAATTTTCTAATATAGTTCCTTTTTTTGTATTGTATAGCTTCGACACACGTGTATGCAATTTCAGCAACATTGTTTTGTATTTTCTTTTATAAAAACTTGAATTTGCCAAGGCTTAAAAAATAATAATCTCTTTCCTTCGGTACTAAGTTAAAAATAATGGGATTGCACAGAAATGTTCAGGGTGATTATAAATACAATATTGTAGAAGAGTATTAAAAATAAAGTTATGATTTCAAAGCACTTTCACATTTAAAATACTAATCAAAATGATTTCGGAATTTCCCAGAAAAAAATCCAGGCAATGAAATATTTTTCGACGAAAGAAAAAAATAAAAAAAGTGCCTACAGACGGTGCTATAAGACCTCATTTCGCTTTTGTAGATGTAGCTATTGTGAAATATTACTAAGACGTGGTGACACAAAGAGTGGATCTTTTATGTTTAACTATGAGCTTGCTTTACTTTTCTGTGGGGAGTTCAGTGAAAAAGGGACGTGTTATTGGAGCAGATTTGAGTTGGAATACTTTTGCAAAAATACTACGAGGATAAACCAACTCATCTTAGTGCCAAGTGCCCTTTCCTATTACCCCCAAAGGAGGCATTGTTAAGGTCATAGGTCAACTCATCAGAGACACACTATATGCTTGACGGGCATAGAATTAGCAGATACGTTCCAATATACCGTTTAGCACTTTTAATTACACTTTTAAGTTTCCTAAAATTTTACGGTAAAACGTATTGGCATCAATGTTACCGTAAAATCTATTTTACATTAAGAGTTTACGGTATAAAAAAGCCCAGAGCGCTGTGGCTAGTTGCGCTGTGTAAAAAAGAACGAAATGCAAATAATTAGATTAGAACTTGTGATCATTTGAAAATCAGTCTGGTTGTCTGACCCCTATATGGATTGGAACTCGAGGGGAGAGCATAACTGATAATTATATGATTTGTTCCATAAGTCGCGTAGTGTAGCAATTGGCGCAGCAATCTCATTCTTTTTCCGGTAAAATTTAATGCAGCATTTTTCTGCATTGCAAATACGACATGTTACTGTAATATTTAACGTAAAATTTTCCTGAACTTTTAACACTGTGGCAGCACAAAAACCCAAGACATTTATGAATCGTTTCAACACGTTTATGAAACACTTCCCTTTTATAAGTGTTTTAAAATGGTTGTAAACGCTGTGAAAGTCATTTTAAAACTTTTATAAAACGTTTAGAAAACGTTAAAACGTAACGAGTTTAACTCGTTATGATGAAAAGCATATCAAACAGCTTATGCTTTAATTCCCCTTTGTTTTGATTGTTTAATGAAACTCCTCTTTTTCTCTGGTCGCTATTTTCTCGGCAAACTTGTCCTTTCTGTAATTAATTCTTCGTAATCTCATCAACAAAAGTGGCACACTTAGTTTCATAAACGTTGACACAGCCTTTTTTAAACGTTTAAACATAACGTGTGTTACTTGGGAAGGTAGAATGTATATTAAACAGCTAATGTGCTTCACCCCCCCCCCCCTTTTGCTGATTGTTTCGTGAAGCTCACCTTTTTCTCTTACCGCTGTTTTCTCTCCAAACTTGTGTTTCCAATGATAAATTCTTGGTAAACTCATTATATCTTTTGTTTTCTAACAAGGTGGTTTCCTAACCACCGAATCCAGACATCACTGATATTAACTTGATCGAATCACTTACAGGCCTATTTTGGGACTGGTATGTTTCTCTCAGCAAGCAAAATTCCAATGACTCACGTATCACGATGACTCTTAAAAAAATAAATGTATTTTGATCAGGAGTATTAAATTTAGAGTGATTTGAAGTCGTAACCATAATTATAATCATCCTGTATATTACAACTTAACTCGTCTCTACATAGTATAAAATGAAGGCTCAAAAAAGTGTCTGTGTGTTTGAACTCGCAAAACTCGAGAACTACCAGGCAGATTTCACTGAAATTTTCAGTTTGTTTTTTTTAAGTCCTGAAAAGATTTGCAGACCAGTTAGAAAAAAAAATCGATGAATAGTTCTTTTTTTATTCCAATTTAAGCCCAATTTTCCCGTAAATTCCTAAATATGGGGGTGAAAAATTACTTGCGCATATATTAATATTATACATCGTTGGAAAGAGCATAATTTCCCGCATTGAAACGCAATTTCTTTCAATGCTCTAACCTCTTAAAGCGGGAGTTATTTGCTTTTTTATCTCGAATTTTTTTAGGCTTAGCTGAAATTTTGGCACTACATTATTCCTTAAATCTATCAATAAAAAGTGAAGAAATTGTCCCACAATTTACTTTTTGACACCATTAGAAAGAGTGGCTTTTTTTACTCCAGATCTAACTCGACCTTTGGTAGTAAGCTTCTATCTCCAAAGGAAAAAAGGTAACAAGTTTTTTAAATCAGGTTTGAAAAATTTCATCTGCATTCAAGTTGTTAACCATTTTATTTTCACGCTTCCTCAGTTACGCTTTATTAATCCATTGTTTCTTTCCATCTTACTCTTAAGCTTATTTTGTTTCGTGTTTCCATGGTTTACGCGTTGTAAATCCATCTTTATCATTTTATTTTCTTAAAATCATTTTCAATCGTCATTGTTTGGAAGGGAAACTTTGCATTTTTTTTCTTTTTTTTAAAGCCTGATTGTTGAATATACGTCGCTTGACACAATTTTTATTTTCAAGGTAGACCGGGCAAAGCCGGGCAATGCAGCTAATTTAATATAAGCAGAAGGTTATCACAACTTAACGTATTGTATATATTGATAAATTAATTATGTACGCATTTCTTTACAAGTCAACAACTATTTATACTTCGTACAGAGTTAGTATAAACTTGAGAAAAAGAAAACTTTAAAGACTGACAAATCACATACAAGAACACGTCGCACAACGAACGGGGCACAAGTGGTAATTGCTTAAATTCCGAAAAAATGAAGAGCGAAATTATTACAAAGAGTGTAAGAAAATCATTTTGATTACTTTAATTTTAAGTGTGTCTGGTAAACTGCTTAGAAACAGCCGAACAAAATGTTATTTCTCAGTGTTTCTCCAAAAACCAGACATTTTCTTATCACAAATTGTTTAAAAATGAAAATGCTTTATTGTTTTTTTAACGTTTACTGAGAGGATATTAACAAGAGAAAAACAAAGGGAACTTTGTTTTTCTCCAGGGAAAAAGCACTTTAACCATATAACTTTTCAGCTATGACACAGAAAGTACTTTTAGAGTAACAATTTAGAAACACAGAGCCTGTTACCAAAGCCCAAAGATTTTTTACGGTTAAAAATGTTATTTTTTTTTCTTATCTCGTGGTTAAATTACCACAGAAGAGAAATAATAAAATATTTTTAAATACAAAAATGTTGTCCAGGAGAGCGACAGCAAAAAATATTATAAATTCAGTTTTGAATCTCAACATTAAAATAAGATTCCCAGGCAAATCATAACTAGAAAGTACTCTAGGTATCCAACAAAATGATTAGAACAAACAGTGTTGTTATATAGCAGATTAAAAGTCAAGTATTTTTTCGATACAAAAGAATCAATAGATTTCAAAAGAAGTATAATGAAATAAATTCATAAATTTCTTATCAACAGTTGTGTTATTATATTAGGAAAAGCCATTTTGAAAAATTGGCATTTAAAGCAGGGAGAAGCAAAGGGATGTAATCCTGATTTTTTTTTTTTTTTTTTAAGTTTGAAGAAAACACGAGCAAAGTTCAAATTCTACTTATGCATTCATTTAATTAAAAAAAAAAAGGCTGAATAGCTGCCCTAAATAAGGGTGTACCATCTCTTGCCCCAGTCAGAGGAGGTTTTCTTCTACCATTCGTACCAGTTATATCAAAATTTTAAATTTTAGAACTTACATCTCCTTGCTTCTCACTGCCGCAATTGCAAGAGAATTTTATCGTTATAAGTGCTGTATGATATGATTTTAGGGCATGGCGTACCTCCACAGCAGTGAAATCCGATCGCATGGCAATCTCAAGTCAACCAACTGTGTAGTAGATAGCCGTTTTGTGCTCAAAATAGCCGATTTCGGCATTCATTGTCTCAGAATATACGATGAAAATGAGAATGAAGATTCTTACGCTCACTGGCGAAGTAAGTGTAAAGCTAAAATGCTTCACAGTACTTTACAACTTTTGAAATAAATCTGATGATTATTGTACTAAAAGATAAAAGAAGTATTTTGAAATCTAGGTGTTTTACTTGAATGCAACCCTTTACAAATGAGGTTGCATAAAAGTGATCACAACAGATGTTACTATTTAACTTACATAAGCATTCCCAAAAGGTTAACTACATTATAATAAGTAAAGTAAAATAGAACACTAACCTACTATGGTTGTAATTATGAGTTTTGGCAAGTAATTTCTGTAAGTTTGTTAAAGCTGTTTATGGGAATAAACTTCTTTCCTCCCATCACCATAGGAATTTTTCAAAAGTGGATTTTCAAGATGCTGAAAATCAACAACGTTCGTCGTATCATTATGCGGCACGTAAACGATCCCTCGAATACTCGTTAGGTTTGGAGTGTTCTTAGCAAAATTAAATATCTTGTGAAGTTTCGGGTCGAAAAGAACCTAGGTGTGTGCATCTAGTAAAAAAGTTATGCGCCAAATTCTCGTGGTCTGATAACAGTGGTGCCACGTGGAAGAAAATATGTTTTAACGGGGGATCGCACTAGGGCTGCAAAAGATTGTGTCGTCAATACAGCTCCATTAGAAAGGAGAAGGAGAAGAAATACATCTAGAAGCTCACACCTTTTAGTTCAAAAAGGGGCTCCTTGAAACCCCGAAATACGTGTATTCTGTGATCTGTGTATTTGTGCTAAAAAACGTTGGATATTTCCTGCTATTCATCGTTGTTTGAATTGGTGAGGAGTTTGAAGAATCCGTTTTTATTAAATTTTTTAACCATCAAATTTAATTCAATTGTTTGGAATTTGCCATAACCTTAAAAAAAAAAAAAAAAAAAACAGCTCTCTTCATACCCCTTGACAATGAAGTATCTAAAATATTTATTTTTTATTTCATACGTTCAAGCTTCTTTGGATCGATCCTTAAAATATAAGGAGTCAATGAGCCCCTTTACCATTTCTTGAACCAGACCCCCTTTCCCCTTGATTTCAGATAATAATGCATAGTATAGGTAAAAACAATGAATAAAAGATAAGAAAAGAATGTTTCAAGTTTGTTTTATAGACACTTTTTTTTTCTCTTATTACAAATGTTGAATTTATATTTTGTGGCACATCCTTGGGTGATGGCAAAAAATAAAGACAGTTTCAAGCTTTTCACTAAAAATTCATAAGGACCATCTTAAAAAAAAATATTAACATGACGCTACCAAAATTTTCTGTTTAGTGTAATTTGTTTACTGCGGTGTCACCGTTTTCTTTTGATGTAAAATACAACTTACTTCATACAAAACGAATTGAAAGATAAATAATAATGTTATTTGATGCAGTAATCTAAAATTCAAATTACTGTTTTCACTAAAAATTAATTCTCCGTTATTTTTATAGATTCGTTTAATGGTTGGTTTGATCCTGCAATTTAAACATCGTTCTAAATTCCTAATTAGAACTACATCAGAAAAGAAAAAAAAATAAATGAGTTAAAAATGAATAATGTCACATAAATGATTTAGAAATGCTCTCGAAAATTTAATTATCCTTCGCTAAAGAAATGTTAAATGGAAAATAAACTACACAAAGTTCACTTTGCACTAATTATTACATTTATATTTCGTTTACTCAATGTATCCTAATGGCAGGTAGTAGTAGTCAACTGTACGGCTAGAAAACAGAAGGGGATGTGTGCGGAGATGGAAGGGGGGGGGGGTCTGGAAGACTTTCAAAATTCTGTTACGTATTTCCCAAAATATAAAAGTAATGAAAATGTGTGAACACAATCAAAACAAAAATGCAAACTGTGCGTATTGATATATTTTAGGACAAATATAAGTCTAACTTTTAATGCATTTTCACTAAAATTTTCAGTATTATATGTTACTATTAATTGATTATATTGAAACTGTTTATTGAAACTTCTGAATAAACACAATTTGCCCTTGCTGGTTTAGAGATATTTTACATTGTTGTAAAGATTAATATTTGATTGCCAAAAAAACAGTCGTCAACAATTTCTCCAAATTGTGATCCGCAAGTTAAGTTTTAGTTTATTATCACATAAATTGTTTATTATTATTATTATTATTATTATTATTATTATTATTATTATTGTTATTGTTATTGTTATTGTTGTTGTTGTTTCATCACTAAAGATTTTTATGAAGCCGATCAATAAATTTTCAATTGATGTCACTTATAATGTTCTTTTTGGAGCAAAAGATAACTTAATACTAGTTTCTAAAAGTATAGATGATTTCTAGTTTATCATCTGCTCAGTCGTGGTGTCATAAAGTAGGTGAAAAGTTTAGCGTAATTGTGAATATTAGAAAAAGTGCCATTTTTACCACGGAAAATTTTAATTTTCAACGATATTTAGGAAGTAAAATTTACAGGGTAATTTTTTTTAACTACAAATTAGTAAGAGATTTTTTTTATTAGGGAGTTATATTTTTGGACCGATGTTGAGAAAATAATGTTTTTAAACATTTTTTAGGAAATTAAACTAAATTTAAAACGTAAAATAGTTTGATATGAAAAAACGGTGCATTTAAACTCGTCTTTTCACTAGAAAAATCAACTCAACAAGCTCATTACAGGAAGAAATAATTGTGAAAAAACACCGGTAACGAACGTGTGTTTCCACTATTAACATGGGACACGTTGACGACATGATTTTGTAGCAATAAAAAGAGGTCCAGTGTCATAGATTAAAGTAAAATCTGAAAATTTTCTCTTGTATCGAATGTGTGACTAAGTTTACCATTAAAATTTTTTTTTTTTTGGTTTTTAATTCTAATAAAGTGGACTTTCTGAACAGTTCCTAATGTGAACACCCTGATATTCTGAACACACTTTGATGCTCTTGGTGAAACTTCATACACTCAATATAGACTGACCTCTCTGTACTCTCTACACCCCCGTACCACGAACGTTATTTTTTGTCCCCTTTCAATTATTACCTCTCTATACACTGGACATGTTCGCAATCAGTACATGGGAATTCCCATGAATTAAATTTGTAAACCTGCAACACCTTTACAATTTTATCACAATCATTGAAGAGCATTACAAAGATGGAGGAGAAGAAGAAGAAAAATATTTTTTTTTTTTTTTGTGGATATTGCTGCTATACATAACATCATTCAACTAAGAAATATGAGTCTGAAGTTTCTGTCACTGGACTGCGTAGTTCAAGAATCCAACCATTGTTTCAAATAGCATTCAAGACCTTTAAAGTACGATTATCTACAAACAATATGCTGCTGAGAATCACCTGAAAACCTTTTCCCTTAAATAAGTGGATGATAACACGTACCTTGCACGAGAATACACAATGCGAAAGCAAGTTAAAATTACTCTTTTTTTTTACAGGCATTGTAATGATAATTGTATTGTAATTTTTTATAGTTGAATGTTGCGTAAAACGTTTTAAATTAAGAAAGATTAAGAAATGCAAGAGTTTAGGTCCTACTGAGTTTAATTGGACATTGCACTTGATGCCAATCCAAAATTTAGCACCTCTATCTTCAAAATTGATGTAACTCACTTCGCAAATTGCTGAACATAGTCCATTAACGCAATAGAATACATATGCGTGTATTTAGTCTCCCTATGCAGGATGTTCCGTTTTAACCTGCAAGACCTTTATTTTCGCAACCGTTGGTCCTAGTTGCATACTTTCAATTGCAAAAATGTTCAAAATCAGATGCGGAGTTCAGACATTGAAAGCTTGAAGCAAAAATAAAAATGAGTCAGGAAATTAAAAAAAAAAAAAAAAAAAAAAAAAAAAAAACTTTTTTTATGGGCCCTAAGTCCCCTAACTCATATTTAGGGAAATATTCTCCATTGAAAAATAATTCCAACACAAATAGTTTGAAATTAGTACGACCAATATTCACCGAGATATGAAACGCAGCGTTTTGTGACTTACACCACTTTTCACTCGCCGTCAATAGCACCTTTTGGGGGAAAATATAGCAGTTAGCAAGTATTTATAAAATTATATGTATGCATAGAGTGTGGTTTTTCAATTTGTTCGAGGTTTTTTAGTGCGTTTTTGCGTATCACGGCATAACATTTGCGTTTATTGTTGAAAAATATAAATACTTTTTTTTTATTACTTTGACAACATGTCATTCTTCTGAAAGGGTGATTAGGTCCAATCTCATCTTCTGTATGGTCCCTCAAAACGTTAAACTGGAATGTCACCTTGAGTTTTGGTCGCACAAATGTCACGTTTTTTGTGACAGTAATAGTTTTTAATGGAGATTATTTTTCTAAATATAAGTTAGGGGACCTGGGGCTCGTATAAAAAGTTAATTTTTTAATTTTTTGACTCATTTTTATTTTTACTTCAAACTTTCAGTATCTTAACCCTGCATCTGATTTCAACATTTTTGCAATTGGAAGTATGCATCTAGGACTAACGGTTGCGGAAATAGAGGCCTTGCAGGTTAAAACGGAACATCCTGTATAATGAACACCCCCTTCATCTGAACACTTTTGTTCAGCCCCAATGAGTGTTCAGAATAGAGAAAGTTCACTGCATTTAAGAAGTTTATCGTGGACTTAAATTAGCAATTTTCCTGACATTCATCAATAATCACCTTTTTATTGGTTTTAGATCAATTGCACTTCCAGAGATACTTACATTATTTCATTGATTAAACACTTCTTCTATGGTTACTTACTTTACATCATAAAAGTTGCGTTTATTTTTGCTACATAGGAAAACTATGGACTGCCCCAGAACTGTTACGAATGCATAACTGTCCATTAGATGGAACTCAAAAAGGAGATGTTTATTCCTTTGCCATTATAGCTCATGAAATTGTTGTTCGGGAAGGTGTCTTCTATACGGGGAACGAAATGTCCCCGAAAGGTAAGATAAAATTATTTTTTAAAGATTGCTTATGCTTTTGAAATTATAAACATTATATATTTTGTAACTTAAAGTCCCAGTCTTAAATCACGCCGTGAACTTTTGTGTCTTCTTTTTTCTATAAGGTCCTGCTCGATTTTGTTAATTCCATCCAATTTGCTATCCCAATTAGGACTCTTATGAGTTATTCATGTTTTAAAAATATTTTTACCAATTTTAACTATGTTGATTATTTTTGTCTTTTAAACTTGTTAAATATTTAACATTTATTGCCGCAATTTAGAAATTTTCAACGTGTCATTTTATAATTTCAAGTCTAGATGCTTGAATAATCGAAATGTATATTTTGTTTTAAGTGCTATTTCTATGTTATTTGTTACTGTAATTAGAATTTTTCTGAAGTGTGCAATACATTTTTAATGAATAAATAAATAAATAAATAAATAAATAAATTAAAATATTTTATGCAATGTCAAAAGATTGACGAAATTCGAAATGTAGCCAAAATTTTCATGCTTATGTCTCCCGTGACAAAACTTGGAAAACGTCTGTCGTATTTTCAAAATGTTATTATACAATGTTTACTTCAGGAATAATTTTCTCTTCGCTGATTTAGACTAATTTTACGTTGATGCATAAAAATAATTTGGTTTACGACTCTGTGTTTAATGTCTGGCTGACATTCTTTATATTATTTCTTCGGAAGTTAAATTAACATGTTGTTTCTTCCACCGTGTATTAGGAAAAATGTATAATCCAGATAACAGTTATCGACAAAGTCGCTTAATATTTATTCCCAAGACATATTAAGCAGTTTTAGTTGGAAAACAATCCTCTTGTTGCGCCGTTTGGAGGAAGAAAACTAACCTCAACTTAAAAAAAAAAAGAAAGTTAACCTCATTTTTGTTTACCACTTAATGAAAATTTTATTTATGCAAGCAAAAGAAAAAAAAAGCCGAAACGTTCTTGGAAAATATTAAACAGCGACTTTTCCTCATTTCTGATTTTAACATATCTCACAAAAACAGAAAAGTTTCCACGAAAAAGCAAATAACAATCATCAAATTAGCTCGAAATATTCCGAAACATTCGGAAAAATCAAGAACTATCAGTAAAACCTTCAATATTTTTATAAAAATAGCTTGGCACCTTCCAGGCTTCACAGGAAACTCTTAAAGCAAAAATGACAGAAGCCAAGGCATAATTGCAAGCAAATACAGAATAGTTTATTTGCTTGCAATTTCTAAAAAAATCTGAGATCGACATTTTGCCGTTGTTTGGGGCCCGGTCCATTTGGAAGGACCGGTAATGAGCTGAAAGCGAAGCACCTAATAAAGAAGCTGAGTATAGATTCACTGTGTAAGCAAACATGTTTTTCACAACATTTTAAAGTCTGTATTGCTGAAAAATGTAGCAAGTCAGGATTCCTTTTTCATAAAAATACTTGTTTTTCACAGGAAACTGGTGTAACTTCGTGAAATCCCAAACCGTTTTCCGGAAATGATCAGTGACGCTTTGTTTTTTTATTTTTATTGTTATTATTTTTTTTTTAGTGTAGAAATGTTTATGCAGAATATGCAAGGGTGTTCTGGAGGAAATTCTCTATTTACCGAAAGAAACTCTTAGTTTTTCTTATTGATATAGCGCACGTATTTACATTTAATGGAGCAAAACATTAGGCATCATTGAGAAAAACGCAATTGTGCAATGCTGTGACAAAATTTGACGATTAAGGCCCTTTTTAGAGAGATATAAGTGACTATACATTAAGGCGCCCTTGAAGATGACAATAACAATGTTTTGGTTTTATATGGGGCCTTTGTTTAAAGGGATCGTGAGCTGAGAAAAATAAGAAACCAGAGTGAAAAATAAAAGCTTCACTTAAATTACATATACTTCATACCTAAACAAAGATTTTTTACAAACATTCTAATTTCTTGAAACCCCAGGCACGTCCATACAATATATTTTGCTGTTAACGAGAGCTTTTACGCTATTAATTTATATTTCAAGATACAATATTTATTAGGAAAATATACATATACATTTTTTATTTTTAATTCTTATTTCAGAAATCGTTGAAAATGTAACATATGGATTGAAACCACCATTTCGACCTCTGCTAAACTTAGACAGCTGTGATGAAGAGATGATTCATGTGATTAAAAGATGTTGGTCAGAAGATCCAGGAGAAAGACCTGATTTTCAACATCTTAAGTCCATTATAAGAAAGCTCAACAAGTAAGAGGATTAATTAAATTGCTTGAATCGTAATGTGCAAACCACCAGCTGTCTGAGGTTGATGTGTTGTACTGGCAAAGATTTTACAATACAGATTCGTCGGATGGTTCTTCTTCAAAAGTGTAGATATTGTTATTTGATAGGTTTTAACTGCTATAGGTATTTACAATGTCTCAATTTTTCAACAGCTTGCCTTAAAACGTTAAAAACAATTATTATGAGGAATATTATGTTGATAGTTTACTCAAATACAAAGCTTATTTTTTTTTTTTTAAATTTCAGAACTAAGTACGCAATGTGTTATTTTTTGTTGCAGAAATGTAACAATCCTTTTGTCCAGAAACTTAAGATTTCCTTCCTAAATTATTAATTTTTAAGAACTGTATACTTTCCAGTGCTATAGACTATATTAACACTACGAGAGTAAAAAAAAAAGATGCAGTTTAAAATAGTCATACACTACATCACCGAAAGTACAGGAACACTTTCAAAATTTCACATGTTTACGGATTTCTTGAGAAATAAGAGACCAATTGTTCTGTAGTTGTTTTTCTTTCCGGTTATTGTATGATAGATGTACTGAATATTTTATCGTTGAATGTTATGCAAAACTTTTTTAATTAAAGAAGAAAAAGAAAACAAATACAGGAATTTAAGTTCTACTGAGATGAATTAGACATTGTAGTAGTCACATATCCAAACTTCAGCCCCTCTACCTCAGTAATTGGTATAGCCCACAAGGCAAAGTACTCAACACAGTCCATTAACCAATAAAATACATATACATGCACTATACAGTTTTCCTCCATAATGAACAACCCAATAATCTGAACACTTTTGTTCGGCTTCATGAGTGTTCAGAATAAAGAGACAGTCCACTCCAGTGTATTTCGTCCCTGTACACAATTTCGTCGCCCTACGTTTCTCTGGTCTGACACTAGTTGTCGCCAGCGGTTTTTTTTTCTTTCTGATTTTGGCCAAGAACACTATTTATCTATGGAAGTTCCATGAACTTAGTCTGCTGTAATGGCGTTTGGGAGCACTTACTCTGACTTTTGAAAATTTGAATTATTGTTACACTATTTATAAATGCTGTGTTTGATTTATTAAAATGTGTTCATTTAGATGTATTTGACATATTTATTTTGAGTAAGATGTTAACTGAAAATTCTGATCGTTTTGCTATGTAAGGTTCACTTTACATTGAGCAAGAAGCAGCCATATTGGTAAATAAAAAGTTAATCTTTTTGTCCCCAACCAAACTTGGAGTAAAAAACGTTGATGTACGTTATCCAATGTGCCAAAAGGGTTTTTTATGAAGACAGACATGGAAAAATATATGCTCGTTGTTCCAAATACGCCTCGTGGCACACACAAAATTTTCTCGTCAGCGAAGAGCAAAAATAAATAAATAAATAAATAAATAAGCATTTGTGACGCTTGTTTAGTTTCTTGAAAAATGAATCTTATATTTGTTATTATTATTATTTTTTCAAATGGACAATTTGCGATGTTTTGCTTTAAAACAAATCCTAATCCGTATTTATTTTTATTTCCTAGTTTTTATCCCATTATTACCTATTTCTTAAGTTGTATTGGATGGGGGGGGCGATAATAGGAAAAAAATGCTATTCGGGCAAAAGGGCATTTTTTAAAACCTTTTTTAACGGAAAACAAATTGTGAACCATGTTTTTAAGCTAAAATACCATATGTACGCATAGTTGGTGTTGTTATATAATTTTTTTTTTTTTTGAATAAATTGATGGTAACATGTGCTACTCAGAGGCCAAAAAGCTTAGAAGAGATGAAATGCCCTATGGCTTGCATTTTGACAACAAAAGAAATGCAATGCATTGCCATATGAAAAGTGTCTTAGCTATGGTCTTATAGGAGTCATCTAGCGTTCATGAGATGTCAATGTGGCTGCAGTTGCATTTTGTCCTGAATACACAAAATGGATTGAATAATTGGCGCAATGCATTGAAATGATGCTGATGACATAAAAAGCTTTCAGTGTCTATGAGCAAAAGAAAACTGTCCCTTACCCCTACCATAAACTATTATTTACAAAATAAAAAAGCCTCTTTTTCTTCAAAGAAAAAGAAGCTAAGAACTTATCTATTCAAATATGAAATTTCGTCTAATCTCAGGGGAAAAGGAGGTTGCTAAGAAACAACATTTACTGCTGTTCTATATCTGTCTTTGTGATGGTTCTAGTAGACAATTAGTTCATTAAAGAACTAAATGAACAATTGACTATGATAAGTATGTTAATTTGTAACGCGAAGGATTTATATTTCAAACACATAAATGAATACCTTCTTTCAGTATAGAAAGTATTCGCCATTTTTTACGTTTTCGTTATTACCGACAAGTTTCGATTGATGTGCAATATATAAAAAGCTCTTGGGAATTGAGGCAGTGAGAAGCAAAGGGATGTAAGTGGACATTTTGAAGTTTTGAGTAAAACGCGTTAAAAGTGCGGTTCTAGGTAGACATTCATTGAAATTTTTTTCTAAACCATGTCGTATAGCAGCACCTACCAGGGCTACTAGTACTATCTCTCGCCCCAAGACAAAGGAGCGGTTCACCTATTATTTCTACTGGTTATCTCCAAATTTTAAATTTTGGCACTTACATCTCTTTGCTTCTCATTGCCTCAATTGCCTATCAAAGTTGATAATCAGGCATAGGTATAAAGAGAATTGTGTTGTTTAAACGTAATAAATGCAATTAGTTGCGTTCTTCGGAGTTTTTTTTTTTTTTTTACTTCTAGCTTTTTGTGATTTACATCATAGCTGTTTTCCGTTTAGGTAATTAATGGATTAACAACAACATTTAAAGGTAATGCCGTAGAAAAACATTGTCTTTTCAAATTTATTTCCAAGTTAAAAGAGAGAGAGAGAGAGAGAAAGATGGAGAGAAAGGAAAAGAAGAAAGGAAGGATTATATGTGCCCCCAATACTCATGTGACATAGTACTGCTCTTTACGGCACAAAATCTTTTTTTTTTTTTTTTGTGACAAGTGATCGTAGAATGTTTGAATGCTATAGAATATATTTATAGGTAGAATTGTGTTTGCTTTTCACACCTCATTCGTATTATTTCGGTTGTAGTAAGAATTATTCTAACTTGAAAGAAAGATTTTCCAGGATACAAACCACAAAACTCAGAAAAAAGCCCCTCCAAAGTCAAGAAATGAAGGCAACCCATTAATGGAAGGCAAATGGTGGATAAATTTCTATTTTGAAAAAATGGGGGGAGAGAGAGAGAGAAAAGGGAAGGGGGGAGCAGAAGAAGAAAATAAAAGAAAAAGTATTTAAACTTAAGTTTAGATCTGGATATAGCATCTTTTTTCAATACCTTTACATTTAAAATTCTACCATTTGCTTACTTTTCTCTTCAATCCTTTTAGAGAGAATGAAAGTGGAAACATCTTGGACAACCTATTGTCCCGCATGGAACAGTATGCGAACAACTTGGAGACCCTCGTGGAAGAAAGGACAGCTGATTATCTGGAAGAGAAAAGAAAGGCAGAGAACCTTCTTTACCAGCTGTTGCCAAAGTAAGGACGCAAACTTTTATCGTTTATTTGACAGCTTTTTAAATTTGCGAAACGGTTTTTCTTGAAGGAAAAAAAAATGCATTGCTAAAATTTATAAAATGCGATGTAGCTTTTAGAATTTGTATTGGAGAAACCTTTGTATAGTTTGAGCTATTTATTTATTCATTTATTTATTTTTCGGATACTTGATCTGAGGAATTTTTTTTTTTTATAATCTGAAGTTAAATATTTCGTTTAAATTCTGAAGATAATAATAATGATAACAATAATAATCACACTTTTCAGTGTCTAATTTTCTTTTAGGGCCTTTGTAAAATGTTTCAACGGGGCTCTTAGTTTTAGCCATTTTCACACAGCAGTGAATTTTTTTTTTCGATTTCATGGGTTAATAAAAACTGAATATGCAGTGCAATATGCCTCGAAACAAAGTTTGATACAAAATTTGAGCCCTTAATAGTCGAGGTTGAAAAAGAGTCATTGGGCTCAAAAAATAAATTTGACAGAATACTATCAAAGTTTATGAAATATGTCCTTTAGTTATTTCAGGATTTGTATGAGTTCTACGGTTATACCAATTTAGCTACTGTATTATTTAGAAATCTGTTGAATATTTTCCCTTTTTTTAACTGACTTCTAAAATAAGGCGCTTATGAGGGATGCAACGTATGGTTTATACCATATGTATGTTTCTTTTTGTTTGTTTGTCAGCTCATAACATTTGAGTTAGTGAACCAATTTTGATTGATTTTTTGATGATTTGGTAGGGAGTGGTCTAACTTACGTCTCATAAGTTTGCTTGAAATCTTGAAAAATAAACAATACATTTCACGCAACTTCTGCATTGAATGATCAAATATAAAATCCATTGTGATTCCCATAAAGTAGCTACATTAATTGTAATTATAGCGAGAATTTTTCATCAAGGCTTCTCTGAAGCAATCATGGAATTCATTTACTATCATTGCTTATCATTGCTCTAGCATTGCTTTTCCTTCATCTACGCCGATCATCACTTTCATTTCCCTTTTATATCCCTCTTTGGCTTAATAGGTTTAAAGCAGAAGATGTGGGCAGTTCAATAGATATATCACACAATTACAGTCTCATGTTTCTCCATTTTTTTGCATTTTTCTAGTTTTAGGTTTTTTGTTCATTCCCAGGCATGTACCAATATTTGCAACATAAGTATCCTATTCTCGTTCTTGCACCATTGAACCGAACAACTACACTATGTTTATTGTGAAATAGTTAGTCGTAAATACACTTCCACTATTATAAACCCACTTTAGAGAGCAATTGAGAGAAGTGCTATTTAGTTTGGAATGGATATGTTCCCCATGGGGATGAATGTAACGAGCTCAGTAAGCTATTCTTTAAAACTGAGAAAATGCGCAGTCATTCAGGAAAATAGGTATTTTATGTTTTAGTATGGATTATAACCTCTTCCAGCAATTATGTTTTGCCAAATTGGGTTATAAAGAGCAAGCTGCATGTCACAGTTTTACTTTTTCGCTCCAGTTATCATTGAAAGGGATTAAAACTATTGTTACGAGTCTAGACACTTCAAGAAATTCTTTAATGACGACACAGTTCTTAAGAAAACACAGGAGATTTATTTACACTATGTACAGGAAATATAGTTACAACTGCTAAATTAATCATCAGCAATCAAGCAAATATCAATTAAACACCGTAAACTCAACGGTCTCACACGTATTTACTTCAAAATACATAAAAACACAGCGCAAAGGCTAATACACACAGAGCCAAATACATGCTCTCAACGCAACGGTTCAAACCAGTCTAAAAAGCAAAATTAACTCTCTCATTCAAATGCCACACGGCTTTTCTACTGCTTCAGAAATTTCGACAAAATTTGAAATGCGTTTTCTTTTTGTTCCATTCACAAATCTTATCTTTCAGAAATGGAGGGACCATATATTTCATTCAAATGTAAGGGGGGTTGTATATTCATTACAAGAAACTATTTACAGGTTAAGTTACTACAATAATTTTAGATGAAAGATAATGGAATAAACGCCAAATTTAGCCAGATTACAACAAATTAATCATAAGAATAATTACTATTTACAGAATTTGTAAAAATATGTTTTTGGCCTCTTCTTTTCTAAAGTGAATTAGAGATCCATTGCTCGGTCTCTAATACGAAAGGAGGCAATTTTCCAAAATTTCTCTTTGTTATGTTATATATATATTCATGGAGATATTCCCTACATACATGTATCTGAAAATTAATTTTTCATACAGCTCGCGTTGTCCTAACAATTGTAGGATTTGTATCCGATTTTGCATGCAAAATCGATCATTCAGAAGAAAATAAATGTTTTCATGTGATCAACATTTTTTAAATGCGTTCTGAATTTATGCTTTTGATGACATTTATATAAATTATTTTTAACATCTTCCAACTTTTTGAATGCTTTTCGTTTGTATAAAAATGAGCAAAAGGAAGCGACGAATGTTTTAAAATAAATATGCGAGAGGGATTTATAGCAAACATCTTTATAAGTTTAAACTATACTTTCTAAGTTGATATCAACTAGTACTAAATTTAGAGTTAAAATATTTGCTTTAGTAATGATTGAACAGTTTTTTTCAGAAATCAGAGGAACATCAAGCTCTAAAATTTCGATAAAGCATTTCTACTATTATACCAAACTATCTCGATAAAATTTTAGTATTTTAAACTGAAAGGGAAGCATATTTAGGGGATACATTTCAGTATACTATTAATGAAAAGTGTTGTATTCAGTTTTGTAAAATTTAATATGATGACATAATTATTTTCCTAAAGTTTAAAATTTTGCTTTTGATTATTTTCTGAAATAAACAATTTAATCGAATCGTGGTTTTTGCATTTAAAAGGTTACTTTAAAAACACACTAATAAAAAACATGGCTAAATTTGCTGTATTTAGCAAATATACTGGGGGAGCAAGTGGACGCTGACGTGAAACGTTAACTTTTGCAGTTTCTTTCTATAGATGCATAAATATACATAGCACTTGACCACAAAATATGATTTTTATTGAAATGTTAGATTTTTCTGACCAAACAATAGCGAACGAACTGTTTCCGATAAAGCCATATATGTTTTTCTCCCTCTCTTTTGCTCTCTTATAACACAACATTTTGATTTTTACAGAATGCCGAGACTTAATTCTTCACCTGGCTTTCATGAAGAACACAATGCTAAGTAAAGATATCGCGCTTAAGAAAACGTAAACCATGTATGAAAAATGTACTGCTTCAACACAAAATGTTATGCTTTTAAAAATAACGACGTGAAAAAAAGGTTGATTAACCAAAAGAGAAAAAAAGAAAAAAAACTTTCAATGATCTTTGCAGTCCTTTAATCCAACCTATTGCCACTTCTTTCTTCCTTTCTTTGCTACTGTTTTTATTAAAAAAAAAAAAAAAAAAGAGTCTTTTTTGCAGATCTCCAGTCAAGTCAGAGGTAAGATTGGAAGAAGTGTTTTTTCAGTTTTTTAGGGATTATCCGATCGATTTCATGCTTAGTCATTATTTTATTTCTTCCCAATCTTTATTTAGAACAGCGCAGTCAGTTTTCAAAGCATATTAAAACTCAATTTTATTTTTCAGCATTTCAGTTGCGTAAATTTTTTTTAAACATAACTGGAAAATGTCTGTTAGTTCTGCGTCGGGAATGCAAATTTGTTAGCTTTTCATAATAAACCAACGTTTAATTTAAATATCACGGGTACTTTCAACTTCTCTATAAAACTCATTCGTACAATCCTTTCATTTTATATATTACTTCCTCTTACAAAAAAGGAAGGAATGTATTCGCGAAAAAAATTTCACTCAAAAATCGACCTTAATTTCCATTTTGCTCACCCCCGAATGAATGCTGAGTTTTTTTTCGACTCGATCACACGTGAATAAGTGCCTAAGAACGGATAGACACTTGAAATATTCATTTTGACGATTCCCGAGTTAATTACAACGAGTTTTCTCGTGATGTTTCTATGTACGTATGTATGTATGTGCGTATGTATGTCGCATAACTCAAGAACGGTATGTCCTAGAAAGTTGAAATTCGGTACGTAGACTTCTAGTGGAGTCAAGTTGTGCACCTTCCGTTTTGGTTGCATTCGGGTGATTCTAAAGGTGTATTTTGCCCCTTTTCGGAGGGAAATCATTGTTAGTTTCGATAAAACTCAAGTGGCGTTATAATTTGGCGGACACTTGGCGACATATCGCCAATCTTTTGGTCGCGAAGTTTTTTTGCCAACTTGGCGACAAATTTGGCGATTTTTTTTAAAAATCTGGTTCCAGATTGGCCACTGTTGGTGATATTTAGAGAGTAAACTATTGAATCACATTAAAATTGCCAATAAGGGGAAATGACATTAAATGTGAGTAAAAGGAAGTCATGTGATGTACACATCAGCTCGTTTTTCAAATAGTTTACCGCTATAGAAGATACTGGGCAGAGGCGTAGCTAGACCCGACTTTCGGGGGGGGGGGGTTACTTCTTTTATATATATATATATATATATATATATATATATATATATATATATATATATATATATATATATATGTGTGTGTGTGTGTGTGTGTGTGTGTGTGAACTTTTACATACTTTGGAATGGGGTGCCCCAATTTCGATACTTGTGTCAAACAAAACAAAATCAAAGGATTTTTTTTTTAATTTACTTTTTGTAATGTTTTGGAAAATTTAACTTTTTTTTTCCTTTTTCTCCATTTAATTTAAAGTGAAACTTTCTAGCAACAGGTTTAGTCAAAACCAGTCTATCCAAATCGGGGGGAAAATCAAATATCTGATGAGCGTGTTCCGTTCATTTCAGTGTGACTGCTTAATTTAGAGGCTAACACACCAAAAGCTGGCATCCCTGAAAGCTAATAGATGGATCCATTTCCGCCTGTGAACTGGATGTTTGACTTTCAATCTCATCGGTGGTCAGACTATTTTTACTAACTTGGTTCGCACTAAAAGCATGAAATAAAATAAAAAAAGACTTCTTGATTATAACCTGCAAAAAATGAAATGACTTTTCATATCGTTATATTTATATGTTGCTTTTTATATGTATTTACATTTATGCTAGTTCTAAAGCAGTTAATAAAATTTGAATTAAAAAAGAGGGAAGAAATATAGGCGGTAGAAAGTTATTTGCACAAAGCTGCATACCATCTGTTCTCCTTTCAAGTTTTTATTTTTAATTTTATTACCTGCTTTAGAATTTATATAAATATCTATTTGAGAGAGCAACAGCAATTTTCGAGTGTTATAAACAGAAGTCTTGTTTGTTTTCTACTTTTTAATGCGAACCAAGCTAACAGAAATAGTACTGAACAGTCTAGATTCATTTCGTTTTTAAACATTTTATTCCTGTAATGCTATGCAGTTTTTCTTTTAAATTAAAATAAAATTTCCTTCAGAAGGGTTCGATGGAATTAATGCTGCTTCAGCAGACTGTACTTCGTTTTCTTCAGAGGACGTTAACTTTCTCTTTTTAGAGCAACCATTTTCGTCATTTACATTTTTTTGGGGGGGGGGGGGAGGTTTGAAAAGCTTGTTATCGGTTTTGCTCTCTTCATTATACAACAACGTTCACTTAGAATATACTATTCTAAATAGTTCAGACTAAACGTTTTTAAAAGAATACGCAGTAAATACTGGCTGACATTTTCGACAAATCGATGTGATTGCGGTGGATTTTCTGGTTAGCAAAGGCCGTTTTGACTATCACAGCACAACGCCAACAAAAACCTTATGTCTCGAATTCCGGCTATGCTATCATTTTCGGATTCGAAGCTCAATGATCTTCAAAGCAGCAAGCAAAAGCATTTTCTTCAACTCGAAACAGAAAGGGCTGAGGGGGCAAAAAAAGGAGAAATGCGTTCCACGAATAGGTTTTTTAGGAAAATTAAGGAAAGGACAGTCGTTTCGAGCACTTTCTTGGAAGAAGAGTAAAGGGGTGAAATTCACAGGTTGAGTATTAGTTGCCTTATGGATGAGTATTTCAAGTTCATGGTTAAAGGTCATTCAAGTTAAAAGCCATTTTGCTCTGTTATCTGGTTTAGTACTGTTCTGTGATCGCTATCTTTCTTAAAATTATGATTCCTTAAAGAAAACCAAGATGATAGGAGGGAAGTTTAAGATTTTTTCAAGTAAAGAAAAAAGGAAAATCCTAGAATATTGGCCAGGTTAGATTTGCAGCAATTGCTAACCTCAAGAGGATAAATAATTAATCAAAAAACAAGAAAAAGAAAAAATCAGGCACCAAAAAGCAATAAAAGACGTTTTCTTCAAAAAGATATGCTCAAAGTTTCTTTAAACTGGCAATAAAGCACATAATAATGTAATAATAGAACAAAGACCTAACAAAACTAATACAGAGGAATTTTGATCAAGAGCCCATGTGGTCTATAGTATCGATTTCAAATTTTCACCATCATATTCCAAATTTCTATAAAGTTTCTTAAAGTTCCCGTATCTTAAAACCTCTTTATCTCGATTTTTTTTCCTTCCTGTGAAATTCGAAACATACAGATTCAACTGTATGTAATATTCTCACTGCGCCGCTCATAAAATTAAACATACTTAACAATTTTCAGAATCTATGACAAAAAAAGGCTGCATATACGTGGATTTAATAAATCAATCTCATTTCTAAAGCGAAGTGTGAAATTTCACTCAATTATCAAAAAAATGTTGCAGCACAGTGAGGAGTGAGGCGTCTTTACGCTTGAGGGTCACTCATTTAGCTGATTTTCAATGGCACTGGAGGGGGGGGGGGGAGAGCGAAGTAAATTTTTGACCACTGTAATTCAGAAAAAAAAAAATTGATTTTTTTTCCTTTTCTTTTTCTTTTCTCTTTTTTTCTCTTCTCTTTTCTTTCCTCTTCTCTTTTCTTTCTCTTCTCTTTTCTTTCTTTCTCTCTCTCTCTCTCCATTTTTTTGGGACAAACATTTCGGGGGGGGGGGTTTGTCCCCAAAACCCCCCCTTAGCTACGCCCCTGATACTGGGTCTTGTTGATACAAAGGCTTTAATTCTGGAGGGAGTGTCTGCCAAAAACCGAGTCTTATGAGGATGTAGCTGATTTTGGTACGTAAGAAGGAGAACCTTTTCTTTGGAAGTTATTATTTATTTTTTTTAATTTTTGTTTTAGTACCAAAATATTTTTATATGGCTTGCTTTCAAGTGTCGTAAAGGATGCTTAAATAATTATATCATATTCAGCTAGCTAATACTGAGTTTTTTGACTAGTAGCCTTGACTTTACCTAAGAAAAGTTGCTTCGATTCTAAGTTGTTTCTTTTTACCTCTTTTGAATCAACTTAAAGCGTTGTTTGGGTCAAGTTGATATACGTAATAATTTGACTCCAAAATTTTTAAATGTCTTTTTTTTCGCAAGAAATGCTTACAAATGATCAAAAAAAAAAAAAATGAATAATAATTAAAAAAAAAGGTAAACTATCATGAAATAATTTAAAAAAACGTACTTCGGAGAAGATATATATGCTTTTGTATGTACTAGCTTCAAACCAGGTTTACATTTGTCATCTACTGACTTCCTGGTTACTCAGGTTTTAATTGGATATGGTAGCTTCAATAGCTATTTGTTTCGTTTCATGTTAGTGAACTGTGATCACAGACTGTGGCTGAAGCTAACTTATGGTGAAGCTAAAAGGGAGATTTTTCTACTGAACCAGAAGTACCTTTAGTCAAAGTATAATAAGTTTGTCCTGTGGTTGGCCTCCTGTTTCTTTGTTTTTAGCTTTTTGTGATCATTTTACTTACTTCTGTAAGCCTCATGTTATACTTTGTGGTGCATGAGGAGTTTTAAAATCTCTTAAACAATCAAAAAAAAAAAAAAAAAACTCGCTTACATCAAGCGTGGGGAGGCTGTGGCACTTTCCCGTTGTAATCAAGTTTTCGTAAAAAACGGATTCGCGAAAAAATCATAAATATTCGTGGATATTTGCTTTATGTGTTTTTTTTTATTTCCGTACCGTAGAAAAGAAATAGGGTAATTTGCATCAAACTGTCTTAGTATTTTTCTTGTGTTGTTATTGTCTCGATAACAACTGTCGCAAGAAAAAAAAAATAAACGTCATTTGGAACAGATGGCTTCAGAACAGTTTGTAGTTTTCAAATGACAACATCATAACTTGTTTTCATGATTTATGACTATTCACCGAGTTTCTGTCGACTTGTGACTGTTGAAGGAAACTTGACAAGAAAGAATTAACTGACCTAGCAGGTGGAATTAATAAAAAGTTTCTAAGTTATGAAGGTATTGCTCGTTTTATCCGGGGATCCTCATTAAAAACGAGTTATTTCTCCCATAAACTTTGTACCAACAAAGTATTTCTATGTTTTGTTAAATCTGGGTTTTCGCTAAATCAAATGTTGTTAAAAGCAGGCGCGGATTTAGATTGAGGGATAGGACCCCTCCCCCTCCTCCTTTAAACGACCATAGCCAAAAAGAGCGTTTCGGGGAACTTATGTTTCGAGAAAAATCGTCCCAGGTCCCCTATTTATACCCAAAAACAGGATATTTATGACGTCCCTTTCCAAAATATCCTTTCCAGCACCAGAAGCTGGATCCGTCTTTGGTTAAGAGTAAGTTTGATTGTATTTGGAAAAGGTAACGACGCAAAGGTACTCGATACTTTTTGTCACACTGTACGCACCGTATCCTATGTGGGGTCTGTTTTACTGCATTGCACAAAATGTATAGGCCAATACTTGTAGTCTAACTCAATTAAGAGCAAAGTACAGTCGAGCCCGCTTAATGGAATATCGGATAATAGAATATCCCGCTTAATGTGATAAAATTCCAATGTACTACACCGTTGATGTGTGTTATTTTTATCCCGGATAATGGAATATCCCGCTTATTAGAATAATTTTTCCTGGCAAATTGCCTATTTCACTAAGCCGGTTCGACTGTAATTCAAGGTGAGGGAAAAAAAATGTGTACACATCGTATTTTACGGATTATAAGACGAAGTGTTTTTTTCGCGACTGGCTTCAAATATTACGTTGTGTTTTGTTAACGAAAATTAAATTAAACTATCTAGAGTTTAATGTAAAATTCCTGCCTGTCTTGCAGCTATCTGTTAAAAGAAGAATGTTCTGACGAGTTTCTGCAACTTTAAAGATTTCATGAATTAATAAAAGTTATGCTTGGCAATCTGGCTTTTGAACTTCTTGATAAATAACGAATACGAATGAACCTTTGTGTTTGAAAATTAAATGATTTAACTAACCAATGTTTTTGTGCACAAAAATTGCAAATTAATATAATATGTAATAATTTGCAATTTTTGTGCATCCAAACGTTTGTTAATTGATTCATTTAATTAACGATAAATGTTTTCAGAAAATGAAGCTTAAATATGAAAGTGTTTTATAGTCCACAGCGTCTTGCATACCATAAAATATGGTATGTCAAACAATTTAACGTCAATTCGGTGGATAGTTTTCGAATTGTGACCATTTGCAACTTTTCATCGAGATGGTAGAATGTGTCATGGAATTGTGTTCGTAGAAATTTGGTTTAACTTATTGGTGCTTGATAACTTTGAGTATCAAAGTTTTCGTTGTATGAAATTTGAATTGAGAGTATCGCAGGTTTTCTTATTGAAATTTCAGCTAAATAAGAAATTCAGCTAAAAATAAATTAAATTAAAAAAAAATGTTCGAACTGTTTTTTTTCCATTCCTTTTACTTTAATGTAGAAAATATTAGAAATCCTAGCAGTTGACGTGGTGAAAAGTTGGTGAATATTTTACGAATTGTTATTGATAATAATTTTTTATCTAGATCGTAGACGGCTCGTACATGTTAAATGACTGTCCATAGGAGTGTATCTTAATATATTCAACCTTGATGACTAAGGATCAAAGTAACCCTTTATATAAATTTGGTATTGGGATAACAACATCCTCTTGCTAACACTTCAGCCATTAGAATTTAACTACAAACTTAGTGTAATTTAATCTTGAAGTTTCTTCATTTTTTTCTTTTTTGAGTTATCAATTTTTAAAATCATTAAGCCATTAGCTAAACTTGCTGCTGTATATCTATTGAACTTGGAGAAGTATTTAGCGATGTCTTCAGCCGAGAGAACTAACCGGAAATTGTTATCTAGGTGAGAACATATTAATTAACCTTATAAATGCGATACCTCTCCGTAGCTACAGAATAGTAACTAGAATGTAATAACTTTCCATTGTTTTAAACATAAGTTTGTCGGTCTCATCTATTCCTTGTTGAATTCGTCTTAACATCTATAATTAGTTTTTTTTTTCTCCGAAAAGTAATGGGCTATAAGTAAAGAATATACATATATTATTTCATCATGACTAAAAATATTGACACTTTTAATTTATTCCAGGTCTGTTGCAAGCCAACTCATACACGGACAATCTGTGACAGCTGAATCTTTTGACAGTGTCACCATCTATTTTAGTGATATTGTTGGGTTTACTTCATTATCAGCCCAAAGTACTCCCATGCAGGTATACATTGCTGTAGAAGTTATAGGAGGACTCCATGCATGTACTTGTATTGTTGTCAGTTGTGTTTGTGCTCACATCTTTATACATAAAACCGGTACGTGGAAGCTAAAATGGCTTCATTGCACAACACTTGCGAACTGACCAATGAAGACCAGTACCTTTAAGTACACAAGCTTCGCAAGTGACAGTATTTTTTGAAAAGCTACTTTACTTTGAACTATTGGGCACATGGTGCAAAGACTAAATGATTCAGTTACTATAAGTCGCAATTTTGAAACGAAAAATGTTTATTTAAAGACTTTCAAAATGATACTAGATAAGTCTTTAAATCCAACCATTCATGCAGTTATCTTTTCTAAAACAAATAATTTCATACGCAATTTAAATAAATTAAATTAATTTCATTTTCTAGAAAAAATAAAAAAGGTCAAAAATGTTTAGTAATTAATTTTAACAATATGTTTAATTGATACAACATGTGCACTCTTTTATTTTTGCAACTATTGGATTTTTAAAATTATTTTCGAGTTACATATGTGCTGCTCATGTTATCATTATTTTATGAAATTAGGAGAAAGAAAAAAAAAAAACGTATCACAGCACGTTCCGTTGAACAAAATGAAAGCGTTTTCGAATATTTGTATAATTAGCTTCTTGAACTTCAGCTACTTTAAATGAAATAAAAAAGAGCCCTTTATTTCTAAAAAGGTTCCATTTAAAAGTTCTAAACGTGCTATCTATTTCTGTTATTGAATAACTTAAAAGAGAAACTGAACTTCATTTTATGAGAAGTGAAAATCGCAAAGAAAAATAAACTGCTATATTAGTAAAGATAACGGTTTTAACACAACGAAATGGAGTAAAAAAAAAATTATGATGGTGTTGTTCACATTTAAAAACTATATTTGCGTATCTGAAGCATCTATATGTATTGCTTTAAAGCAGAGTCCATTAAAAATTCGTTAATTAGATAAATCAAACATTTTCGTTAAATACATATTTACTCAAATTTTATATTAATGCGTATTGCACGTGTCAGGAAATACGTTTGAGAATAGTCTCTGAACTTTAAGGACACATTTCAACGTCTTTACGGTGTGTTCCTATGGAGTAATATTTTTGAATATTTAATAGAATAAATGTTAATTACTATTACCTATGCGATTAATATTGTAAGCTATATTTGTGGAGAAGAAATGTTTGTTTTGTGAAATAAAACGTTGAGAGTTCGCTTCATTTTTTCAACTTGTTGTTGAAAAAATGAAGCGAGGAGCTTTCTTGATGTCTGTATTAGAGATTACTTCCGGTTCCTGATGAAATGTCACAATTTATCTTGGTAAAAAAAGTGTATTTTGTAGCAAATGATCTATTTACCTATGTGTTTAATCATTTAGTCACCCGAGGGTGCTAGTGAAAGTTTTAGTTTAATATTTCAGTGAATGTCGAATCAAAACTCTTCTTTTAGCGATAGCTTTTTTTCTCGCCTTTGTACTACGCTCTTTTTAACCCCCGACAGACAAAGGAAGGGGTTTATAAGTTTGACGTGTCTGTGTATCTGTATATGTGTGTATCTGTGTGTCTGTCTGAGGCATTCTAGCACCTAAACGGATTAATCGATTTTGTAAAAAAGAAGAAAAAAACTGTTCCAAAGGAGAGTTGATCGAGAGTGTTTTTAGCTAGGTTGCGTCTTCGAATGACATTAATTAACGAAGATATTAATTAAAAATCTCTAAAAGGCTTTTCGCGGTGAAAACTTAGTTAAAAATTTTAAAATTTACTACTGAAATAACGAGAATTTTTTTCAGCGTCTGATAGAAAATGTTTGGAACTTCCATGTTCCATAGAATACGCATTATAACGTTTTTTTAAACCAGAGTTTGATGACTGCTAAGCTTTTATTCTCGCGATTGATAACCGAATTCATTGTTGGCCGACAAGGAAATAAAACGCAATGATTTAAAATTTTTATCTGTTGCCAGTTTATGTTTAATAGTAAATAAAATACTTGACATTGATTTTTAATAAAATAAGGCTTTTAAAAGGATTTTTAATTTTCCCTCTTGATTCTACAGTTGCGACTCAGTCAGCGTTTTTCATAATTTTTAATTTTATCGTTGCTTGTTATTTTCTTTAATGCATGATTTGAGTGATTTGAAATGCATCATGATGCATATTTTTTTATGAGAAGTAATTTTCCTTTTTTTTCAGGTTATTGATCTTTTAAATGATCTATACACTTGCTTTGATTCAATCATTGAAAACTTCGATGTTTATAAGGTAAGAGAGATTACTAGTTTGTGTATTACTATTTATCTTTTTCAAAACAGAAAATCAAGTTTATGTTCAAGGACAAGGTCTTTTCTGCAGCTAACGTTTTGTTAATATGAATTATGAGAAGTGCTGTAGTTGGCAGAAACGCCTTCTCACGAAATATGTCCTTTTTTGAAGTGTAAAAAAATTGATTTGGTAATGTAACTTGGTCTCAAACTGCCTTTTCGTTTGTCAAGTACACCACTCCCAAACCTCACCAAATTCGAAGTTCCCCTCCAAAAATTTTTTCCAACTACTATCTCGCTGGCAATGCTGAAATGTATCGTTAAAAGTCAGTCGTTCTGGTTTGTTCAATACGAATTAATCTTAAACAACAAAACCAAATTTCTTGTCCTCACACATATTAACTGAGGGGTTTCATTCAGTTACAGATTCGTAAATATTGAACTTTCAGTTGTGTTGTGGAGCTTTAATGAAAGAGCTAGTTTGAGAGTAACAAGTTAGGCTATGATTAGACGTACGTGCGTCCCACTTCTTATTTTTAGTTAGTTAACAACAGTTTAAGGCAGTTGAAGAAAATAATTTCAAACTTTACCAGCTAATGGGTTAAAAGTGATTGAAAAGCGCCGTTTTCGATTCATTAACCTATTTACTATAGTTTTCTTAATTTTTTATTTTTGTTATAAAGTATTCTGATAAAAAAATAACTACTTTTGTTTGCTATTGAAAATTTTAAAGTTAGTTTCTTTCAAAGATATGTATTACAGCTTTTAAATAATTTAAAATATGCAACTTAAAAAATACATTTCAGAATGATTAAGACGAACATTTAGTCATGTGTAAAAGCTTTAAAAAATATTTTTTCCTTTGTAATATAGTAGTTTGTTTCATCTAAGCACATAAAAGAATCTTACCTTAGCCATACATTGTGATGAAAAATATCAGAAACTTTAAACCTCTTCTCTGGAATTTACAACAATTTCTTAAAAATCCACTGAGCATGAAATTGGAACAAAAGAAAATTTATCATCTATCAGAAAATAATATTTGAACTATGAAACGTTTAATGCTCCGTTTCTCAAACCTTTTGGAGTCAAAGATGATAAATTACTTCCCTGAATAAATTTGGTTTGAAAGAAACGAAATATTTTATATTTGGAATTCTTGTCGCAAAATTTTTAGCTTCTGCTGTCCATGAAAAGACTTTTTCGTAGTTTAAAATGTAGAGTAATGAAATTCCGTAAGAATTTTTCATCGACGTTCTTGAGACAGTTGCACATAAATTATTACACCAGTTTAATGTTTCCATAACAAATCATTTTTAGTTTGTTATTTCAGATTTTAGGTGTTGTTATTAGTTTTATAATTTAATTAAATATTGAGAAACAAGAGCTTTTAAAGGCTTTCATTGCAAAGAATTGTTGATTAAGTTCAATATTGGATCCATGAATTTTATCTTGGAAGTAAATATGTTTTGTGTCTTTATCACCATTATGAAATTAATACATATCAATGAATAAATAAAGTTGAAATATTTTTTCTCATAACAATATTGTTAAAACTTAAAAAATGTCAAACATAATTTGACTCTAAATAATGAATAAAAAAAAAGGAAGTAGGTTTTTAATACGAATAAATGCATGTCATGTTTGTCTGACACTCGTCACAACTTTAGGAGCGCAGTATGAATTGAACGAAACTTTTTTGCAAGGACACCATGTTTTCATTTGTTACTTTTTTGTTTAAAAATATTTCTACTTAAACAGGAACAAAAGCTAGAAGGTAAAATTGATTCGAAAAAAGCCCTTTTTTTTCTCACATAGTGATTTTATTTTTCTCCAGACTACTAGATTAGAGAAAGAAAAGACATATAATAGGTAAATAGCATAAGTTTTGGATTTATTTGTTTCTTGCTTATTTATTTGAATAGTTCAAAAATATTTTTAAATACTTCAAACACTAGTTTACTTATTATTATTACAGTCAATTCCGGTTAATCGGACCACATTGGGACGGGACCATTTTGGTTCTAATAACCGGCTGGTCCGATTAAGAGAACAGGAGCTGTGTAGCTTGATAGAACATGTTACACAAAACATTTAAATGCTATTATGTTTATTGTGAACCATACATATATAGTGAGCATACTAAGAAGAAAAATTGCTGTGAACGAAATTTTTCTATTAAAAAAATTCAAATAATGCGAACAATCTTTTTGCATTCTTTCAACAACGTGTTCTGATCGATACGATTTTAATTATTCCTTCCAGTCAGTATCGACTTAATTCAATATCCAAAAGTAACTGAAAATGTGACAGTGTAAAAATAAGTGCAAAGAAGTACTAATCAGCCATTCAAAATTCCAATGAAAATGTAAATTATGTACTTTAACAACTAAATTTAAAAAAAACCTATTATTGAGAGTGCTAACTAAATTGAAGAAATTTGAAATTTCACTGAAATTTAATCCATGCTGGAACAGTGCCGCCATGTAATGGGTGTTTCATTAACCATTTTTTTCATGTAAATATTGCTGGGTTTAATTTAAAGTTAAAGGAACCATTATTATTTTTTATTGCACTAACTATTAAGATTCGTTGATCCACATGAAATTCGTGCCAAGTGGGAGGTTTTTAATTTTTTTTCAAATTTGTTTTCATGTTCATTGGTCCGATAAAACGGATTTTGATCCCAATAAGCGAATAATATTAGGCTTGTGTAATGGGATTTTTTTTTTTTTTTTGAGTTTTAGTCCAAATAAGCGGCTGGTCCAAATAACCGGTGGTCCAATTAAACGGATTCCTCTGTATTTTTAGTATTAAAAAAAAAAACAATAGTAATAAAAAAAAAATACTTCAAAATCAGGAAAACCAGATAGAGGAGGATGAAAATGTTATGCACTCAAATCTGTTTTTGTGCGGCAGCAGATAGGGACCGCATAAAAAAAAATCACGTAAAAAAATTCGCTCAAAATTACACTATTAGCACTCGTTTTAAAGAAGTAATCTTCGTTGCCATTGAACTAAATTTTTATGTTCCTGGGAATTTACTTGAAGTTTCATTTTGGGGTGATCAGGGGTAGTTTTTAAGTTTCTATGTTAATGTTGTCTTGTGCCAGCGAGGCTGGCAATTTCGGGTGCGCTGCTTCACTTTTTCAACTGTGCCATAATTTGGTGTGAAGTCCGACTTGCCCAGTTCCATACATGCCATAAGGCCCATTTATAGGGTAGGCAACCATTCACGGCCCAACAACACATTCACGAAAAGAAAGGATAAGGACAGGAGAGAAAAAGTACATCTATGCCCGAGCCGGGATTCGAACCCGGAACCACCTCATCGCAGTCACACTCCTCTGACCACTATACAAGGCGGGCAGCATCTATGTTAATAATAATCATGTTAAGATAAGAAACCAAGGTTGAAGTTCCTCTATTTAATACTCTTTAAAACAAATGCTCAGAAGTTCATTTAATGTGAATGGATGCACAATAAAAATAAGATTAAGGTTAATACATTAAACGATTTTTCCCTTTTAGTACAAGTGAAATAATAGTGAATGGTTATAATAATAGTTCTAAAAGTAATACAGCTCATCAATTAAATTAAAAATTTTATGAAATTAAATAATTTGAAAATTTAATGTCATTGCGTAATTTTATCATTACGTGAAACCTGGAAAAAAGCAAAAACTCAAAAGTAAAAAATCCAGAATTACAATAAAATTTTCTTTGAAACGTTGATTTAAAGCAATAGAATGAATAAATGTTGCCATCAGTAATTGCTAACTATTTTGTTTTCGAAAATTAATGAGAAACATTTAAATGCACTGCTGAACAAAATTATAAACTCAAGACCTTTTTAATTTTTTCAATCATAATTAAACCCAGTTTAATTTTTTTTAAATAAAACAAATAACGCTGTTTAAATTCTCAACTTTGATATATAAATAAACTTTAAGGGCTCTTGTGTATTATATTCTAAGTTTTGGATTTTCTCATCATTAACTTCTTTTCTGAAGAATAAAATAAAAACATTCTTGTCATTAGCTACTGCTTATATTCTTTACAATTATGTCAAACGAAAAAATGCCACTGAATAAAAAAATAATAATAATAAAGTTATTTTCATTTCAAACGATATTTTCTCCTCATTATTATTCAAGTAAAACTTTTTATCGTCTGTTTTCATGTTCAGAATGATCTGCGCTTTTTTTCTGCAAGTTTTTTACTCCTTCGAATTGTTAAGTTCGTCATGCTTTGAGTTTTGATATGTCTCAAGTAAAAGTTTAAAAAGTAAAGTTAAATCAACAAGTAGGAAAAATTGTGGCCTACTGTGCTGGTAAAACCCAGCCCCAAATCGCCTATTTAGTTAAATGCTCCCAAGGGGCAGTAAAAAATGTACTGAAGGATCCCCCAAGTTATGGAAAAAGAAAAAGGACGGGGAGGCATTCGAAACTAACTGAGAGAGATCGAAGATATATTTTACGCACAGCATCAAACACTGGAGCTTCTTCCAGCAAAATTCTGAAGACTTTGAAACTCAAGGTGAGCTCGAGGACAGTTAGAAGAGTTCTACAACAAGCTCAGAATATGAAGTGGAGAAAAATGAAAACACAGCCAAAACTGGAGGTTCGGTATAGTATTTAAAGACTTCAGTTTGCACAGAGACATATGTCTTGGAAAAAAAAGTGGAATTCAGTTGTTTGGTCCGATGAAAAAAAAAAATTCAACTTGGATGGTCCAGATGGCTTAAGATACTATTGGCATGACATTAGAAAAAAAAGAACAACACATAATTACCCGAAACTTCGGTGGAGGTTCTGAAATGGTTTGGGCTGGTTTCTCTCAGCATGTTAAAGCAGGATTGGCCTTTCTTAATGGAAGGCGGAACGCTGAAGATTACCAATTAATGCTGGAAGATCATGCCTTACCTTTTGCTCATCTGATTCCTTGATGTAACTGGTTATTTTAGCAAGATAACGTGAGTGTGCACACAGCGAAAAGTACAAAAGAATGGTTCAAGCGCATCAAAGTTATCAAATGGCCGGATCTTGATCCGATTGAAAACCTTTGGGGGACCATGGTTCGCAAAGTTTATCATGATGGGCACCAGTACCAAACTACAGAAGAGTTAAAAAGAGCAATACTTTTAGTATGGAACCATATGCCACTGCAGCTGTTGGAAACTCTTGTGAAATCTATGCCCAGTCGCATATTCGAGGTAATTCAGAAAAATGGTTTCCCAACAACTCGTTTTTAAAAGTTAGTAGTTTACACCGATAACTAGACTTAAAGCAGTGCTAATTTTTAAAACATTTCAAATATAGATTTTTTTTTTTCAATTTATCCATATTAGTAGCAAAATTACATTTTCCTAAATCCATGCCTTTGTTTTACTAAAGTAATTTCAAATGTTACTTAATTGAAATTAAAAAATAAATACAATTTTGTCAACTTATAATTGTGTTTATGCAGTAACGTAATTTTGTAATTCAGCATTGGTTTATTTTTGTACTTGAATAAAATTCTACAAACTTCAGAGTTTCATATTTTTGAGCTAATACTTTTGTCCAGCTTTTATTTATTATTAAGATATTAAAGTTGAGAATTTTTTAAATCAAATTATTTATTTTATAAAGTTTATGAGTTATACTGAATTAAGGACTATTTAGTCAGTTATTTATTTTTACTGAAACGATTTTTTTTAACTTGGTTAAATTATGATTGAAAAAAATAAAACAAAAAAAAAGAGTTTATAATTTTGTCCAGCGGTGCATTTACATGTTTATCATTAATTTCCAAAAACAAAACTTTTAGCAATCACTGATGTCAACATTTATTCATTCTATGGCGTTAAATTAACATTTTCGAACGAAACTTTCTCGTAATCCTGGATTTTTCATCTTTGAGTTGATGCTTTTGTCCAGGTTTCACGAATGATAAAATATTAAATTTGCAAATTTTCTAATTTCATGAGCATTTTAATTTAATTGATAAGATGTACTAATTTTAGAACTATTTCTTCAACTATTCATCTTAACTTCAATGAAATTAATTTAAATTGAGTCATGTTATAATTAAAACAAAAGAAAAAAAAAGTCCATAATTTTGTCCACCACTGTATTATTTGATTTCTTGCATTACGTAAATTCAATCGTGTTACCTAAACCATAACCCTCATATACACCTCCCATTACACTTCATATAGAGATGTAACAAACTATAAGCCGGAAAATATACCGAATCATGCTTGATATATTGGCTTTTTACTTTAGGTTGAAACTATAGGCGATGCGTACATGGTGGTTTCTGGTCTTCCTGTCCGAAATGGCAATCTTAACGCTAGAGAAATTGCCAGAATGTCTCTTCGACTTCTCGACGCTGTCTTGTGCTTTCAAATAAAACATCGGCCCAAAGAGCAGCTCAAACTTAGGATAGGGATGCACTCAGGTCAGTATGCGTGTCTTTTAGATAAGTGAAGTGTGTGTCAAATAACAAAGAAAAAAAAAGGTTCAGCTCACGTAAATATAAATTGTTTGAACTGCTGAGTAATTCCACGGAAACAGACAAATAATTGTTGCACTGAATATCTTACTTAGACTCCAAGTCCTCACTAACATTATAAGTGCGGAAGTGAGTTTGTTTATTTGTTTGTTTGTAACGTTTTCACGCCTAAAATACTTAACTGATCATAATGAATTTTTGTATACACGTTGCCAGGGTAGCATAATAGAACATAGGGTACCTTTTATTTAGAAAAAAAAATATTCCAATATCTTTGTTCCAATTTTAAAGAAAATCATAAATTTGGGAGTATCTCATTAAAAAAGTTGTATTAGTTTTATTTTCGCAGCATTGTAAAGCCCTTAAAAAGCTGCACAAGGGGAACTTAGAGCGAAGTTTGAGGAACAATTGTGTCGTGTAGTTGCAAAACCGGCCAACTCCTCAATTTTGGGAAACATGTTTTCTAGTGTTTTGGGTGCTAAGATACATGTTCCAACTATTGGATACCTAAAGTCACGGCAAAACCGACAAAATCCTCAATTAATATGCATTTGAAAATCATGATGTGCTGCAAACCCGGCCAAATCCTCTCGTCTATGAGTTTCAAAAACAGCCATGACCATATCTGCTAGATGGCCCTGCCGATCCAGATCTGCAATGTACCTTTTCAGCTTCTCTTTCTATTTACCTTTCCCTGTGTTTCATAGTCGTGTTTAATATTGGTCAGTGGTGCGCGTTGCTTTGTCGATCATGGAAAAGTTTGTGGGTTACAGAATACCGATTTCACTGGAGTCGCTGTCCTCAGATGCGTAGCTGACGTCTGTGGTGGTCAAAACTAAAACACAACAATGATGTTCATGCTTCAATACTGGATGACTCGTTACGCCCCAACCCATCTAAAAAGAAGTGGAAGTCATTTTCCCTATTCCCGGTCATTCATTCATTCCTCCAGATCGTGTTTTCGCCCAAATTTAGAAGTTGAAAAAAATTGAAGCTCTCGTTCAGCCTTCAGAATTTGACGACATTGTCATGGAAAGTGGAACAGTGTACAAGCCAGGAAGAGATTACTACACTGATCTTGATTGGATGAGAACCATCAGTATCATCCTCAAACCCCCAGCATAATGGCATTTCAAATTTGCACTAACGAAGAGATTTTTCATAACCAAACAGAATAATAAGGTGATAGTTCAAGGAGAGATTTTCTATAGATCTGAGGTTGGAGCAAAAAAGTCTGTTGTGAAGACTAAGAGGAGCATTACAACCAGTAAGGTTACGAGTGTATTTCCAGGTTTAGTGGTGAAGCCTCAGAAAGTGTGTGCTGTCCAAAACTTACTGTCCAAACATTTTGGGTCAAACTGGCGGAGACTGATGAGCGCTTGATTTTTTACAAAAACATCTTGATGGCATCATCTGCTCAAGGTGATAGAATCATAGGCGAAGAGGAAGAAAACAGTAGTTGTGAAGAACATCAGGAAGAAATGTGTGAGCCTGTTGAAGTCGATAATGCTGCCAAGAGTATGAGACTCTAGTTCTTGAATGTTGATACTATTTTATTTTTTATATTATTTTATTATGTTTAAAAATAATTCTGGTTAGCTGTTCTGGTCTGTTTGATTTTTCAAATTATATTGTCTTATTCTTGAGAGGTATGTTTATCGTACCCCAAAATCCCAATATCTAAATTTGGTACAGCAATTTTTAAGTTCAAATTAGTAGCAAAACAGGCCAACTCCAAAATGAGTTGCAAAAGCGGCCAAATCAAAAATGAAAATATGAGTAAATACCCCCCTCCACATACCACCACCATTTACATAAACGTTTTCCAACACCCTTCCCTAATATCACTAAAAACCGAAGAGATTTAGTTTTGACCTCGATTATGCTTGATGTAACAGTAAAATGGCTTTCCCCAAAAATTTAGCGTCTCTATTCAAGTTTCAACGGAAAGTCTGAAAAGTATCCCTTTTGAGGATTTTCTTCCTACAGATTTAGAAACTCTTACATCATAAAATATCCAGGGAAAAAAGTTTAAGCATTTTTAAGTAGATAAAAATCAATTTTAAATTGAATATTTATCGTTTCACGATGTAGACTAAAATTATCGTGAAGAATTAATTCAGAAGATATAGCTGAATAAATATCTGTTGTGTGTGCCATTTGTTGCTTGAGTTTGAACGAATAAAATTCTTGTTTAAACTTTGAGGCTTTTGCTGTAACGGGGGAAGTTTAAAATTTTCCTCTTATAATATTTTTTTTCGCTATTTTATCAGCATTTTTGTACTGCCGGCAGCAGATAATCAATGATTTTAGTTATGTTAATGGATATTTTGATTGTTACGTTGAATCTAACCGTGACTTATTCATTTGTCGTTAACGTCATTTAAGAATGGTTTTGTGTTAATGAGGATTTTGCGGGAGGGACGTCATTATTCAGGATTGTTGTCCTCATTCACGTAAGAACTTTTGTGGACTAATGTCGCCGGTAATATAATGTGCTGGGAATTTTTTGAGGACTATTGTACTAATTATAATGAGGATTTATTGGTTCTGTTGACGCTATTTTGGGACTCTTGCATTTATACGAATAATCTTTTCAGCTGTATTTCTTCTTATTCATTTGCGTATTGTAATTTTAAAGGGAGTTTTTACTTTACTTACGAAATTTCTAATCTGAATCGGAATTTTCGGCACTTATGTCGAAAATTTTATGGGGTTCTTTAGGAACTATCGTTCATTATTCTGACAGGAAATTTTGCGCCATGATCTTTCAAAGCTACAATATCCAAGTACATTTCATACTCTTTAAGGCTCATTCAAACTGGAAGGGCTGAAGTTGGGGGATACACCTAATAAAGTGGAGTATACCTTCATACTGGCAGTTAAAATTGTTTGTCACAGCATTAAGACCTTTGAATTCGTGAAAATTGAAGCGATTCAGGAAATTTTTAGAAATACTTGTGTTTCACAGGAAACTGGTGACAACCCGAGAAATAGCGAAAGGTTGCTCGGAAATAATGTGTGACATTTCAGATTTTTTCTTTTTCTTTTATAGTGAGTCCTTTGGCATTGATATTCGGAGTTTCTTCGGTCAAAAGGGACAAACCAGTTAAAAAATTAGAAGGGCTGATATGACGACTCTCCTTTTACGCGTTATAAGCTGTAAAAAAGGAAACCTTTAACTTGATTTTATTCTTATTTCTCTTATCAGAGTTAAAGCTATCAAAGTCAGATTATAATCACGTTCAGTTTGTATGAGTGTCACCTGGAGCGACAATTTATGGTATAACCCCCGCCCTCCCCCGCGAGTAAGTTTAACATAAAGTTTGCTTAAGCGAATAAGTAGCTTACTCCCCTAATTCCCTGATAATAAGGCCTAAATTTAAGGTATGCTGGAAAAAAATTTCGGAATTAAAGTGCTTACATTTTTATAATCTTTTTTTAAGTCGACTCTAGGTGTCTCATAAAGCGAAACACGCACCATAATACCTCTAATGACGCTACTGATCGGATTACTTTACTGTGTTTCTAATATAAATGTTTTGACATTTTTAGGCCCATGTGCTGCCGGTGTTGTTGGCTTGAAAATGCCACGATATTGCCTGTTTGGCGATACTGTAAATACAGCTTCAAGAATGGAATCAAATGGCTTGCGTAAGTAATGATTTAATACTGATGCGTTGCTAAGCAATTGTTTTGTGAAATATTGTCTAAACCAAAAACGTTCTAGCCATTTAAACGCTATGATTATTTATGTTAATTTATTGTAGTTCTTACAGAAAATAGTTTTTCTTGTTTCATTGTATTTTTATCGTTTCACATACTGCAACTTTCATAGAAAATTGATTTTTCCCCTTTAAAAAAAAATTCTTTGAAATTACGCAGAAATTTGTACTTACAACCTTTTCATCGTAGTTTTTAAAGAAAATTATTTGAAAAATCTTATTTACTTAAATTATATAGAAATAAAATGTTTAAGATTATATTTTTATAACTTAATCTCACTGCGATTTTGCAAGAATATTTTTTTGGTTTCAATTCTTAAAATTCTTCTTGGTAAACAACTAAAGAATTTAGCTGCAAAAGTAGGTATTATCTTCAAATCTAATTTCATCATAAATGCGTTTTTTTAGTTTTTTTTAAAATTGAAATACTAAGGTGGGTCAGCAACCTAGAACAGACAGATTGTTTCAAAATGGTTTCTTAAATCGTTTAAGCAGAACAGGAAAAGTTATTGTAACTTAAACCTTTTTGTAGCGACAGCTATGCAAATCCCCCCCTTCCCCCCTTTTTTCGAAGGTACTTATTTTTGCAGCAATTAATTTCTTATTCTGAAATGAATAAGTACACCACAGATATTTGCGGCTGTCATAATGATGTATATTGAAGTTAGTGACAGCTATGTTTTCCGCGGGCTCAAATAATGACTTTTCGAATTGGTAGAAATTGGTAACAGGTTTCACAAAACGAGTTTTTTTTCGCTTATTAGATAACTATTTCACTTCACTACAGTATTTTTGCTTTTCCTCTGCAAATCAGAGCTACCTGAGTGCTGACAGAGATTGAACTGCAAATTCGACTTTTAACTGCCATGAACTTTTATCATCATTATCCCTTCTTTTAAATAAAAATTTCATATTCTTTTACTAGTAAAAATAAATCATTCGAAAAAATAAATGACAAAATCGGACATCCCATTGCAAATGTCTGCCTACATTTTTTTTTTTTTTAAATATACAAAACAGTTTTCAGTAATTATGATTTTGCTGGGTCACTCATGAAAATATGGCCGGGAGTAGGGGAAACCCGCACCACTATTTTGAATTTAAGTGCGTTTTTTCCCATTTTCGTTTCATTTCTGAAAAACGATTTACTTGCGAGTAAAATTATCAGATGATTAAAAAGCAAAAATTACCTTTGAAAATGCGTTTTTATTTTTAATGGAGCTGTAAGAGATGCGAAGATTTTTAGTTTCAGAGTTCTTGAATTTAGCTGACGATTTTCCTTACTTGTTTTATTTTTTTGGACTCTATCAAAGGGCTACAAATCGATTTTCCCTTTTAGTTCGGACTTAGATTCAAAATGCACCGTACTTCAAAAATATAAATGTCTCGGTATCTTTTAAAACTACAATAAAATCAAAAACATTTTTTAAAGCATCGTTTTATGTTCTTAAGTTTATCAACGAATGATTTTACGTGCAAATAAATAATGTTTGAGCAATAAAAAACTGAAAAAGTGCACCTAAAATTCAAGATGGCGGAGCGAATATCTCCTTACTTTCGCTTGTATTTTGATAAATAACCAGGTTGAAACGCATTCCTTTAAACATAATTATGTATAAAAAGTGTGTTTTGTTTGAAAACCAGACAGGGGCAGAAACTTGCAGAGGGCCATTGCACTATAATGGAAAATATTTTTAAATTAAGAACTTGTTAAAAATTTGCTACATCGCAAAACGACGGTAATTAGTTCAATCAGTTCATTTTAATTCCATCGATCATGACTTGTGTCGAAAAATAATTATCACACTCGCAATTATTTTCTTGCACATACTTGCAGCAAAATAACGGCTGTTACAGAAAATAATCACAGTAGTAACAGAAAATTCTAAGAATAACACAATTACCTAATAATTTAGAATGCATAACAACTTGAGCGCGGATTTCCTTCTCAAATTACGAAACATTATTATAATGGCCCCATTAGTTTGATTGTTCAACATGATCTTCGAACGAATTATAGGACCATTTAACTGTGACGAAAAATAAATATGCATTCTCACTTATAACACTATATATATATTTGAGTTTCAAGTATTTTAATGTAAAAATATAAGCAAAAAAGCAATTAATTAAAATTTATTGATTGGGTTTATTAAAAGCATTTCAAGGAAGTTAATAAGATTTGTTGTGTGCCTAATTTCTTTTTCATTAGCAATTTCAGAACAATTTTTGCTAGAAATTTGTGATATGTGCAGAAGGATCTCAATTATCCGAGCTAATTGGGACTGCTACTGCCTCGGATGTCGAAAATCTCGGTTAATAGAAATTTTGTACAGAGACTTGTCAGGATTGCAAGTTTCAAAAAGTATCAGTAAAAAACGCAATAGAATATTCTTAAAGGATGAGAATGAACGTATAAAAAGGAATGTTTTACAGTTAAAAAACTAAAAGCGAAAATAACTTGTAGTAAGTTTTATGAAATCAATTAAATATTTTTACAATATCAAGTTAAAAACAAACCCCCCCCCAGAAATTTCCGAATTTTTTTTAATTTTAAAATAACAAATTCATCGTTTTATTAAATGTACATTCTTGTTTAAAAAAAACCCTCATAAAACACCTGAACAACAAAGAAATGAAACGTCTTATCGTTGAAAAGCTTACCTATCTACAAAAAATCGGGAAGTAATGAATAAATGAATTTCGCGGATATTCTGGAAGGAAAATATACAACACCTTTAAAAAAAATAAAATCGCATATATTTAAACTACTAGAAAATCGCACGTCAAGGTATGACGGGTGAACATTGCTTCTACATTTGAACGAAGCAATTGCCTGTTTGGTGATACACTGCTCGACGTTGAAAATGCAACACCAAGAAGGAGTGGTCAGAAAGTGATGAAATTTGGAAAAACACAGAGACAGCAAGGAATAATAAATGATCTTGATTTCAAAATGATAGGCAAAATACAGAGCGAGAACGGCGTCGGCTCAATAGCATGTAGGACCACCGCGGACAGCGATACACGAAGAAACACGTCCAGGCATAGAGTCAATAAGGGTGCGGATGGTGTCCAGAGGGATGGCTCTTCATTCCCTTTCAACCATTTGCCACAGTTCGTCTTCTGAATGAGGCAGGGACAGAGTCTGCAAACGGCGTCCAATCACATCATCATCTGTGTGCCTTGGAGAGCATGTTGGCAGATGTGACCACTGTGTGGTCGGGCGTTATCCTGCTGAAAAACTGCATTAGGTAGCATTTGAAGTTAAGAGATTGCTACCGGCCGCAGCATATTATCCAAGTATCGTTGGACCGTCATAGTAGCCTGAATACGAACTAGAGGTGATATGGAATTGTACGCAATTGCGCCCCAAACCATTATGCCGAGTTGTCGTGCGGTGGGACGTTCCACAGTTACTGCCGGATTAGATCTGTCTCCACGTCGACGCCACACATGTATGCGGCAACTATCACCGGATAAACAGAAGCGGGATTCATCTGAGAGCACGACATTTCGCCATTCTTTCATCCACGTCGCTCTAGTCTTGCACCATACGAAACGTTGCTGTCTATGTTGTGGTGTCAATGGCTGTCTTCTTAGCGTGAGCTGTGATTACAGACCACGTGCGACGAAACTACGGGAAATGGGCGGTCATTCCAAGCTCGTCAGCTTTCGAGATCGAGATTTTCGCTCACGTGATCGGTTGTGACAAAGAAATTTTGCAAAGCAGCAGTTTAATCTACTCGAACTTAGCTTGCGGCTAGGTTCAAGTAGATTAGAATACTACTTTGCGACATTTCTACGTCACAGGTGAGCACGTGAGCGAAAATCTCGATCTCGCAAGCTGACGAGTTTGGAATGACCACCATGGTTCTGGTTGACACGGGAACATGTAGGGTATCTTGCACCTGCTGCAGAATTGACAATTGAGAAACAAGTGACTTGCGGGTCTGCTACAGCTTGTCGGTGGATGCATCGATCCACGCGTTCTGACGTCCCTCTGGCTGCCCCTGCACCCCTCAATCTTTCCACATTTCGTTGTTCCAACCATCTTCGGCACAGTCGATGCACCGTGCTCGCATCCGTATCAGCTGAGATTTGACGTACGGACCAACCTCCCCTTCTCAGTCCAATCACCATAACCCTCGTAAAATCGTCTATCTGCTGAAAGTGCCTTCGTTGACGGCGGCTTGGCATTCTCTCGTGTTACACGTATCCTCTAAGACAAAAACAAAATTTCTTCGATAATTCTCCAGTCAGAAATAACGACACGAATATTGCGAATTCTGCAAGTTCCTTCCCTTGTATCTTACTTCACGTGCGTCGGAGAGCTGCGCATTTCACATCATTTAGATAACTCAGTGATGTACGTCTACTCTAAAATTTGCGTAAATTTCTGAACACTCCTTCTTGGTGTTGCATTTTGAATGTCGAGCAGTGTATTTTGGTAGTTGAAATGTTAACCATAACTCCAGTGGATGAATCCTAAACTCCAGAAGATAGGGTTCATTGTTAATCACTTTTTCGTTTCTTCATTTCCCTGAAATACCGGACCCAGTTCAGCGTTGTCAAAATAAAACATTTCCTTGCATGTCAAAAATTGCCAGGAAAAAAATCAAATTATTAATAACTTACGGAATTTTGGTCCTTCAAAAATGAAATAATGCTGTCACGCATGCCATAGCGCGAGTTTCATTGTTGTTTACATCAGCGTTACTTGATCATTGAATTGGCTATTATATATATGAGGATCATATACCTAAAATCAATAACAGTGTTTGACACGAAATTGTGTAAAAGCTAAAAAAGGATGGCTCATTATTGAAAACGGATTATACACATACGCTAGCATATCTCGCTGACAGATTAACTGAAGCAGATCAAGCTAGGTTACACCAAAAACGTAAAGAGGATGGGATTTTTTTTGAACAAAGCTGTTCTGGTCACTCGTTTACGTACTTAAGCAGTGTATAACTAAAAATCAGGTTTCAACTATAGTAGTGCAAATCTAAAAAGCAGGTTTCGACTAGTCCGTATTCATTGACCTTGTAAGGGATGTTAGAAGAAAGTTACACGAGTGTCTAAAAATAGAATTTGCCCTTGCTAAGTTAAAATGGGTGCAGTTATCTTCTTTCATTTATTTATCGCCAGCTTTTGTTTTTCGTTTTGAAAGTCTGAAAAAACGTAGATAATCCACCCCGCGAATAACTCTTCAATGGATAATCACGAGTTTACTGTATGGAGCTTATAACTGTAATATTTTATGGAAAATTATTAATTCTCTATAGTTAGAATGGAAACATAGTATGAGGCAGTGAAAAGCAAAGGTATGTAAGTGAAAAAATTAAAAATTTGGGGATAACCAGTACAAGTGGTAGGTGAACCTCTCTTCTGTCTTGGGGTAAGAGATAATACCAGTAGCCCTCACTGCTTCATATGATGAATATTTTCTCATTGTAAATAGATACGTAATAAATGTTTCTTGAACATGCCACATAGATGTAAAGTACTAAAGAATAAGCATAATAAGTGCCTTTTTTTTGGCCTCTCAACTAATATGTAAAGTTAGTTTTCTTCTCTCTCATTTATTTCGTACTAAAATAGAACCGACGCATTTGAATGTTTGAAATTATTTAAAAAATATATATACAATAGCTTATAAAAGGAATTATTTAAAGAACGCAGCAGTTATCAGTTTTTTCATTCCCTGTACTTTTCCTTACATTTCCTAACAATTTTATATTTTTTGTCCTAATGTTCTTGATAGTTCTTTTTTTGTTCGAAAAAACACATTAGGAGCATGAAAACGATGTTCTAAACTCTAATGTAATGCTTATGGTTTAAAGCGAACGCGAATAAACATAATGATCAACATATTTACTGCAAGTAATTTAGAAAGACTAAAAAACATTAAACTGAAAAATTTTGTTTGTTTACTGTTTCTTTTTTTATTGCTTTTTTCAAAATCAAAGCACTAGATCAATATTTATAGGAGCGGGATAAAAAAGAAACAAAAAAAAAAAAAAAAAAAGAAGAAGAAGCCGTATTAGAGTTTTGTCAGTAACGCTTTAATGTTCGAGTTAGTTTCTTTCTAATTTAACACTAAAGTAGATCGTTTTTTTCTCTCTCATTATCACTATACTTAATTTATAAAGTAAAACAAAACACATTGGACAATTTTTTACGTATAAAACATGTAATTTATTTATTGATTATTTAAAGAATTTCAAGAAAAAGTTTTAAGAGCAGATAATAAAAGCCTTAAAGGAAAACGGTTTTAGCATTAAAATGTCTTTGTAAAATATATCACAACAACTTTTGCTAAACTTTAATGAACCTGTTTTTTCTTCCACATTGTAAATATCTAAAATACATTCATGATAATCCTTAATTTAAGGGCGGGGGGCGGGGAACTAAATATCCACACTTTCAAAATATTCATTAATTTTTCTTTATGTTATTAAGTATACGTAGAGATTTCAAATCGTAAAAATCGACAAAAAAAGACATTATGTTTACATTTTTCCCTAAAATTAGATCCCAATAATCTTTAGTTAATAGTGGACACTTAAATTGTAAAAAAGTTGAAACCAATAAAAAAGTTGAAAAAAAAATGGATAAATAAATTCAGCTTCTCCTCCAATGTAAAAAGTGTTCTCTTAAAACTTTAAAAGCATATTTTTCGGAATCTTCTTTTTTTCGATTTTGCACTCTTTTTAAACAGCAATAACTTCAATTTAAATCTTCATGCTATTATCTTGATTTTCGCTGTAAATTCTACTAAACTGTATCATGTTTAGAACCTAAATCCTAAGCGATTCTTAAGTAAACAAATTTGTGAGACAATTTTAAAGATAAGTTTTTGTAAAAAAAAAGTCACATCATGCTTGAAACTTTATGACGGAGGGCAGATGAACTCTCCTTATTGTGTCGACTGTTAATTTTGGTTTTTTACTCAAAATTCATGGACGCATTAACCAGCTAAACTGAGCCTTTGTCAGTCCACACTACAGCTTTTTTTAAACTCAAGTCGAATATGATTTAGGCTCCTTTTCCTAAATATTGAAAAAACGTATTCGCTAGCCTAATCGAATCCCTGTCAGACACCCGAACTGCCGATCATCGTTAAAGCCTTCGAATAGGTTAAGAAGACTTCAAACGGGTTCGAATGTCTGACTGAGATTCGAAGCGATTGCTGAATTCGGTCTTTACCACACTACAGCCTTTTCTTATCCAGTCAAATGTTATTTAGGCTCCTTTTCTTAAACATTAATAAACATATTCAGCAGCTTATCCAGCCCCTGTCAGACATCAGAACTGCTGATTACCGTTAAAACATTCGAATCGGTGAAGACGGTTTCAAACTGTGGTTCAAATGTCTGACTGAGATTCTAAGCGGCTGCTGAATACGGTCATTACTACACTACAGCCTTTTCTTTTCAAGTATTTAGGCTACTGCTCTTCAACATTAATAAACATATTCCCTAGTTAAATCAAGCCACTGTCAGACATCCAAACTGCCGAATATCGTTATAACCTTCGAATAGGTTAAGAAGGCTTTAAGATGGTTCGAATGTCTGACTGAGATTCGAAACGGTTGTTGAATACGGTCATTACTGCACTAAAGCCTTCTCTTGTCCAGTTGACAGTTATTTAGCTACTTTTCTCAAACATTAATGGACGTATTCACAAGCTGAATCGAGCCCTCCTGTCAGACGCTCGAACCGCCAATAAGCGATTAAAGCCTTTGATTTAGGTAAGAAGGTTTCCAACAGTGGTTTTAATCTCTAACTGAGAAAAGAAGCGGTTGCTGAACATGGCCACTACCACTTTACACTATTTTTAATTCACCTTCTGGAGGAGACGGAGGGATTGACGGAGATCATTTGTATTTTTGCACATAATACCACACTTGGATTGCCAGTACAGCTGAAAGAAAAAAAGGCTCTAGCGCAGCGGTTCTCAAACTTTTAGACATTGCGTCCTCCTTTTTAGGCTGAGACGACCCCACGAAGTTTTGATTCTCTGTAAACCCTAAAAAAATAACTAAACCTATACAAAGGGTTACGTTTTATCCTTAGAAACATAAGTTACTAGAAAATATACTTGAATTTTTGTCTCTTGAATTATTTTATAATAAGAGACATAGAAGACTTTACTAATTTTATAATCTTGCAATAGTTTTATGACTGTTATTGATCTTGTGCTTCTTCAAGTTCTATCATTTCACTCAAACATATTGTTTTGTAAACCTTGTTTAATTTTTATTAAACTTTTCTTCCTCATCTTGCGACCCCTATGGACAGATCCTGCTGCCCCTGTGGGTCGCGACCACCGTTTGAGAGAACCCCTGCTCTAGCGGGTTGCTCCCTAAACCTCTCTTCTCTGGTATAATAATTAACTTCTAACAATTTACTGATATTGACTTCAATAATATAGAGAAAAAACAAGTCGATGAATAATTTATCAACTTGGTATCATTCTGTCATTTGCTTTGCTTAATATTTCCCCAATCGTTTTATGACTAGAAAAAAAGTATTACCGTTTATTAAGTTACTTTCTCTTGGAAACCATAAAAATACAACTCTCATGTTTTATGAAATGCTCTTTGTACAATGTTCTTTATTATAGTTTTGAAATATTACCCCATTTAGTATAAATCAAATTACAACAGTAAGACACATATCGCGTGTCTAATACTACGTTTTATGTATTCACTAAATCAAATTTGAACAGCATTTCGCTCCTTTTTATATTTGTTTCTTTTCGACTCGGCAACCTTATATCACCTTTTTAATTCACTGGTACCAATGTGTGTCATTCATTGCCCTTCCACAAAGAAGCTATAAATTATTTTCTTGTTGTAACTTCTCTTAATGAATGTGGAGTGTTTGACGGCCGCTGGAACCTGTCTAGAGAAGACCCATAAAAAGATAATTATGAGGTTTTTATTTCTTTTATAGCTCTGAAGATACATGTCAGCAGCAGTACCAAAGAGGTATTGGACACTTTTAAGACGTTTCGATTGGAACTAAGAGGAGAAGTGGAAATGAAAGTGAGTAAAATTGAAATGCTTGTAAAAACTTGCTTTTAGTTACTAAATTTGCAATCGAGCATAACATTAGGATACATTACTAGACAGTTAAGGGAGATGGTTGTGTTGAATTGGAGCCATTATGCATTTAAAATAGGCAAGCATTTTAAATGTTTTTTTCTACAATAATCATTGCACCAAAGGTGAAACAAGTGGTACATTAAATAAACAGGTCTGGATTGTATTATAAACCAATGAAATAAGTTAGTCAAATTGAAGCAGTTGTGATGTGATTTTACCCTATTTCACTAAGAACATTTTTATGCACTCTTTAAGAGCATTTCGTAATTGTTGTAACCTTTGGTATTCTATCTTGGAACTATTTCTTGTAAACCGGTGTGAAACATATTCCAGACCTGTTTAATTAGCATACCACTTGCTCCCATTTTCTTTCTCTTACTGTTTTTTTTTTTCTGTTAAATCATTTCACATTTGGGAAGTGTTTTCTAAAACAAGCTGAAAAAACATTATACAGACGGGATTAGCCAATATTAATATACTAATGTGTTATAAACCTTTAATTAACTTTTTAGTTGCTGCTTCGGTAAGATTTGATATGCACTATATAACAATAAAAACGACACACCTAGAAGGAGTTGTCAGAAAGAAACGAAGTTCTTCACACGTTATGCCAACATTGGTATTAGAAAGTGATTGCAAAATTAAAACAAAATGTTCATTGATTCTTAAAAAACTCAAAAGAAAAGGCGATACAGTCGAGCATTGAGGTTTCGTACGATGTCCTACGTCATCTCGTACCACAATTTCGGAAAAAGCGTAACAAATTCAACCGAACTCATAATCTATCCAATTCACCGTCTCAAGTGGTCCCATATATGCTCGATTTGTGAAAGACCAGGGCATTGCACAGGTAGGAGAAGTTGCTAATGCGGAAAAGGTAGTTTTCTAAGAACCTTGATGTGGGTCACGGAGCATTGTTCTGGAAAATTGTCTCCTGAGAACTCTGAAATCAGTGCCAACACATGTGACTGAAAAATGACACAAATGTACCGCTAAACCGTCATAGTGGTGTAATTCAATGGCGAGGGTGACCATGTTTTGTACACGATAGCACCCCTACACTCACTTCAGCTGTGGGTCAGGTGTGCCGCAGAAAAGCAAAGGCTTCATTAGGGCATCCGCACTGTCGCTACCTCTTGTAGTAGTGTCGAAGAAAGCTTTTTTGTATCACTTTTCCAGTTCACTCCAACTGCACAACGTAAAAAGCATAGCTTCAAGAAAAAAAAAAAAGTACTCTTGATTTTTTTTAAATTATCTGTTTTTTCAATAAAATGAGAATGATTTTCACTTGCAAAAATACCCAAAACCCGATAGTAAAGCGAAACTGACCTTTTTTTTTCATTGAAGACAACTCGGAGGGGATTGATGCTCGAAATGCAGAAGTTATGCTTTCATGATTTTCATCAGTATCTTCAAATCATCTTCTTAGAACCTTGGATTTTTCCACCCATGTTGCTAAGTTTTTGTAGTTCATTGACTCCATATCCTGATTTTCCATTGGAAGCTAATTTTGTGGGTCAGACATAGGACCATTGGCTTTAAACTTCTGAAATCTGGTTCCAAACTCGGTTTGAAATGCATAATGTAGGTTTCAAGCATGCCTACCAATTCATTCTTAAATTGTTTTTGAGATTTTAAAAAAGGGCGTTTGTTTTGATTTGTTTTTTCAAAATTTAAAAGCATTAGTCTACCGTTGATTGGCATATTTTACATTTCAGAAATTTTTATATAGTTTTAAAATTTGCTTTTTAAAAACTAATTTGACAAACATTAAACTAAAAAAAACTTATCATCGTTTCCTGGATCCCTAAAATGTTCCTAGTTGGCTGCTAGGGGACCAGACACTCAATGGTTGTCGACTACTGGTTCAGAAGCTCAACGATTGCACGAATAGTGGTTTCGTTTAACAAAATGAACCAAATAGTTCTGATTGACTGAGTTTGGTGTTTCAGTAGTGTGGCTATTGTATCTTCAAGAATATGCATATCTTGATTTATTTTCGCAGGAACAGTTGAAGTATCTTACATGTGCACCACACGTTGAATTTGAAGAAGATCCCGTCGCCATATATTCGGCTACAGCTCGGGAAATTCGCGATATGCATGTTGTTTTCCTGAAAAGCCTACAATCATTCCCTCGCCAAATTTTAGCTTGCGTATTCAGCTGTGGTCAATTTTGAGCACTTATTTAAACCAAATTTCATTAAATACTTGTAAATCAATTGTATTTTGAATGTTTTTTTTCACAGCAAAACAGTACCTTTGGTGCTCACTATCGCATTTGCCACCAGATTTCGATTTTGCATTCATTGATGACTGTCAGGGAAACTTTTTGTAATTGCTTGCGTTTTGCGTAACTTCGATGGTTTGGTAAGCTACTTTACAGTTCAGCCCAAAAACCTATTCAACGAAACACGATCAGTGTATTGTTAACCTTATGTGAAAACGTTAAACTTCATTTGCGTGAAGCATCCTTTCAAGCGCTCTAAACTTACTCTGAGAATATAAAATTTTCAAAAACAAACTTTTTTTAATTGTCGGTGGCACATTAGCTATAAGTTCCCTTGGATATGTACTACTTTTTTTTGAACGTGCTTCCTGTACTTTATGAAACACGCAGTAGCTGAAAAAACAATATATGAAAAGGTCACAACAGCTGACTCTAAAATGAAAAACATAACAACATCAAGTAGCACAAATTACCGATTGAATCAGAAAGTGTTTTCGCGTTACGAGGAACGTCATTTTCAATGTAAAAGAAATGAGCTTATGGATCAAAAAACATGTCGGATTTCGTTTCATCCATAGGCTCATTTCTTTGCATTGAAAAAGATGTTGCTCGTATGACCAAAAAACTTGTCTGCTGTGATTTGCAATTTGTGCTACTTGATGTTGTGTTTCCTTATTTTACTTTTATACACATTTAACTTATTAATTAATGGTTATGTCTAAATATTCGTCAAAAGAAAGTAAATGTTCTTATACATAAATGGCTAGTTATTTTCATTTAATGAAAATACGCAGAGCGCTGCAGTAAAAGTAATAATTTAGAATGAATGAATTTTCAAAGGAGCAAAAATGAAAAAAATTTTAAAATTGCATGCATCTAGTACTCTTAAGGTCAGTGGCTGAAAATGTTGTCGAGTCACTACAACTTCTTTAAAACAATCTCGTAAAACCTATACAATGATCCTTCCATTATAATTAAGCTATGTACAAAGATATTTGAATGCATATTTGATGTTTTCCAAATGCCTCATTTGTTACTGTAAGCTGAATACAATCGCTGCAGTCATTAATGGTATTAAGTACTTTGTGAAAATGAAAAAAAAAAAAAAAATAAATAAATTTTCATAATGTCATTTTAAACGACTGACATGATAAAGACTGCATAATGGGGATTGAGAAACATAAATAAATATCATTATAAGATGTCTCTTGATATCATAGGTTAAATTTGTACTAAATATATTCAAGAAAATTTGTTTTCCGATCAAAAAAAAAAAAAAAACAAATATTTGCGAAATATTAAAGATTTCGGATGTAAGACAATGTAAAGACATAAAAAAAATTTAACGGTTGGAAATGTTTAATATTTCCTTTCCATCTCAGTTTTTGGTGCTTTTCCGAAAACTAAGCTAAGAGTAATTTTCATAATCTCTTCTAGTAAATTAATGAAGTAGTCGTGAAGCATTATTAATGTTTAATACATATTAAAATCATTATTAAGGGCTAAATAATCTAATTGTAAATTTCTGCTTGATTTACTTTTTATCTGATTTTTTAAAGTGACGCGTGCAGGTTTTTCAAGTCATTTTTCGATAAAACATTTTTCAATGTTGGAAACTCCAGAAAATATTAGTTTTTAAATTCCTATGCGCATTTTTCGAAACAAATTAGAGAAAAAAGCCTAACCGTTAAAGTCAATCCACACACACATACCCCCACACACAAACACACACGCCTACATACACACACTCGTGATTGCGAAAACCATAATTTGAGTTCAAGATGTCAAAATTCAAACTAATTTTTTTTTTCATTCTTGCAGGGGAAAGGAAAACAAACTACGTACTGGTTGCTAGGTGAAGACGAGACAATTGCTCATCAAGAAACTCCCAAGGAAACAAACCTTTAACGAAAAATTGATGTTAAACATTGTGATGCTCATTGTAATTGCATGAAATAAACAAATTCAAATATTTATGTTCCTTGACGATGGATTACAATGCCTACGAGCATAGTTGAAATGGATGACAATCATACTTTCCGGATTAATTAAACTGGAAATTACTCTTTGCAACTATCGAGATAGTTTTCGTACTCAGAGAAAATAGCGCAATTGAGCTGACGAATAGATTAAAGGGAAGTTTCAAGTTGCTGATTGCTGATTTGTATGACAGGAGTTATGAAACATAAATTGTCTTATATGGTCTATTTCAACGTGAGTCTTAGAACTCAAAAACAAACTGCATTTTTGCCACTAATCAGTGACCTATTTATGCTTTTCTTTAATGTATTCTTAGCTCGAAGGCAATACCTTAGTTATATCACTCGGTTTGTTATTTTGTTTTACGATGCGTTTTAATGTAAAAAAGCACGTAATCAAAATTTCATTACAATAGTATGCGTTTGAATTAATGAAATAATGCTAGTTGCTGCATGATTTACAAGAAAAAAACAACCTTGTCGCTTGTAAAGAAAAGTCGAGGACTAAATGGGGATTAAATGGAAAATGGAACTAACACTCTAATGAAAATATGAATAACTATTCAAATGTACATAAAAAATCAATATCGTTTTCGAAGTATAATTACGAAGCCTTTAAGCAATCAGCTAATTTGCCTAAAAGTATCAGGATTTTTTTGACTCGTCTATTTAGCTACGCCATTAATTGTGCGGTAATACTCGATATGGTCGGTATAACCACACTCAAAGTGTGGATACAATATTTAGATACGACAAACGTCAGATAGGAACCTCTTACATCCCTAAATACACTCATGTTTGTGAAAATTGCAACAACATGGACTCATTGGAAAGGGATAAAATTTGTTGCACATATTACTCCTAGTGCTACAAATAAAGGATCAAAATTACAGATCACTGAAATGAAAATAACTGGCGTAAATTAATATCGAATGTAGCTTCTCTACGCAGCTATGTGAACCTCTTCACGTTTGGTATCGAATCATAGAGGTTCTGAATGTCACGATTGGGAATTAATCCCATATGGCTTCAATCTGAAGCCAAAATTCTTACATGCCAATTGCCGAACGAGACACATAGGCGAGTCTACGACCAACGCAATCCTAGATATGCTTGACGGACGTCATATCTGGAGAACGAAGGAAGTAGCGTAACCTGTTTACATATCTTACTTGGTTGGAAGTAAATCATGTGGATCATCATTTTTATTATTAAGCAGCTGAATTCATCAATGTGGGCTGGACTCAATCAATGAGCTGGTGTCATATACGCATTAGCTTACTTAAGCGCCATTACCCTTGATCACTATGTTAGACTTGAATGCACAATAATTGGCGTAAAAAATTACTTCAAAAATAAATCTAATGATGAACGTACAGCTAAACGTATATATTTAAAATCCGTGTTGAATAAATACAAATTTGAAAATAAAACTGTTCACTTACCTGGAAATTAAATGTTGTAGAATTTTATGATAAAACAACTGCAAACTAATTACGTGAGGTCACATAACAACTTCTTTCCGGCAATGATTATATCCATCATACTATCTTTACTAATAATAAAGCTGAAAGTCAGGATCTCTCGTCTGTCAGGATGTCTGGATCTCTGTGACGCGTTTGTAACATGAGGGTATGCACCTGGAAGCGATTTTTCGAAAATTCGATTTTGTTCTTTTTCTATTTCAATTCTAAGAACATTTTCCCTAGCAAAATTATCATAAGATGGACGAGTAAATTACCAAGTTATCATAACGTGGAACCGTAACATGGTCAAGCCAATTGGCGAGAAATTCATCATACATTATTTGTAAACGTACAGGCGAACCAAAAGACCTTTTAATGTTATACTACGGGCAAAGCCGTGCGGGCACCGCTAGTAAATTTATAAAGATGCTAGCTATACGGAGGAACCAAATGAGAGTTTTTAATTTTATTCTGTTTAGAGATCTTTGGAAGCAAGATTTTTCTTTCCTGTGTGTCATTACCCTATTTCTCCTGCATTAGTCAGCAAAAAAGTCATTCTAGAAGTTATGCAAAACGACATTTAAATTTTTATTTCGTTAATTCCATCAAACAACTTCAAGAGCAATAAGCATTCATACTTTAACTGGGTACTTAAAATTAAGCATTTTTATGTCTGTTTCTAAAAAAGGAGCAAAAACGCAACTTCAAAATGCTCCAATCATTTTTTAACGATGTTCTGATTTTTTTAACATTTCCAGTGTCGCTTTTTTCCACAAAGGTTAGTTATAGACGGTTTTAGGATATTAAAGGCCATTTTGCGTTGAAATTTTAACAGAGAGAGAAAGAGAGAGAGCGAGGGAATCGGAGGCTCAACTTTAACAACTGACTAGTATATCCCGGAAGAAAAACTAACTTTTTTTGGTTACGTTACGTCTACCTTTTTGGTGAAACTTTTTTTTTTTTGTTCCCTTCCACGTCCTTTAAATTTTGCCTCGAAATGAAAATTTAAATTAATGTCATAGTAATAATAATGAAGCAGTTCTTCAACAGTGAATAAATCGATGAAATGCTGCGAAAACTTCGTAAATTTTTAATAATGTAGGGATCTGTGTCACACAGTTTCACAAGGAGCAATATGATTTAGCTCACCAGCGCAAATTGTAACACAAATCAAGCACTTTAACAAAAACATTCAATGAACCGAATATTTTTGATTTAAAGTTTTAAGTTTATTGCTTTTTTTTCCACAAAACTTGCACAAAGTTTGCTTACATACCTAACGCGAGGTGGCGTGGAAAAGGTATAACCAATAGTGATGCATCATAGAAATTACATAATTTGGAAAAACATGTGAAACTGTAACTTAATAGTAGTACATCATTGAAGTTCCACAAGTTAAACGAGCTGATGTGTGCATCACATGACTTCCTTTTACTCCAATTTAATGTCATTTTCTCATTATTGGCAGTTTTGATGTGATTCAATAGTTTACTCTCTAAATATCACCAACAGAGGCCAAATTGAAACCAGATTTAAATTTTTTTAAAAAGCCAAACTTGGCGACCTAAAGACGAGCGATATATCGCCAAGTGTCCGTCAAATTATAACACCACTTGTGTTTACATCAAAATTAACAAAGATTTCCCCCCAAAAAGGGGCAAAAGACCCCTTTGGAGCATCTGAATGTAACCAAAAAGAGAGGTGCATAACTAGACCCCAATAGGAGTCTAAGTACCAAATTTCAACTTTCTAGGACGTTCCGTTCTTGAGTTATGCGACATACATTCACACATACATACGTACATACAGACGTCACGAGAAAACTCGTTGTAATTAACTCGGGGGATCGTCAAAATGGATATTTCGGGTGTCTGTACATTCCTAGGCATATATCCACTTGTGGTCGGGTTGAAAAATAAACTCAACATTCATGCATTCGCATGGTTGGTGAGGAGTTTCATTCGGGGGTGATCAAAATGGAAATTAAGGCCAATATTTGAGTGAAAATTTTTTCGCGAATACAATACTTCCTTTTTTGTAAAAGGAAGTAAAAAATAAAACTTTAAAGATACACTTTTTTAACTGTTGAAACCAAATCGGTAAATACAACATTACAAATATTTTGCTGGAATAGCAGTGTTTGAGAATAAACCAAACTAGCAAGACTTCCTTTTCTCCGTAGAGTATGCCGGTTTCGAAAAAAAACAATAAACTGTGATAATTTTATTAGTATTTATTTATTTTATGTCTAGTAAGTGCATTATATACAAATTTAATTTTTCCCGTTAAATTTTCTATTTTTATTTTTATGGTAGATTTTTCTACCAACCGGCGTTTGTATGGTGTGAGCACATTTTGTTTTCAGATTTTACATTTATTGTTTGATTGCAATAATTTCATTGATTACCACTTATAATTATTTATGATTGTAGAATATTACTTACACTTACATAAAAGAGTTTTCTAATTACAATTTCATTTATTTCAAAAGAAAAAAGAAATGTGTTCATTTTGTAAAATAAAATTTTAGGAAATATGAACTTGAAAAAATCGATACTAAAAATGTAGTAAAATTTCGAATTGAATATATTTTTAACCGAATATTTATGCATCACAATCTTCTCGGAATGAATAGCGAATCTTCTTTTCAAAAAGTCTGGAACATTCGCCATTCTTTTACAGCACTTTGCAGAAATTGCCCCCCCCCCCAAAAAAAAAGTGACCACCACATTTTTTTTTTTTTGCAACAATTTCTAATACTGTATTCTTCTACGGATCAAAAATGTCTATCCGACAGATGCACTTGCTATGTGTTTCAATAACTACGATATTGGAATGATAAAATTATTTTTCTCAAAAGCATTTCATTTACTGCTTGATTCACATCATGTCCTGAATACTTTATTGCTTGTAATTGCTACTGCAGTACTGCCGTTCCATTTTACAGCATCATCTTTATTGCAGCATTACCACATGCTGTTCTTGGTTGATTGTGTGTGTATTTCTTCATTTCATTTCTTGAAACCAATGGAACATACATTTGTATACTCTTTCAATGTATAAGTTGAAAGAATATCATTTAGCACAGGAATAAAAGTAAAAAATTGCCCATAATGGCATGCGTTTCCTCTGGTACTTAGGTTCTTATTATTTTTCCGTACTATACCAATATACTATACAAATACTATACCAATACTAATATTTTATGCTATACCAATTCGTCTAGGTGACGCAATATGGTACCGAAAAAAAATAAAAGTCCGTATTACGAGAATAACACCCACAGCTTATATTCAAATCTAATCGAATTTCCTCTTATCAGCTTTTTGCGTCCATGACGTCCATAATAAATTAACAACACTACTAAAATACTTTAAAAATCTTTTAAAAATATCACTTATTTGTACAAATTTTAGATTAAACACTTCATTTGCCCGAAGCAAGACAGTGACTACATATTCGCCGGTTGGTACAATTTTCTACCATTGAAAGTAAAAGAGAATTCATAACACGAAACAAAAATAAAAACAACGTTTTAAAAGTATATCTGAATCAAATACACTGTTAGAATTATGGTACAATTTTTAAACCTTTTTGAAATTACTAAAATACATGCAAAACTTGCATTTTACTTTTTGACGGAAGACTAATGCTTTTGGAGTTATGATTTATTCGAGTTTTAAGCCTACTGTTACGACCGTTTTTAACAAAGATACAGTAAACATATTTTTTTTCCCTTTTTGTGATTATTTACTATGTAAAATGTACAGCTATTGGGGAGATAGCATCATGTGAGGACGAATTATAATTTTTTTCCCGGTTGGTATATTTTTGTACCAACCGGCATGAATGGGTTAAGTAAAAAATTAAAATAAGGGGGAAAAAATTCATGGACCTGAAGCAAATTTCAGCAAAGTAATTTATTTAGGTTTTGAAACGAATTTGATGACTTGCAAGTATTTTTTTTTCAAAATATTTTTTCTTTATTACATCTTCCTGAGAATTTTTTTTATTATAATAAAAAAATATAGAAAGTAAAAATGATTTTCGAACAACTGTGTACACACGTTTGGTATAAAATAAAATTTTTTGCAACATCTTCCAAAATGTAATCTTACCAATTGCGTAATATATGATTCATTTAAACTCTATTTGCAAATTTTGTTATACATTTCAGAGCATTGGTATCTTTTCTGCGTTAATGTTTATGTCATCTCATTTGTCGTTTTTTCACAAGATTTAATCCAGCATTTAATTTCAGGTACTTCTGCTAAAAGAATACTTGTGTAATAATGCTTTGTTTTTAAAATTTCCTTTTTGAAAACAAGTTACTTACAGAAATTATTTTTAAATGTGAAAATACAATGCTTGAAGTTAACATTTTAATACTTGCCGTTACTAGAAAAAGGACAAAATTTAATTTTTACAAATGAAACTACAAACTAGCCAACAACGTTTCCCTAATGAAACGAGTTGATGCGTGCCTCACATGACTTCCCATTATTGGTAATTTTAATGTGATTCAATAGTTCATTCTCTAAATATCACCAACAGTGGTCAAATTGAAACCAGAATAAAAAAAGAAAAAAACCCGCCAAATTTGTTGCCAAGTTGGCGACAAATCTTGACGACCAAAAGGCTGGCGACATATCGCCAAGTGTCCGCCAAATTATAACATCAATTGAGTTAAAATCGAAATTAACAATGATTTCTTCCCAAAAAGGGGCATAAGACCCTCTTAGAAACATCCCAATGCATTCAAAAGGAGAGGTGCACAACTAGACCCCAATAGGAGTCCATGTACCAAATTTAAACTTTCTAGGACATACCGTTCTTGAGTTATTCGACATACATACGCACATACATACATACGTACATACAGACGTCACGAGAAAACTCGTTGTAACTAACTCGGGAATCGTCAAAATGGATATTTCGCGTGTCTATACGTTCTTAGGCACTTATCCACGTGTGGTCGAGTCGAAAAAGGAACTTATCATTCAATTCAGGGATGAGCAAAATGGAAATTAAGGTCGATTTTTGATTGAAATTTTTTTCGCGAATACAATACTTCCTTTTTTCTAAAAGGAAGTAATAATTTCCAATGGAGGAAAAGAGAGAAAATCCCCCCCCCCTTTTTTTAAGCATACATGCAAACGTTTGGCGCTGTATAGTAACTTTTGCGCCAAATCTTGAAGCCAACATCGAAATGCAGGAGGCCAATGTAACTTCTTGATGTTTACTTCTTTGTGTAATGTTGAACTTTTAAAAGACTCTATTGAAAATGAAGTTCAAATGATTGAAACTTTTTGCGTTTGGGTAACATTATATTGAGTAATTTAAATTGAAATGTTAAAAGAACAAATTGACGTTATATACAAAGGGATATATTAATCTACAGGTAAAGAAGTCCTGAAGCAAGTAAGTACCAATACTGTGTATTATATACGACGGTTAGTTTACAACGTTAGCTTGGAAATCTAATTTATTCAAAGCGGTGGTTTAGATTAGCTACATGTTTGCATTTCTAAACGTGTTTTAAATGTTATCTGAAGCAATAGCGTTGTTTTGAGCTCAACCTTTACTTTCGTAGAATGATTCATTTTAGTACTTTATTCACTTAATTTTAAACGTCAGAAGCTTTTACAGGCCTTATAATACATGCGTTGTACTTTAAAATTCAAAGTATGATTAAATATTACAGACGACGTTGACTCGTGACCAAATGACTGAATTTTGTAAATAAGAAAAAAAAAATGTAGACTATTGCAGTTGGAAGGATTTTTTTTATCTTTAGCGTGTAAATAGTATTTACAAAATGCACTCTTTTGAGATGTCTTAAGCAACAATCATAACTATTTCAGGAATAATTCAGACAGCGTAAGTTCGAATATTTTTATTTATTTTTTAAATTGTAAAGATTAAAATTACTGAAGAATATTTGAAATGTTTCAGTATATTACCGTAATATTGCATTTAACTTTAACGTACATCGGTTAGTAAAAGTACAAATTATGTACTGAAATTACGCAGCGAAATTTTTAACGCTTAGTGTTTTCCCGTAAACTAGTATTTACTCTTATATACAATGTTTAGAAAATCTCACAGTTTTCTTCACAGAATTTCTTAAATTCTATTAGAATACCATTGGTAAATGTATATTAATAGATGTAGTTCTTTTACAAAAATATTTCCAATTTCAACACAAGTACAGCCCAAGTGTATTTCTTAATATTGAAATCAAAATGATTAAAATTATTAAAATATGAAGTTTTAACCATATATATTTAATCAAACTAAGAGCTTGAACATGTTATTTCATCTAGTGCACCTATTTAAGAATAGTATATCATATCTTAAAAGTAGTTTTCATTTGTCTTATAAATTAAAACCGTAATAGGATCAAAATGTTAATAAAAAATATAAACACGTTTTTAAAATCTGTTTAATACACAGTAATAGTTTACACAACAATGTAAACTATTACTATGTATTAAATATTGCTATGTAATAGCAATAGTTTACACAACGGTGCATAAATGATACAATAAAGAGTGACATCATTGGTATTACATAGTTTGGAGAAAAAAACTTTAAGTGTGCACTATTAACTTGGACGACCCCCCCTCAAAAAAAAAACAATGGTACAGATGTGATATATCCCCCCCCCCATTTGGCGACATCCGATTTTTTGCACAAAATTGAAATATTTTTCTCGCCAATGAGGCGATAATTTTTTAAGCATGGCATCCCAGGCAAAACTACCTATGTTTGGTAACCCGAAGGGAATTAGATCTGTTTGAATTTGTTTACTTCGGTTGTTTACTCGGTTTAACGCAGGAGAGATACGTGTTGTTTCGTGCAATATACCTTACAGAAAAGGTTACTTTGTGTTAGTTTAAATTCAGTAGTTGTGTTTTGAAGTAAAAACATTAGAAAATGCCAGTTTCTTCAAACTTGAACGTTAATTAAAAGTTAACTCCAACGTGTTGTGTATCTGTACGTGCCATTGTCATATGATGTATTGTTTTAGACTGAGTGTGAGGATTTATATAATAAAAAGGTAAGTTCTTTATTTTAGAATTCAAAAAAAAAAAAAAAAAATGAATTTTGACATCTTGAATTCAAATTATTTTTTTCGCAATCACGAGTGTGTGTGTTTGTGTGTGGGGGGTATGTGTGTGTAAGGGTTATGTGTATGTGTGTAGGCATGTGTGTTTGTGTGTAAGGGTTATGTGTATGTGTGTGTAGGCATGTGTGTTTGTGTCTGTTGGGGGGGGGGGGGGTATGTGTATGTAGGCATATGTGTTTGTGTCTGTGTGCAGGCATGAATGTGTGGGTAGTTGTGTGTATGTGTGTGTATGTTTTTGTGTGTGTATGTATGTATGCGTGTGTGTATGTGTATGCGTGTGTGTAGTTGTGTATGTATGCGCGTGTGTGTAGCTGTGTATGTATGCGCGTGTGTGTAGGACGTGGATGCAACCTGGAGACGGCTTTCGCTAAAGGTGCAGCATCGTGAGGAGCCCGTCGACCGTGATGGTGCGGAGGATGGCGGTGGGAAAAATTTAAAGGAACGCCAAAAACAGTCAAGTGAGAACAATAAGCAATCGTGATTGCTCAAAAAAAAAAAAAAACTCTCACTTCCGAAATTCTTTGTTTTTACAAATCTTTGAGGGGTTCTTGTAGTTTTTAACTTTATTTTTACTGTATGTAAATTAATGTTACAAAAATAGTATGGTTATTTTGTTCTAAAAGTTAATTCTTATCGATGTCACGAATTATTTAGACAGTCTATTAACGTGCCTCCTTTAGGTACTGAATTTCTGAAAATAAGTTGAATCCAGCATTTTATAAAAATATAAATGTATTATATTATGTAAAATATAACAGGTATTTTGAAAGCATGTCTGGATAGCAAATAAATGTATGGTATTTTTGGGTTATGGATTTTGCGGATGTTTTCCGCTTTAAACATCGCAATTTGAATCGCTTTGCTCCTTTTTAGCAGAATATGCGAAAAGTTTTTGTTCGATGAAATGCCAGTAGGAAAATAGCTTTTATTTCTATTGGTACATATTTCATTGGTGAGCTGTCATAGTAATTTGTCAATTTAAGCATTTTAAATACTTTCAAGTCATTGTTCTTTGTGTACAAAAACTTTTTAGTTTCTGGTATTTTTGAAGCGTATATTCGTGATGTTTTTTGTTGTGGTTTTATGTTATTTTTATATGTATTGTGTTCTGAAGTGCTTTGATCATGTTTTTTTATCTGATTTTTCCTGTTGGCTCTAAAAAAAGCATCGCTAAGAACGATGTATAACATATGTCGTCATACATCGTTTTCTTGGCGACGCTTTCTTGGCGCCAATAGGAAAAAGTCGCCAAGGGTGGGGTATATCACATCAGTTCCAGAGCGTCTGCAAATAACATGAAAGTCATGAGATCGATCCTTCTATAAGCCAGAAAGTTTAGTTTTTTGATGATGCATTTGTCAGTTGAATTCTTATCTAAACTCTCATGAATATATACTTGTAACTCATTGTGTGTGGGGGGGGGGGGCAGGAATTTAAATTGCAGTTTTTAACAGAGCTAACCATGAATGGTAAATGGGCATTGTTTTTGGGAGAGGAGGAGTGCGCACTGTGCACTCTCTAACTTTCTTAATGTTCCCTTAACTTACACATTGATAAATATTTTTGATTTTGCGTGCTTAGTCATAATAAGATGGGTGCTGCGTTTGGAAAATCAGACATCTTACATAAAGAGTATTTAACATTAAGAATCAAAATTCAAAAACTAGTAAACACATAGCCGTATCTTTAAGTGTAAGCTTACTAGAAATAAGATGAGTACACGAATGGTTTCTTTCAATTGAATGAAAAAAAAAATCAAATTTAAATATTGTATCACAATGAAGCGAAAAACCATGTGAAGTAAACTGTTTCCTTCCTCCTCTGACAAGGATGCTTCTAACTTACATTCAGGCTTCTAGTTTACTTGTTTATTCAATATAAGCGATTTTATTGAATTGAAGTTCTTGTAACTCGTAATTTAATAACGAACAGCTTGGAAACTATTCAAATAAAATGAGAACATTTTAGTTGCAATGATTGTAAGAAGAAATAGAGGAAGATTTTTCATAAAATAATCTAATTTAATTCATTACAACATGCTCTTAGAAAATAAATCGATTGCAGTGTATGTTGAACCATAGAATTATATCGGATTTTACGACACTAACGCTCTAATTTTTCTTCGCATTTGAATGGATTAATTAAACATTTAATGGGAGATTAAATCTTTTATCCTTAAGCCTTAAATGCCTTAGGGGCATGAAAAAACGTTTAGACCCCGTTTAAGACCTTTTTTTTTTTTTTTTTTTTCAAAATTTATCGCTTCTAAAAAACAATCCAAATTACATGTTTTGTTTTCACCTTCTCAACAAAAGTAAATAGATAAAACTTACAGCAAAAAAAAAAAAAAAAAATCTTACTAATAAATACTCGTAAGATAAATTTCTTCTGAAATCTGAAATAAAAAGGAAAACGGTGTATGAAGCTAGTACTGCCTGCTGTGTGTACAGACAGTTGTACTTCTGAGTTAATGTAAATCAATAAATTGCTAAACTTAATTGGTTACTGAATGACTAAATCCTATTCAAAATATTAACTTACTCAATTTTTTTTCCATTGGTTAACACTAACGACGAACCTTAGAAATATATTGTCTGACGAAAAGAAGACGACAACTTTGATGATTGAAGAATCGAATTTTTACTAATGCTTGTAAAATAACCTTTTACTAGGATTTTTTAATACAAAAGAAAAAATCAAAATACTCTAATTTAAAGATTTTATTTGCAATGGATTTTTTTTTTCTCTCTTGAAATAGCCTGTCTTCAAGGCATGTGTTTTAGTTATGTTTCAAGGTATAGTTTGTGTTTTTTTCCGGTGACCAGTCATATGAAATTTGTCGGGTATTGAATTATTAGGATATGCTGAAAAACAAATATATCTGATACTCAACATCTAATAGAAAAAAACTGTTCTACATTAGCATACTTAATATAGAAAAAATAATTTAAAAGAATAACTGTGTCCAAAGATAGCGAATGAGCTTTATGTTTGGAAAAAAGGTAAAGAGTTGTAAAATTTTAAAACGAGTCGGTAAAGTACAAATATTTTAAAATTCTCTCCAATACCATTCAATTGCTTCCTGAAAAACAATTTTTTTCATCTTTTGATAAAATTATTTACATTCCTTCTTGTTTTAACTCACACTTAAGCCGTAAAAAATCGTGAAATTAGCGATACATCCATCAGCATTTGTTTAGCTTTTTTTGCACATTACAGTATTTTTTTATTTCAAAGTTAAGTGTTACACATTTCGCAATAAATGAGAACTCTGCAGTTTTTCAATGGCAATGCAATTATATTTTGCTACAATATAGGGAGGGATCACAAGAGGGATGCCGTGTCCCAAAATATTTCGTTTTTAATTGTAACAATAATGCAAATAAAATGTATATTGGTTTCAATTTTTTTTTTTTTTTTCGTGAGTCCCCGAGCAAAAAGTCAGTTCCCCAAATTTTTTTCCAACTAAAGCACTGCTTATTACTCATCGTTATATTTACAGAATTGTTGTAGTATTTACAAAAAAGAATTTGTAATTAAATTACTCAAATGCAAAACCGGTCTCTTGATTATTTGATAAAGTTAACCACAAGTTTTTAATACTCATTGGTACAGTTCAAGCCAGTGGTGTCCAACCTTTTCCCACTCGAGGGCCGCACTTCCTATTAAAACGGTTCTCGCGAGCCAGAAATATTATATATTTCAGGAATTTTCTAATAAGCATGGGAAAATATGGAACCGAAACAAAAATTACAAAACAATTGTTGTTATTTTTACTATTGCACAAACTCTGCTTTTCGATTTAACAAAACAAGTGGCTTCATAATTCCACTTCACGGGCCAGATGTGGCCTACGGGCCGTAAGTTGGGCATTACTTATTTAAGCTAACATAACTGTGGAAGAAATGCTTCTTAATTCCTTACTTCTGAAATATTTACAAATTTGAGAAAATTGTCCATTGCAAATCAAATTATTCGCACAATAACCTAAGGATTAGCAAGAACAAGTTAAGCCAAGCGTGTCTGCTTGGGTGCTAAAATGGTCAGTATTGAAGACGAAATCATTGAAACATCTGCTGATTAAATTTGCAAAACTTGTTTTAGACGATCTTGAATAAAAATCTAATCAAACGAACTCATTTCGAGAAAAAGTTTTTGCCAAAAAATGTAATCTTTTAATTCACAAGAAATAACATTAGAAAATAAATTTGTATTCAACACATCTAAATTAACATTTTCTTTCTTTATGGTAATTTATTATTTGATGAGCATTTTAAAAGCCGTATTAAGAACATTGCTGACTACGAGGTAATCATCCAAACACCCCAAACAGAATAATATCAGTAGTTTGCCTGCAATAGCGGAGTGTTAGAAATGCTTAAAAAATCAATACCCTAGAAAATGCAGCAAATGCCTATTTCCAGGCTACATAAAGCATTTTCATCAGTGCAAAAAACATAAAAGTGTTGCGTCTTCTTTGCGACTCTTCCCTGGTTTTCCTGTATCAACGAATGCAGATTTTTACACTGTTTCAAACAAAAGCCTGAATTTTTGCTGAACTTGAAGCGCAAAATGGTTTGTTGTTGTATCATCAGAAAGCTAGTGAAATGGGTCAGTATTTAGTAGATTAGCCCGATAGTAGCTCATACAGTTGTTTTTGAAAATATCGATTGAAAACATTTTCACCATTTCAATTCTGAGTGTGTCCAATGTTTCAAAACTTGTAGCTCATTGTAAAATGCGACTATTTTGACGTTAAAAGTGTCATTTTGTAGGATTTAGTCTGCTCTTTCCAAATATGTACTTATTTTGTTTTTAGATCCTACAGGAATCGCAGAAGTCGGTCGTTTTCTCAGAATTTTGTTTTTTTACTCATTTTTTTTTAAATATTTGCCATAACTCGGTTACAGTTAAGGATTGGACACGACAATGGTTGGTTCTATGCTCCGCTTGGGCTCTTCTATCACCCTCTTTCGTATGGCAGATTCGATCGAACTCACCCTGTATATTGGCGGAAGAAATATTAATCTTGATGGTTAATGTTTTGCCTTTAGTACACTTCTATAGACCATCTGTTTTATATGATGCTTTTGGAGCTAAAGTGAATCAAGACCACAAACGACGTGATCCACTTTAGCTCTGAACGCTTCATATATTGTCTGTCGTCTATTGCTATGACCAGTAGCAAGATCTCAGAATTGACAAGATAGTCATTTCTTTAATTCACTAGATCCGAGATGTTTAGGATATCTTCAGACAAATGACTAGTAGACTGCAACTTTTAATAAATGTACATGTAAATGCCTTAAGGAAGATTTTTTTCTCTTCTTTTTTTAAAATCCGTACTGCACTGAAATATGACATAACTAAAACAGAGTTGCAAAAAAAAAAAAAAAAAAAAAAAAAAAACGAGCTGAAATATTCAAAAAGTTTCGTCTTGATTTTTGAGAATAACAGCTTGATATTTCCTGAGAATTTTAATTTGAAAAAAAAAAAAAAGTTTTAATTTTTGCAATGTTAAGTATTGAAATTTTTGTGCTATTAAAGAAGTACAAAAGGATCCATAAGATAACTTTTTAAAAAATAATTTATAGAATAATAATACATGTTTGGAACACAAACTTTCTCTCTTTAATAGAATCACCAATATGCATACTACTGTGACAGTTGCGTGCCCAATTAGTTTTACAGGACATATTCCAACGACATAGATATTTTTAATGTTAACAAGTTTAAATAAAATTTAAAAAGCAATGACGCAGCTAGAATTTCCGCAAAAGGGGCTGGCCCTCTGAAATCGACCATTTCTGATGCTTAGAAACGTTAATTGACGCATAGATAATTTAATTTTACATGCGCAGTTTTGCATGCGTTAAATTGTTTAAATGATGGAAAAAAGTATTCTAAGTGGAGTGAAATAACTAATTTTAATTATAGCAGCTTAATTTTGAGCTTCAAAATAGGGATCCAGACGAGGGGATCATCCCAATTCCTAGGCTACTAATGAAAAATGTTTACTTTTTTTTCATTGCGCTCATTGTGTTTTGATTTTTTTTATGTTTGCCCAATATCTTATGGTTGCATATTCTCTTCTCAGTGGCGGCTCGTGGGAGGGGCCTGAGGGGGCCCGGGCCCCCTCACTTTTTTCAGACACTAATTAAAATTTATTTATTTTCCTTTTTTTTTGTGCGTAGATTCTTGAAATTTTAAAAAAGGATTTTCCTGCGGATTTTCTGTTAAAAAAGTAAAATGAATGAGGTGCAGATTACACAATTATCTGTGTTTTGTGTGCGTGTGTGTTTTTCTCTGAACACCAACGCATTGAACCTCAATATTTACAGCAGGATTCGCCGAGACCGTTACCCTGCTTGTATGTTTTTTATTTTACATATTTGAATGCTCTTGCGCGATTCAGGCCATATAAACAACATACGGTAAAGGAAAAAGCCTTCATTCGCACAAGATTAGACCGTTTGCTCCTTTCATGACTTTTTGTCTTCATATAATTAGCATACTATAATGACAATTTAGAGAAGAGTTAGTAATCATTTTTCCCGAATACCGTACAACATCGCTTAAAATTGCGGTCGAAAATCGCCTAAGATTGCGTTTTTAGAGCTTCAGTTTCGCAGGACTGCTCCCCCTTATGCTCCCTTATGCTACCAAATATGGTCCTATAATCGCGTTTTTAAGATTTCATTTTCAGAAAATATTCTTCAGAAAAACTTCCAGGGGAGAGCTAAACAACCCCTTCCCGTAAAAATCTTCAAATTTTGTCTACAATTGCATTTTCAGAACTGCAATTTTAAAAATTTGGAGGGGGAGGCGTAATTGATTTCTGTGTATTTTTCTAAAAAAAGAAAAACAAAAAACGATGGGGGAGAGTCCCGGAGTTCCATCCCGTACCCTGACGTGAATAAATGTGGGCTTTAACCACATTTTAAGGCTTCAATTCCTGCAAATTTCCGAGAAGTCCCCTGTACTGTTCTTTCCCATAACATCACCAAAAACCGTCTAAAATTGCGTTTTTAAAACTACAAGTTTCAAAGTTGAGAGATTGAATGAGCAAATAAAATGAATCTAATTAATGAGTTTTGGTTCCTATTGTGCCCTCCCAACTCCCGTAAAAAATTATTTTCTAGTTGCGCCACTGTTGTGTATTGTGTTGTATGTACGTGTGTGCGTATATCGTTACAAGATTTTTTTTTAATTCAAAAAATGTCTCCCATTGTTACACAAAAATTACTCATTTTTAATTACTGCTCATGTAGTTTTAAAGAAAATGTGACAAGTTATTAATAATTTGAAGAAATTAATAAGAGTTCGGTATTTTTTGTCTTTGTCTGCTTAAAAAATTTGAATCTGGCCCACGGGCGGTGGCAGATTTGATTTATATGCAAAAGGGTACACCCGCATGTAAATCGCTAATAATTTTTTTACTAGTTTTTTAATTTATTCATTTATTTATTTTTTAAAATTTAGTTTATCTATTTATATTTTATTTATTTTAAAGCGAATACTCAGATAAATTTTCATTTTTGCTAACGTTAATTACTTTATAATTTTTACTCATTTCTCTGATCATGATATTTTTGCACTTTTGTAATTTGGTCTTGCTTATAATATAATATAATTTTACTCAATCAAAATATTTAGTTATTAAGAGATTAAAAATAATATTTCTGTTAAAAATATTAGATTAATATTGCTTTTTAAAACTTATTGATACAAATTAAGTTACCTTACCGGTGATGCAAGGGAGACGTACTGCAGCGTTGGAAAAAAACATGCTGGACATAAACGTGAGATTAATGATTTTTGTGATGTATTTTGCGACTTTTCTCTATCTGATTAATTAAATTTTATTTTTGAAAGTCAGGGGGTGAAAGTGCATCCCCCTGCTGGCAATCATAGACATAAACATGATATTATTTCGTGATTTACGTAGTAGTTTAAGCATTTGTATCTTGTCCAATGTTTAAAATGAATTTAATTTTATTTATGTAACAAATCATTATTTAAAAAAAGTATAAATAGTTAAAAAATATTTAAAAAAAAAAAATTATTTCTTAAAAAATCCGGGAGGGGGAGGGGACGAGTACTTATGATTTGGCCCCCTCACTTTTTCTGCCACTGTCTCTTCTGTATTCCGTGGTTTTGCCACCTGTTTATAGATAAAAAAAAGTTGTTATTATTATTATTAAAAATTAAAGAAAGCATTACATCAGATTTTAAAAAAATGTTATTCAAGAGTCAAGTGTTATAGCAGAGATCTTTCGAACAAAAAGTTGTTTGTTGGAACCGGACTATTTAATCAAATATCATTTGGCGGTAAAGATAGACTAAACAGCAATTGCTTCTATCACCTTTTATTTTCATTTTCGATCTCCGGTTAATTTCATTATTTTAAAAAAAATATATAGATACATTTATTTTTAGGAACATATTTATTGCACCTTACAGCTTTTTTTCATGTTTTTTTTCCCTCAAAAACTTTCATAGAAAAGTTGGCTGAAAAGTAGTTAATGGAAATATTATACCACTACTATACTCAGTTTATGGTAGACATTAAAAAAATTTCACGTGTGTTCTCTCTTTACTTCGCAGAAATATGTTTTTTTTTTTTAGAAAGCAAATTTTTACTCCTTGTTTTACTTCTAATAAAAACATAGCTCAGAATTTTTAATTACGCACTACTTTAAAATTTAAACAACTGGCTATGCGACAAACCTAACTTTTGATAAGAAAACAAAAGCCTTCTAAAAAGAAGATACAAGGAAATAGAAACATTATTTTACTTCTTGTGTCGGAATAAAATTAAGTTGTAATTGCATAACATAGAGTTAAACATGTACCGCAAACATGAAACAAAAAGCATTTTTCTGTTTTAAACAAACATTCCATTTTCCGAAATAAACCTTTCTCACTTAAAAAAAAAAGAGTTACGGATGTCTAAAATTCGTTATTCATGTAAGTTTACAAAATTTTTGAACACAGTACGTCTTTTTATGTATTGTTCTAGTATCTTTACTCATAACTCAAGATATTTTAAGCATAGTTGCATAATCGAAAAACAAGAATCAATTTCAGTTTTCTGTTAAGATTGGTTTTCATGCATCTGAAAAATAATCCGTAATTCGAACCCGTTCTTCCATGGGTGAAACTCTAACCCAAAAGCATCTTCTAATGCCCGGCAGAGAACATCCAACATGTCTCCACATTTCTAAAGCATATTCATAGGACTAAAAATATAACTTGAAAATTTATATCCATGTGATGCTCTTTAAAAATAAAAACAAAAACATTAGTGTGAAAATAATTTTAAAAATTCAAAAACCTTCTTCTTGTATCGGAAAATAATTATGTTCTTTAGAAAAAAAAATTTTGTTTGCAATCGAGTTATATGTAATATTTGTTACAAATAAAAGTTTTGTTATTAATTAACTTGGCTACGTTAAAAAATATTTTTGAAGAAAAATAAAAATGTTTATCTTAATAACATTATCATGGAATTTAGATCTTTATTGTTCTGATCTCTTAAGTGAACGTCCATAAATGGTATTCCGCTTTGACGAAGGGGGGGGGGGTAAAGATTCATGAAACTGTGCATTTAAGAAAAGGGGGAGGTAGCGGGTAACAAATGGCATTCCGCTTTGACGGGATGGGGGAGGGGGGATAAACATTCGTAAAACTGCGCATTTAGAAAAAATGGGAGGTACGGGTTGTAATAACAGGTGCGAATTTTGGTTGATATAAAAACGTGTTTTTGTATTAAAAAAAATCTACGAAGTTAGCGTGACATATGACAAGGGAATAGGAGGGTGTAAGGAGAAGTATGACACTTTGTAACCAAAGGGAGGGAGATGGTCAAATATCTGTACCTCAGTGTCAGACTGAAGTAAGTCCAAAAATTGAGATTTTCAGTTTATTAGTGCTATGCATGTAGAATTCTATTCGATATCGTGCCATGTGAACAAAAATCTAAAAAAAAAAAAAAAAAAAATGCTTTGCAAATTTTTACCAGCGTTAAAAGAGCACGCATCCCATATTTTGCATGCATCAGACCACCATTTTTCTTCTCTCCTGTGAAGTCACGATTATGTGACTTACGTTGCTCTGGGGTACAAATATGTTCAAACGAAGTTATACATTTAGAGACAGTTCCAAATAAACTGCACATTTGTATGACATGAACATTTAAAATGTCTTATATTTATTTTTTGACTCAGCGAGGAATTAGTAAGAGTATGTTTATCTAATTTTGCCAAAGCGTACGGCTCTAGTGTCAATGATACAAGTGATTTTTAAGTAGTATTATTTTGAATACAAATTATGAAACGTGTTGGCTAAAATGCTAAGCGATGGATTGTAGTGCTAGTAAAGCATAATAATTACAAATTATTGTCTGGCTATCTAAAAAGAATGTTGTATCTATCAAAATCGAATTAAGATTTATTTAAACGATTAAATTATTTTTAAACGAAAAAGGACTCCGATACGAATATTCTACTTAGTTTGCAAGACTTTCTTCCTTCCAAAAGTTCACGTCTTCGGCAACGGAAAATGAGTTACTTATAACGCCAAACAGGTGTAAGGATTTACTAGATCTTAACTATGTCTAGTTCCAGTATTCATATTTGTCATGTCCTTATAGTTCAAAATTCGCATTTGAAAATCTAAACGTTGAAGTCTCTAGAAAAATGTATATAGTTGAAGTTTACTCAAACATTCCATAACTTTTAGGAAAGATTGGTAAGCGTAGAGAATATTTTTCTGTCAAATCGCACGACAGAGCGTTGAGATTTATTTAAATCAATCTATAATTTTTAGATGAATAAAGATTCTGACAAATTCCAACGATTTGGTGTGTCAGACATTCTTTCATTCAAAAGTTTACGTGTTCTGCAATGAAACAGGAGTGAAGGTTATCAAAAATTGTTTATGCTTTGTCTAATTTTCATATATATAATAGCGAATGATCGAGTAACGCTCCTGATGTCATATACAATGAAACTATTACCAAACATGCAATTGCTCCGTTTAAACGTTGAAGCAATTTTCACTCATCATATCTTGTTGGGCGAATTTCTAGTCTTTTTAACATGATAAAACTAATGTCTGTAAAAATGGGCAGTTACTTTTTAATTCCATGAAAGAAAGCAGGTCGTGTTACTGTCACTCTAGCGACAAACTTTGTATTTGAAAACCAATGTTTACATTGCAATAGGTCTGTCTTCATTGCTTCAAAACTTTAGCAATCTTTTTAAAATTTCACTTCTTAAAATCTGTAGCAAAATATGATTAAGATGCAGTCAAGTATTTTTTTCTGTCAAATTTGTCAGTAAAAATGGGAAAACATCTGTAAAAATGGGCAGTTACTTTTTAATTCCATGAAAGAAAGCAGGTCGTGTTACAGTCACTCTAACGACAAACTATGTATTTGAAAACCAATGTTTACATTGCAATATGTCTGCCTTAACTTAGCAATCTTTAACTTAGCAATCGTTTTAAAATTCCACCTTTTAAAATCTGTAGCAAAACATGATTAAGATGCATTCAAGTACTTTTAAGTACACTAAATAAATACAGCGTCTGAAACGTTTTTTTCACCGCAGGGAGACTGCAACCAAAAGCATTATTGAGTTCTGTCTTTAAATAAAACTACGAAATTTTTCTTTCCTCAAAAGAAATTCCAAAAGCAATAAGGAACGGGGCTTATTGTCAACAAGCTCATTAATTCTTCCAGCGTATGGAATAAGACAGAAATTGTTTGCTTTGTTCACTTCGAGAACCCAAAGAGGAATTGAAATTAATTTTTTGCGACTTAGGAATGAAATGGTTGGCGATCTTTTCTTTCCCCGTGCACATTAAGAATGCAAATGTATGCCATTACAGAAAAGCTCAGCGAAAGCTGAATCTCTTACAATTTATTTTCGGAAAAGTTTCAAGTTGAGTGGTTAGATAAAAAGATTCTTAAGCAATGTGAAACTTTTTTAGCAATAATTTCAAAGAGGAGAAATTACGTTTACAGTTATTAGACATTTTAACTCTTTCTCCCGCAGGAGTATATGCATTAAATTAAACCCGCTCATTATTTATGTCGAATAAGATTAAGGAAAAAACAGCTTTTCATGGTGTTACGAATTACACATTTTGTTTTCATAACTAGAGTAATTTTCTTTTCGAAAAGCACCTACAGGCTTCAAGATATCTTTCTATTTTTTTTTGTAAAACATAAATTCTAAACTAACTCTGTTAACCCCACTTTCTCCAACCTTGTCCTCAAGATACATTCCAATAACTGTAGATTTTTTTCTAACACAGATTAACCGGAAAATGTGTTACTAAATTTTGAAGAGGGCAACAGGGGATGATAACGCTTATGAATCTAATCACAAAATGTGGTCACAAACGTATTGCTGACGTGCACTTTGAACACAAAGCTAGAATGTGATGGATGCTAATCTGGTTACATGTAATAATATATGAGTAAACACGATTTTACATAAACATTATTTTTTTTTAAAGAACGGTTTACAGCAGTTGTTGAAATTTGCCATCTGTGCAGCTATGTCTGTAATACACATGTCACAGCGTCACCGCAGCGATCGATGAAAGCTTGTCAGAATGGCTCGTATATTTTGACAAGATTTGTACGTCGTCATTGTAGCAAAAGTATAAGTTACGCAGTTAACAGGCCGAAAATTTCAACAAACGTTTTAAATGTTATTCAAAAACGGAAATGTTGTTCAAAATCGTATTTACGTAATAATTTGTGGATTGTTTCGCATCCAACAGTTTCTGATTATGTGCCCATGTAAGGCGAAGGTATTGAAACTAGTTAGTTATGAATTAGTTTTCTAAATGTTTGTCGCTCCACTTTTCGTTTTGCCGGCCGGAGTAAACTGCAAAAAAAAAAAAAAAAAAAAAAAAAAACCGTCTTGTATTCAAATTATGTTTTTCGCAATCACGCATGTGTGTCTGTGTGTGTGTTTGTGTAGGCGTGTATGTTTATGTCTGTGTGCAGGCATGAGTGTTGTGTATGCGTGTGTATGTGTGTGTATGTGTGTGTGAGTGTATGTGTGTGTAGGGGTGTGTGTTTGTGTCTGTGTGTTGGCAGGAGTGTGTATGTGTGTGCGTGCGTGTTTGTATGTGTCTGGGTATGTGTGCATGTCTGCTTGTGTGTGTATTTGTGTGTGTATGTATGCGTAGGTGTGTAGGATAAGGACGCAACCAGGAGACGGTTTTCGATAGAGGAGCAGCATCGGGAGGCCGGTCGACGGTGGTGATGCTGAGGGAGGCGGGTCTTAGGAGCATATAACATATCAGCTCATACCACTTTGCATGTTCTTGCGGGTATTCCACCAATTGCTCTTACAGTTCATCGAAAATTAGCTTTGGGAAATATATTTATCAGGAAAACCACAATTCAAGTATCACCAAATAATACTTTCTCATCTAATAGCTTTGAAGAAGCCAGCGAAAAATGGACAGAACATCCAAAATTACAGTGTGCAATTCCGTATATTAGTCTAAAAGAACATGATATTTCAATACTTCATACAGGAATTTTCACGGACGGCTCGAAAATATGATGGAACAGCATCAGCATTCACCCACATCTCCAATAATCAGGTTGTCTACGATTGGTCAACCAAACTAACTGTAAATAATTCAGTTTTTCAAGCTGAACTTTTCTCCATTTTTCACGCTTTACACTATATCGCATCAAAAAATATTATCTCTATCACTACAATATTCTCAGATAGTATGTCTTCTCTCAAAGCGATAATGGACCCGATGCATACCCCAAAGTTGATCAGAGACATTCAAACTCTCTGCAGAGAAAACCCAAGTATAAAACTACACTGGATTAGAGTTCATATGGGATTGTTTCGGCAATGAACGAGCCGACTTTTTAGCTAAAACCGCAACAATGGCTCTTACACATAAATTCGTCTGTAAAATTCCTCTGCCAAAATCTTTCCTCAAATATCTCCTCTGGTCAGAACTTCTTCAAAATTCGCAGGAAATCTGGGACACTGCAGAAACTGGTCGGAGAGTTCATGATTTCCTGCCAAAAGTAACACAAAAACAACGCTGCAAACATCCAGTAGATGTACAATTTCTCAGTGCACATGGACCATTTCCATCGTATCTACACAGATTTAAGTTAATTAGCTCACCATTATGTGTATGCAGTCAACCTGGAACTCCTGAACATTACACATTCAACTGTCCTCTAACCAGCTCTTTCCATTGCACTTACAATTCCAACTTTTCTTTCTCCAAAAATATTTCACACATTCTATCTCATCCAGTTACACGCAGAAATTTCCATAAAATAATGTCGCTTCTCATTTCTCAAGCAGATGATTTTAAATATCAGCCTAAAAACTTTCAAAATAGCCTTTTACATTGTATTTACCAGCTCTCCCAGTCTTATTTAGCTTCTTCACTTGTATATTAGTTCTTTTTATTTAGTTCTTTTCATTGTTTGTTATCTTATTATTGTTATTGGTTTTTGTAATTATCAAAATTGTTCCAGCGAGTGTCGCTAGTGATCTGTTCTGTTCCCCCCAGTCACCACATCCGGTTGAACCCTCACGGGTTGGTACGGTGGTGATTGGTGGGGTTTAAATAAATGAATAAATGAGGGAGGTGGGGGGAAAATAAAATCACATAGGAATTCAAAACAGTCAAATGAGAACAATAAGCAATGTGATTGCTGAAAAAAAAAGGAAAAAAAGAAAATTTGAGTTTTGACATCTTGAATTTGAATTATGTTTTTCGCAATCACAACTATGTGTGTGTGTCTGAGTGTGTGTTCTCAAGCGTGTGTGCATGTTCAGGCGTGCGTGTATTCAAGCGTATGTGTGTGTTCATGCGTGCGTGTGTGCAAGGGAATGTGTGTGTAGACGTGCGTGTGTGCTCAGGCGTGTGTGTGCCTGTGTGCAAGCGGGTGTGTGCGTAGAGACGTGTGTGTGAAGACGTGTGTATGAAGACGTGTGTGTGTAGACGTGTGTGTGTAGACGTGTGTGTGTAGGGCATGGACGACTCCGCTATGAAATGGTTCCAACCGCGGGGGCCCACGAGCAGTGAAGTTTGCAGAGACCCAGTTCGAAAAAACCAACCAACATAAACTGCGGTCAAGTGATAGTAATACCCAATTCGTGATTGCTCAATTATATAAGTAAAAAACAAAAAAAAAAAAAAAAGGAAGAAAAAACGTCAGTGTCAACCTATTTCAGTATTTTCAGCAGTGAAATTAACTTTAGAAATTTTACTGCAAGCTTAAATATTTTGCAAGTCGTAAAACACTTTCCTCTAGTAGTTTTCCAACTTTTATTTTTTAACGTTAAACAAAACACTTAAAGTAAGACCTCGAGCACCGTTTATCTGGAATTCATTTTACACTCCGTCCGAACTTGAAGCTGACTGCACTATGATTAATACTTCTTTTTAATACAGTTAAATGTAGAGGTATATTTTTTCTATTTATCAAAAAAAAAAAAAAAAAACTGCACTGCTTTATATTGTTCATTTTACTCAACAGAGCAACATTGTTTGAATTTCTAAATGACGTGGCGGATCATTACAATGAGGTCCTCAGAACCTATTATTGAAAGATCCTCGAGATAGAGCAGTACTTCAGATTGGTCCGAGAAATGAGTTTGCAGCTGGAAATAGCATCCGGTATTGAGACTAAACTTTTCTTTCTTGCGTCTGAAATCGATGTGAAAGAGCCCCAGCGGAGAGATTGACGCGGGAAGTTCTGATCATTCGAGTGGAATATTATGGAGTCCTTCGTCCTTACTTTCAAAAATAATTCCCAGCGATGGATATGTCTCTTTTCCATAGATGAGTGAAATTCATTTTTGCGCATTCTTTTGAGCCTTATGTTAAATATGAAAAAAAATCCTTTTTTTTTGAATTTATTTGCTTTTTTTCTTTTGACTAAAAAAAGTTTGTTTCTTACTTCAGACATTGATTAGGAGTAAAATCTGAACATTAATTTACAGGAAGGCGGATTACATTTTTGGGAGAGTAGAAATTCTAAATTTGCCTGATGGAACTTCAAATTTTGCGGAATGATGAAATTTTGACAAATAGAACTCACAATTTTGTGGAATGGAGCTCCAAACTTCTTCGAATGATAATCTTTCCGAATAAAACTCCAAAGTTGGAAGAATGATAACAATTTTACGTAATCGCCAGACAAATTTCCCCGTATAAGGGCGTTTTTGAAAGGTCACAGTGATTTCCCATGACCTCCCATTGTGGCGATCCTGATTGCCCTTCCTCCCCGGGTCCCCAGAACTAACATCTGGATCCAGTATAATGGGGGGGGGGTATGTGAAAGATACTGAGTTTCTTTTCCTCCCACCAGCTAATTTTGACGAACTGTGTATAGTAAGAGTTTGAGTATAGAAAAGCACATAGAATATCTTTTGAATGATTTAAACATGTACCGTAAACGCGGGCTACTTTAGCTCACATTTTGGAAGTTTTCTCATATTTTCTTAATAATTTTGTAACTATTAATTTACACAACTAGAGTTTTCATAATTTAATTTTTGAATACTGATCACTTTGTTTTTAAGTATTATTACCCTTTTTAATTTTTTTTTATTTGGACCAATGTTACCCTTATGTTTGGGTTACTTTCGCCCAAAGTGGTTTTCCCTATTTAAAATCATTGTAAAACTAACTACAGCCATAGAAAGACGTATATTCATTAGAAAAAAATATTTTCTTGGAAGATAAATACATTTTACAAAAAGTTTGAGTCGCACATATTTGTTTTAAGAAAAACTAATTATTTTTAAAAATGTGTGTGCATATCTAGTTATTGTCTCAGGAATTACTGACGGAGAACAGTTATCTTTTCGTCAGTTTTGGAGATTGAATAATTTTACAAAGATAACAACATTCGTAAAACAATGGATCCTAAATTTTGGTCACTTTGAAAACTTTTTGGTGGGTTCCATTAACTCAACATTTGCTCCTTCTCTCACATGAACAGCCATTAGAGGAAACCTGAGCCCATTCCGTTCTACACTTACAAAATTCCGTAAATTTTCCTACAAATTTAACAAAATTTGTAAGTAGTAGATTTAACTGGGTCAAAGTTTTCTAAACCTTCTGAAACTTTTATTTCCTCTTCATCTTCTATTATAAAAACCGTGTAACTGAGTCCTGAGGATTTGAATCTGTATTCGCTTTCCTAATCCGTTGCTGAGCATTCCCGGTTTTTTTCTTGTGTTTTTCCTGTTTAAAGTGTAACTTTTTCTTTTACAAATCTCTCTCTCTGACAGTTCTTTTAAGTTTTTATGCTGGGCCAAAGTAGGCCGTAATTTTTAGATTAGGAGATACATTGTTATTGTTAAATATTTTCATAAAAATCTTAACAGAAATGAGAAGTACAACTACGCAACTACAAAAAAGTATTGACTAATCTTTATCAATAGTTACTTCACGAACTCTTAGCTGATATAGAATTGATTCTACATGTAAAACTCGGAGAAGTTATAAAGACACATGTTAGCACAATGAACACAAAACCAGTAGTGTTGCTCCTTGTGGAGATCTATCACACTGATTGGCATACATTGCTATGTCTTTGAGGTTGCTATCAAAATATGTTAAAAAATTGCTTCATAAAGGTTTACAGAGAACGTTTCATCTTTTTCTCACTTTGGGCCAAAGAAGGACCCTAGGGCCAAAGTAGCCCGCGTTTACGGTAAAGAAAAAAAATCCTTTTGTACCCTTTTTACTCTTAGACACATATACGTTTGAAACACCATCATTCTTTATGAACCACCATGTATATTAAAACAAAGAAAGTGAGAGCTTGTCGTAACTTGCTAAATTTGTCACTTTTTCAACGATAAAATTCTTTTCTAACCAAGTTCAATCTGAATTCAAATTAATTAATTATTTTATATTTTCAAGCATATTTTACGCCATGTTTATTTATTGATAAATTACGGTCTTTTATTATTACTTAGAAAATAATGAATAAATCATAAAGTTATTAGGCTGAAATTATCAATATTAATAAGAAATAATGAAATAACTTTAACAAAACGTTTTAACTTGAAATTAAAGAATTTTCTTGTTGCACTTCCAAATTAAAAAAAAATCCAATAAAAAGTGAAGGAATAATTTAGAAAGTATCTTAATTTGTTCGTATTTTCTAACTACTTGAATAAAATATCGTAAAATCTACGTTAGTTTAGAACCGTAAATATGTTTTTAGAAACTATTTTTTAATTCAAATCGACACACTTATGTAAATTCTCCCATTCTGTATCATAAAATGAAAATTATTTTCAACGAGATCATTAATTTTGTATACAAAAGGAAAATCGAAATAAAACTATTTTAATCAAAACGTCGGAGCATTACAATTTCCTTTGCAATTGAAATAGCATTCAATTAGAATTTTAATGAAAAATGCAAATTTCCAGTCAGTCAGAAACTGATATGGAAATTATTTTTTTTCTGAAGGACAAAAAGGTTATCCTTGAATATTCACGCATAAAAGATTAAAAGAATATATATTTTTTAGAATTTAAATTAATTGTTCCGTCCGTTTATTTTTGCTAAAAACCAATCTGCGGTCAGTACACTTTTTCTTTGATTCAACAAAAGCATATTTAGGAAAAAAAAAAAAAAAAACTCAATATATGTCTTTATATAATATATGTCTTTATACGCTCATTGGCCACTGAATTAGAAACCCAAGATCAATATTTTATTAGACCTTCTTTAGCACGGATAACTGCTCTGATTCGTTTGGGCATCAAGTCTACAAGATTCTAAAGTGCATTTACCTCCAGATATGTTTAGATCTTGTAAATTAGAGGGAAGAAGAGAGTGCTCCTCTTCCATCAATTTACAAGATGCGCCTTTCCACCATATCCCACACATTTTCTATGGGGTCAAAGATCCGGGCTATGCAGTGGCTAGAGAAGGTGTTGGAAGTCAGACTGATGCTCAGTGAGCCAATTTTCAACTTTTCTGGCACGAAGTACAGTTGCATTATCGTCCGTGAAGTATCAGTCGCCACCAGAATAAAAATGCAACATTACAGGGTGCACTTGATCTGCCAGTGTATCTAGGTATCGCACGACTGTTTGTTTTATCTCTACAGGAACACCAGGGCACCACTTCTATGCCAGCAGAACGTTTACCATAACATGATACTCTCTTTAGACCCTTTCACAGTGCGAGTAAGGCAAGAAGTTTCTCTCAAAGGTTTCTAATTCATTGGCCAATGAGTGTAAATACAGAAACCAATCACGCAGTAAAAATTGTGTGCTACTGCTTATACCAAGAGTTCCCAAAACTTTTCCAATTTGGAGAACCCTTTGAGAAATAAGAAACGCTCACAGCACACCAGTCCATTCTTTTTTTTAAATGTATATAATGGATCCGTTTGGGTAAAAAAACATGGAGGGAGGGAAACAAACCCTATTAGCTCATATGTGGTAATGTGTCAATCTAAACAGCTGGTGTATGAAGGCTAAGTAACATATAGATGTGATTCAAAGAGTTCCGTTTGATTCTAAACAGATGTACTTTGCCGTAGGGTTAGGCAAAATTTTTATTTTCTAATTTCAATGATGGGTAGTATGGATCTGCCGCAATCGCAATGAAATTTCGAACAAATGCTGTTTTTTTATGTGCTTAGCAAAATTAGTAAAACGAAAGCGTACTTTTCTATTTTAGATGATGAGTAGTGCGGAAAAAATATCATTGGTGGCTCTTAATTTCCCATTAAAAAAAGTGAAGTATAACCTCTTCTTTTGCCGCAAATACGTAGAAGTTTTGGCAACTTTCTTAAATCGTTAAAGTTCTGCTTTCGAAGTATTTACCGGAAATAGGATGAATTTTTAAATACATGATGTGATATAAATAAACTACTTTTTGTTTAAAAATTTGAAATATACTATTAGAAAACTAGGCACTCCAATCGGTGGAATGTCATTAGTATGAGAATTTGACGCCCAGGTTCTTCACTAGATGGAGGAACCAGGGCTTTTATCGGGGCGAAACTGCACTAGGGATTGAATTTTGCCGAGCGCATTTCAAAGCTAAAAGTAGTACCCAAGGGATCTTGTACGTACCGCATAATCATACGGCATAGACGCTGATGATTTTCTATCTAGAAGACAAGCCACCGAGTACCCACCGCTGACCAGAATCCTGGACTATGGCGTGGATAACTCAGCCAACTAACAATTTATCATACTAAACACTTTTTGGTCAAACACCCAATGTCATAATTTAACCAAATATGGTCTTCAATTCTAAATCTTCCAACTAATTGTTTGCATTTTGAAATAAAATTTTCGTATTGAATCGTAAAACTTGTTCAAAACAGAAGCTTCATACCATTTTACTGCATGGAATTTGTTTCAGTGGCCTAGTTATAAAATAGTTTCTCAATTACTTGCTTCTTATAAATTAACATTTGCAAAATATCCTTCTAAACAGAATTGTTTTTAAAGTTATTTTTTAAAATAATGTATAACTTTAGAAATAATAACATTGTAATCGTTCTTGTTTAATCAAATACATTATTTTATAACAAGGTGTTTATTTCAACCGAGTAAAACAAACGTCAATCTAAAGATGAATAAAATGTTGCATATAAAAAGAAATATAATAACCATTATGCATTTAACAATTTACAAAGCTAGCTTAAAGAAGGCGTTATTCGTAAGTAACAAAAATAATTTTAACTTATGCAACTGTCATTGGAAAATTTTATAAGCTGTTTTTTTGAAAGGTGTTTAGTATGGAACTCGATGTTTAAATAAAAAATTTATGATTCAGGGTCATTCAAGATATAATTAAGTAAGATGCCTTTTTTATGCACTAAAATGATTTAAAAAAAACTTGTGATGAAGAAAATAGGTATGATATAGATTCTGTAGTGTGTGAAACTGTGTCAAAACACTATAAATCAAACACCCCACACTTATCGGCAAATTTGCATAGATAATATTGAGCATAAGGACTAGTAAATCCATGCAGTGCCTAAAATCTGTTTCAAATCAAATACTCGACTGCCGGATTCATAACATGTCAAAATACCAAAAGGCAAAGAGCATGGTAAATATAAGGTCGCAATTTCCTATTTATCCGTAGAACCTACTGAAAATTCAATTCGCTATTGAACACGAAATACCTTTCACGCTTGCATCTCAGTCAATAAGAACGAAGATAGCAACGTACGAAGTCTAAACCTGACAACATGTTAGTGACATCGACGTGGGGCTTCAAATTTGACTTTGAACTGATGATGATTGAGTTTGTTATTGATTTCCTTATCATTGTTCTTGCTGTTCTACGTTTTGTAGTTCTATTGTAATTCAACTAAATTATGAGGTGCGGCAGTTTCTTGTTCATGGCACTTGAAAATATTGCCACTATCTAAGTTGAAACTGCAGCTATGTCCAATAAGAAATATGCCTTGAGAGCGCAAAACTGAAATATTTCAACGTCTTTGGCCATTTTTTTTTTAAATATAAATCACAGTGAAGTGACATTTCTAAGCTCTCGAACTGCGAATATTCGGTAAGTTTTGTTTACAAGCAAATAATGAGTGAAATGTAAGTCATTTCAAGTATAGTTTGGCTCTGATACATTGATCTATGACCTTGGCGATGTTTACCTATTTTTGGGTGTAATAGGGTTGGGTAATTGGCTCTGAGTTGAGTTGGATTACTTTCTTATAGGTTATCAGTGCCACACTATATTATCAATTTATGTACCGAAAGGGTAGATCAGAGCACGTTTACGCTGATGTTTTGCAATGAATTTTCTATATTTCATGTTTATGAAGCAGTTAATAGAGTCGAAATTTGTATATTCAGTTGTTGCTTAGTTTGTGTTTTTAACCGTTAAAAAAATATTTTTGAGTTCAAGTCGGTTGCGTATACTTGCACCCGGACAGGAGGCACGTTTACGCATATTTATTTCGACACCTAAAGTTTTGAAAATAATGTCATACCATCGTTAAAATGAAGCAAATTTATTACTGACTGAATAGTGTATAAAGTTAAAGTCGAACTGGCATGAAGACAGAACTACATGATTGTAAGCAATTAGATACGAATTTGTAACTCAATTAAAAATTAAATAGTGATTTTCAAACTAAATATCCTGAAAATATTAAAATGTTTTGAGACAGTTCGGAGCGAAAAAAGCGTCAAGGCACGTTTAGAAGTAAGACACAGTAAGAACGTGCGTAAAGGTGCTCAGACGTCAACGCGTAAACTTGCCCGTCGCTAAGTTTGGATTTATTTTATCGTGCAAAAAAAAAATAAAAAAATAATAACATTTCAGTTCATACAAGCGCAGTTTTCGAAAAAGGATATAATTATGCTAACTTTTATACATATTTGTTCTTTCTTAACTATTATTTATTCACAATAAGCTTCAAAACGTTCAACTCAAATTCTGCTCGACTTGGTGGAAAGCGAATTATTCTTTCTGCATGCTATACAGAAGCTCAACTGATGCTCAAAAACTAGTGAGGGTATTTGCAAGGAAGCAGCATCAATCTGTTATGACTGTTGGCTCTCCAGTTGTAATTCGTTTTGAAAAAAGGGGACTGCGTAAACGTGCCCCGATCTACCCTATTTACTGTTTCGAACTTATGATATCGTCGCCTCAGAGCTGCAGTAAGGTATCTTAGTTTTATTTCTGGGGTTAAATATCTTACTGTTGCTTTGAAGTTACGATAAAGAATTAAAATATGGTTACTTCCCAAACACCAATATGAAACAGGTTTTCATTGTCGCGTGGCAATCAATCACGCTGACAAGTTTCAATACTGATGGAAAATTGTTTATAACTGTTTTGACGATTGATATTTTTTAGAAAGGAGAAAACAATAATACTGAACAATCGTCAACGAATTATCGTGCCGAGAGAAATACAAAAACCTGTAATGTGACAGTGAAAAATATGACACGTCTTTTAATGGCTTTTCACGTCATTCAGTTTCCAGAAAATTATATCTGTCATCGTTGACTCCTATGAGATTTCTACTCAAACACGCGAACACTGTATGTGCCCTAGGATGAAAAAAAGTGTCATTGACCGAGCATTCTCCAAGGTGTGTTTTGCAAGTTTGGAAATGCATTTTAACAGTTGCGGGTTTCTTGCTGTAAGTAAATTTTGGGTAAAATGTTTTAATGCGAACATAAACGAACCGACAAACGTAAGCACTTTTAGAAACTTGGCGAAAATTTGAAAAATGTCCAAGAGTCTGAGTAATTGAAATATTTCCGCAAGTTTTGGGAACTTCAGGGTTAACTTAGGGGCTCTCACCTATAGTGGGGGAGGGGGGGGGGCGTCAAGGTGCAGACTGCGCCATTGAAATTTTTAGGAAGAATTGTTTTGAGGGGTATTTTTCTCATTTTTGGGGAAGGGGGTTACAATTATTAGGGGGTGACTTTGCTCTTAAGGGGGGTGGACACCCCTGGTTAACTAATAAATAATACGTAAGAGCCAAGAACTAAAATGTGTTGATATGCATGTGTAATAATCTTTTTATTCTAATTTTCTAATTCCTTCCGTTCTAGCCAACTACAGAAGTTCTGGTCAGTAATTAATAATATGTTTCAAGACAAGCTATGCAATTATTTTTCCTTGCCAGTTAAGTTTCCAAAACGATTGCAATTTGATTTCAAACTATATTGAATTTATCGTACGCAGGTTATGAATTAATGGTTTTAGAAACTAAAAATCTGAAATAGTATGTATTAAACATTTAGATTCAATGCTGAAAAACATTAATGGATTTGTTTTCAGCAAAATATATCCCATTAGTTTCGAAATTATTACCAAAAACATGTCATATCAAAAGTCTTTAAAAATGAAGATAAATATTGTTTTAAAATATTAAAGCAACTTAAAACAAATAATAATCAAAAGCTGCTCTATTAATTCCACGAGCTTTGAGTAAAATTCACCTTGTGTAGCTCTTTTAGGATTTTACTATGCTGCGAAAATTTAACAAATACATTTCTATGATGAGATACTCTCAAATGTATAAGTTTCTTTAAAATAAGAATAGAAGGCTTGGAATACTTTTTTTATAAAGGAAAGGTAAGCTAAGCCCTATTCTGCTCTCTGACAACGTTTATACAAAATGCAATGATGATCGGTTGTGTAGTAAAAGTATAACAAACACCCAACCTCAATTTTAATAAGTTTAGTAAGATTATGATATAAAAAAAGGAGCAAACCTCCTATAAATTTGAACTTTACTGGTAAGTCTACAAGATGAGTTTTTAAAATTACCAACAACTCAACTTTTAAAGTAACCATTACATTGAGTTTAGTAAATAAATGAAGCAATATTTTGAAACTTCTTTTCGAAAATAAGTTGACAACACTGTACGGAGCTAACTGTTTAGTCCAATGGTTTCGAAGTTACTGCTTGGAAACTACTTCGAAAGAAAATTGGAAGCTGTTCAAATCTCTTTTCCTGAATTTATTTTTGGATTGAATATCATAAATCATGAAGTCTTGTGATCATGTGAAATAAAATGTAAGGATTTGAATTAATTTAAATATACCTAGTAAATGTCGACATTAAATGGCGAATGTCAACATTCATCTAAAAAGACATCAAAGAAGGACAGTATATAGTTGAAATCGACTCTAAATGACAGTAGAAGTTTGAACTGAGTTATTAGATCATTTTAAATGGTTTTCATAGTTGTTTTTTCTAGTATTGTTTTGCACACTAAAAAACTTTACGAGCTTTTTTGCAGTTTTGTCACAAAAGATGCATTAGCACTACTGAAATAAGAGTAGGGAGATAAAAAAAATAGTGAATCGAACTTATACAGAACAATACTGTACATTTGATATGTTTTATTTTTATATTTCTAGTGCATGTTTTGTAACTGTCGTACTAGAAAAATCCGAAAATGTTATTGCAAAATAACAAGATATACATAGCTTAAGATATAGATAGCATGAGCCACCTTTTATTTAAAAGAAAAGCTACAGATTTTAATTCAATTCATCGCTCCATAAAATACGATAATACTATAAATAGGAAAAAAATACCTATTTGTAGAATGTATCAATTAATCGATATTGTTCACTGTAATATGAATTTTATCATAACTACTAGACTGGTTCCTAAACCAATACTTAAGTTCTTATGCTAACCAGAACTTAGTCAAATGCATTAACTTAACATAATGATTTTAAGACAAACGTAATCACTAACTGAACTCATTATTATTTTTTTTTTTTTTAAGAGAACACAAAAATATTTTCTAAGCTACTTTTTCTGTGCCATCGGTATTCATACCTTACACAGAAGAAAATATACAAATTAGTAGCACGTAAGTTTTCGTAAAACAATGTAAGAATACTTTTCAACACTTTTGTTGCCTTTTTTTTATCACTTTGTGTTAGGTAAAAAAAAAGATTGATATATTCATTTAAGTAAAATTCGTTTAAGTAAACTGTTTTTTCAAAAAAAAAAAAAAAAAAAAAGATCTTTCACGAAAAATTATCGTGCTTTTTCTGCATTAAACTTTTTTAACGTAATACCGCAAAGCATTAACTCACAACTCATTCTACTTAGAAGGAAAACATGTTACAATGACTTAAATTTTTTTTAAATTAACATTCTGTAATATTTCATCAAATAACATTTATTGCGTTTTTAATTTTTGTAAAATTGCAACAAGTTTTTCCATAAGAGGTTGTTTTAGATTTTGCTTTACGCATTAGGATTTTGAATCATATTTTAAATGTGTATTTGCAATATTTGTTACTTCATACAAGATTGATTAAAGCAATTATTCTCTTCGGTTTTGAATTTAATAGAAGACTCCCACTAACTATTTCAATAATATATAAAACAAAATTTTACGCCTATAATAACATTAAAACACGATGTTATAAGCGTTCTAACTCTTTTAATTTTTTTAGCGATGTCATACCAAAGATCAATGAACAATGCTGACATAAAATAAAACAGATGAGAGAAATGTATAAAACATTGCCGACGAAAATGAATTGATAAATGATAAATGTAAAGCCCAGTATGCTATAAATTGACAAGTAGTAGTTGCATCTAGGAATGTTTCTAGTAAACAGTAAAAGTTTAACTCTGGACGAAAACAACTTAAGAGGCAATCAGTTTAGTTTCAATGTGGCTCAGAATTGCAAACACGCTTCGTATTAAGAAAACCTTCATTCAGATTACTTAGCATCCGTTACGAACAGCTGTATTTCATTTGGGTTTCTTAAAATATTATCAGAAGTTTTACATTGATTAAAAAAGTCTCATTCCAACCCCAAAACACGTGTTTGTCGCTAATTTTGTCAAATAAGTTCTTCAAAGTATTGAATCAAGACTTTATCTGCCGCACTTAATCAAGCACATACAACAAATTGACAAACTAAACCATATAAATAAATGAAAAAAAATGTCTTTACTTTAAAAAATTCTTCATTTTTACCCAAGTTTCAAACAAATACTAGATTTTGGAGCAAGTTATCAAATGCTCGTGTAGATAAGAAATTTCATTGTTTCTACAAAATTTCCAAAGATTGTAAAACACATTAAACAGTATAATAAACAAGGAAGCAATTCACAAAGGACTAATAACTAATAGCATTTTTCCACAAAAAATGAAATGTAAGAATTTGATTTCCATTTAATTTATTGCATCGACCTTAATAAATTGAATGGAAACCACTATGAATCTGTCAAAGTAATCTGAAGCGATTTTCTTGATTTTCACCAATGATTGATGAGGCACCACCGTTGTATGAAAGTCAAGGTTGTCCCAACAAGTTTTCAAATAGTTTAACCTCTATGTAGAAACAAAATGAACATACACATATGAAGATTTTTCTTTCTTTTATTTTCCTCAAAGAGAAACAAATCGTTTAAATGAAGCAATACCCCATGAGATCATTATATCTTTCTTTCTCACAACGTTTATTGTCTGAAAATGTTTTGCACATAAACGTTTATTGAGCACAAACGCGTAAAAACTTACTTAAAAACAATTGAGCTCTTAAATCTTCTTTAGATGGTTTAAATCAGTTTAAAATGACATGGTCAGTATTTGGTCAGTCGTCTTTTCTCGGATGACTTTTCATCCAAAAACTCACACTTCTTTGCATTGAAAAAGGTGTTCCTTGTAACACCGAAACACGTGTCTGCAATCATTTGCAAGTTTTGTGCTTAATAACGTTGGATTACAGACATTTTAATGGTCAGTATTGTTTTGAGGTTGTTTACTAAGTGAATTTAACCATGTGACATTTCAATTTGGCTATTCGAATTTGCATCACTGTTTTTTCTACCAAAGCAAATATTTTCCTAATTCGAACATAATGAAAAATAACATATTTGGATGCGTGTATTAACTACCATTCGAGCGAATGTCATTTTATCTTTTCGATGTTAAAAATTGCATATTGACACTCTTTGGAGATTTATTTGGTTTTAACAAGGTAACATGTTTCAAGGCAAAGTTTTATGGTGATGTGTAGAGAACATAGTGTTCTACTGAAAACAGAATAATACTTTCAAATACTTTTTTTTGAATTCTGCATATTGATCAAACTAGAAAAATACCCTGCTATTAACACATTTTTAACATCACATGACTTCCTTTTACACCAATTTAATGTTATTTCCCCATTATTGCCAATTTTAACGTGATTTAATAGTTAACTCTCTGAATATCACCAACAGTGGCCAAATTGAAACCAGATCTTTAAAAAAAAAATCACCAAATTTGTCGCGAAGTTTGCGACAAAACTTGGCGACCAAAAGACTAGCGATATATTGCCAAGTGTCCGCAAAATTATAACACTACTTGAGTTTGCATCGAAACTAACAATGCTTTCCCCGCAAAAAAGTGCAAAAGACCCCTTCAAAAACACCTGAATGAAACCAAAAAAGAGAGGTGCACAACTAGACCCCGCTAGGTCTACGTACCAAATTTCAACTTTGTAGGACATACCGTTGTTGAGTTATGCGACATACATACGTACATACGTACGTATGTACAGACGTCACGAGAAAACTCGTTGTTATTACTTGGGAATCGTCAAAATGGATATTTCGGCCGTCTATACGTTCATAAATAGTGGAGACCGGGGTAGATTTTACAACTATTTTGTTTTATTTTTTTTAATTTAATTTTGTATTTAAACATTTTGTTAAATTTTGATTACGCCTTGACTACTTGTACTTTAGGCTAAGTATTAACATTACTAAAACATAAATAATTTAAAAAAACTTCAAAGAAATACACATATATTTGTTACCAAGTCACGTTGGAAAACCAACCCCGTAGCCGGGGCACATTTTCTAACATATAAAATTGGGTCAGGGCAAGTTTTCCAATTAGTTTAAATAGTCTATAATAAAGGTAAAATAAGCATAGAGTGTAACGTAAAATTTATATTCTAATTCATTGGTAAGTACAATGGGTACATTCTTAATATTTTTTACATTAAAATGTATTATAACTATAATCAAAGTTAGTCTGAGTCATCTTCCATATCACTGTGATAGTTCATGCAAATAAAAAACAAAGAGTCTTCTTTTTGACGCACGCTACGTGAGCCCATTTCTTGCAACGAATACACTGGATCCACTTTTTTTTTTTGGCTTTGAGTTAGAAAAGGTGTCAAAACAATATAGGCAAACACAATCTTCATCTTCTTCCTCACTTGATACATTGGCATATTTAGTTTTATTTTTCTTAAGATGGTTAAACGTCTTCTCCCTTTTTTCATCAGCAAATAGCTGAGGCTTCACAGTTTGCTTTCCTTTTTCATTTTTCAAAATGACCGTGTTAGACTTTTTCTTTTTTTTTTTGCTTCTTTACTCAGTTTGAAGAGCGTTTTTGATAGGAGTATCCATTAGAATGGCGGATTTTCGTTTTTTCCTCCACTTGCCTGTGCCTTTCCTCGAGGCAGTCTTTTCAAATGGTCTGATTTCTTCGGGGGATGGAAGGTACTTTTGAGGCAAAGAACCAGCTATCGGAGAGCGAGATGGTTGAGGGTTAGGTTCACCTTGGATGTCCTTAGATGTAAAAGGTAGCCCTAATTGTGGTTGACATTGTTCATTGAGAATAATTGAAAAGGAACTGGCTGGACGATTGTTAGAAGGGTTAGTAGTTGGGCAAACAATGTTTACTTCGTCTGGAGCCGATCTGTCTGTGAACAGATGGGGACAAGCCTTCAGTTGAGACCATTTCAACTGCAGGAACTCGTGCTGACGGTACATCTTGTAGCATTCCGACTTGAGGGCCATCAGCTTGAGGCACTTCGGGTTGTGGTAATTCGGTTTGAGGCATTTCGGCTTGTGGAACTTCGTCCTAAGGCACTTCGACTTGAGGTACTTCAGTTGGAGCCAATTAAACATTAATGAACTTGTGGCGGTAGTTATTTAATGTTCTCGTATTTATATTTAAGTCTATAGAAGCTTTCCTAACACTACATCCATTTCTTATTGCTGCAAGCGCTGCATTTATTTGTGCTTGTGCGTAGTTAGTTCCCTCGGTTTGACTTCTTACGGTAATTGCGCACCATTTTCAGTTTATCTGATATATCACACTGGAGAATGAAATTCAGTTTCAGATATGATTTGATACTATTAAAAGAAAAAAAATCAGATCATTTAAGTAGTTATCCAAAATTTAGTTTTAAATTTTTATAATTGTGGTTTTATGCAGTAATTATAAATTGTATTGGCTAAAAATATAAAGTTAAACGGTAAAAAAAAGAAAAAAACCATAAAAAACATTCATGGAGAGCCCAGGGTACATTTTCCAATTAGAAAATGTGCCGTATTGAATTGGAATGCGTGCCCCAACGCCATATTTGATTTTTTTTTTTTGTAATATTTAACTATGAAAATGAAAACTATTTGCCAAAGCAATCACGCCGTCAGAACCGTAATGAAATATAGTTTAAAGTTAGGTCCTGACAATGAAACAAAAACAGTATCATACATGTTTTTTTAATGAAAAGTAAATTTTCGCAAAGTTACTCACTAGAAGAAAAACCGCAAAAAATGACGTCTCATCAAGACAAAGCCAGCTGATGAACTGAGGATCACGTGGAAGGCGTGCGCAGTGCTACAGTTTCACACTGTCTGGTAAGCGTCGCTACCTAGCGAGAAACACTTAAACTGTGGCGCGTTGGAATACATGCCCCTATAGAATATCTGCCCCGGTCTCCCCTATATTTGAATGTGTGGTCGGGTCGAAAAAAACTCAACATTCATTCGGGGGTGAGCAAATTAGAAATTAAGGTTGATTTTTGAGTGATTTTTTTTCGCGAATACAATACTTCCTTTTTTGTAAAAGGAAGTAAAAAGATCAGACATTGAAATATCATTTAAAAGTATTGATCTTAAGAATAGCACTCCCCGATTTTAAAGTTCGTTTCCACCTCATAGTTCCTATTAAATAGGTTCGCTATATAAAAGCCCCATTGTGACTCACTACATTCAAAACAGGTTTTACAACAAGCGACGGTTGAAAATACATTACCTTTCGCAAACATTGAGCAGGAAAGGGAATTCTATTCATATCGTTATTTGTTAACATATTCGTGTCAAGTTTAAAAATTTAGTTTAATCAGAACTGAAGTTACAGAGCAGTGTAATATGAAATGTGCTAAAATCGAAAGCACAAAGTGTTGCGGACAGAGTTATAGTAAGAGTATTATCAAAGTCGAAAAAATGAACTATACGAAATAGTAAACGCTATAGTAATTAAAGTCAATTCAAGGGGGTCAGAAAAAATAACTTGGACACACATGATACATTATAATGCTAATGCTACTGAAAATATTGCGACTAAACTTCAAAATAATATGAATACATTATTTCGTCAAACATATTTACAAATTTCAAAGTGGCTACCTTTAACTTTAGTACAGAGCTTTTAACGAGTCACAAACTTTGTGGCTGTGGGTCGCAACTCACAGATATTTTATGCCATTTCTTGCACAAGGATTTCTTACGGGATGCCAAATTTTTATGAGATTTAGCACACACCCTGGTCTGCAAGCCCTTCTTACACTGTTCAATGGCATCAACGACCGCAATCTGTAGTGGTTTGGAGTGGCATTTGTACTAGTAGGAAATACCATTTGTTTTTGCTAAACAAAAGATAAAGATTAATCAAGAAACATATCGCAAACTCATTTTGGAGGATGTTGTCTTACCTTTGTTGCAAAGGATGTTTGAAACAAAAGATGGACCTTCCTACAGAATTCCGCACCTGCACACACAGCTAAAGGCATTCAAGATTGCTGCAAGACATTTTCAAGACTTCGTTGGAGCTCAAGAATGTCCACCGTATTTTACCCCCCCCCTCCCAAATTTAAACCCAATGTATTATTCTGTTTGGTCCATTTCGTACACAAGGTTGTGTTCTAAACCTCATAACACTTCGGCATTTATACAGAAATCCTTATGCAAGGAATGGGATAAAAAATCAGTAAGCGAGTTGCGACCCACAGCCGAAAATTTTGTGACACGTTTGGGGCTATGTATTAAGCCTAAAGGTAGCCACTTCGTTAATTTGTTAATAGGTTAGACGAAATAATGTATTCATTCGTAATATTTTACTTAGGATTAAAATTGTAATGTATCATGCATGTCCAAGTTATTTCTTGTCACCATGTAATAATGGTCAATTTCTTTAAAAGAAAAACGATAATAATAATTTAATTAAAAATGTAGATTTCTAAAGATGAATAGAACAATGATAGGTGAAGAAAACATGAGAATCACTTAGAACTTAAAGGTAATAAGTTCCAAAAATAACAATGCAACTATAAGCTGATATTTTTGAGGAAAATAATTGCAAAAAATAAATAAATAAATAAATAAATAAATAAAAAACTTGGTATATGCAGCTAAAAATAAAGTTTTATGATTCTTTTGCTTAAGTAAATGCTTTAAAATTATGTAAATTACGTTAGTAATGCTCAGCATCTGCACAAAAATACTGTCCCCCCCCCCCATTTGCATATTCTTCTAGAGCTGCTGGAATATCAAGAACTTTGTTACTTATATTTTCTAACCTATTTCTTTTTATTTTCTATTTCGTTTTTATTCATATCTTTTTGAGAATATTTTTTTCTACTTCTGCGCTCAAACTTTTAATGACTGATTCAATATTCAAAAGTTTTGCAAAAACTTTACTTCGGTTAAAGTATACTTCATTTAATTATTTTAATGGAAATCTTTATTTCTTCTCAAAAATTGAAGAGACCAAAATAAACAGCTTGTTTTAAAACTTGATTTAAAATCAGCACAGCGAATGCACTGCTCTACTTTTGCAACAACTTCAAACATTTTTTTTTCTCTCCTTTAAAGATGGATCGTTTTTACTTCCTTTTACAAAAAATTAAGTAATGTATTTGCGAAAAAAATTTCACTAAAAATCGACCTTAATTTCCATTTTGCTCTACCCCGAGTGAATGTTGAGTTTTTTTTTCTACTCGACTACACGTGCATACATACCTAAGAAAGTATAAACGCCCGAAATATCCATTTTGACGATTACCGAGTTAATTACAACGAATTTTCTCGTGACGTATGTATGTGCGTATGTATGTCGCATAACTCAAGAACGGTATGTCCTAGTAAGTTGAAATTTAGTACGTAAACTCCTAGTGGGGTCTAGTTGTGCACCTCCCCTTTTGGTTGCATTTGGGTGCTTTAAGAAATCTTTTGCACCTTTTTGGAGGGAAATCATTGTTAATTTCGATGCGAATTCAAGTGGTGCTATTATTTGGCGTACACTTGGCGATGTGTCTCCAGTCTTTTGGTCGCCAAGTTTTGTCACCAACTTGGCGACAAGTTGGTGAGAAAACTTGGCGTCAAAATTGGCGATTTGTTTTTCCTTTTCTTTTTCCTTTTTTTTGTTTTTTGTTTTTTGAAGAATCACGATTGTCTATTGTTCTCACTTGACAATTTTGATGCCCAATGATTTTATTCCCCCCCCCTCCGTCTCCCTCTGCAGCACCACCGTCGACCGGTCGCCTCACGATGTTGCTCCTCTAGCGAAAACCGTCTCCAGGTAGCGTCACTTACTAGTTTACACTTACACATACACCTACACACGCACACATATACACATGCATTCAGACACATACGCATACACACACAAACACATATACACAATTACCCACACATACACTAAACTACCCACACACACATACCCCACATACACCTACACACACACACAAACACATACACAAACACCTACACACACCTACACACACCTACACATACACACCTACACACACACACCTACACATACACACCTACACACAACTACCTACACATACACATACCCTCGCACATACACATACCTCCCCACACATACACACACAACTACGTACACATACACGACATTCCCCCGCACATACAGATACCCCCCACACATACACACACACACACAAACACACACGCCTACACACACACACAATCGTGATTGCGAAAAACACAATTTGAATTCAAGATGTCAAAGTTCAAAATTTTTTTTTTTTTTAATCTGGTTCAATTTGGCCACTGTTGGTGATATTTCGAGAGTAAACTATTGAATCACTTTAAAATTGCAATAATGGGGAAATAACATTAAATTGGTGTGAAAGGAAGTCATGTGATGCACACACATCAGCTCGTTTCAAAAAGGCGTTAAAATGCGATACTTTTTTTTTCTTTCTTAATTTAATATTTACGCATACAAATGAGACTTATTACTTTTTATCACTTCTAAATGCAGTATAACAGTTTTGTCTCGCATATTTATTCAATTATCAATAAATTTAAGGAAATAACATTAGAATTCGTTAACCTTGCTGCTCTTGGGCTTGGGGGCCCTTCTGTATTTTATCCTGTAGTGAGAAAAATGAGTACGTAACATTACTGATTACATCAAGTTTTGTTCTTAATTTAGTACACTAATATACATTAATCTACAGCCCGAAATAGACAAAAAAAGAAAAAAAACCATTGAATTTGTTTGTGACAATTTAAACAGTTTGCAATCGAATATTATAGTTAAGATTTTACAATTTTGTATCATTAATTGATTTATTTTTAGTTCCCTTTTTTACCTGGACTTTTTGCACTCTAGCGGCCGAACCTCACTTCAGTTTTTAAAAAAAAGAAATAAGAGGGTTAAACGTGTGAATTTTGTGCGATTGGCATCAGCTTAATAAAAACATCACAAGTAGAATAATAACCATGTTATTGTACGTTGTAAGCTAGAAGTTCAATTTATATGGCCCCTGTAAAGAATTTCCTGCGAATGTTTAAACTCTATGAAGGTGTAGATAATTCATTTTAATAAATATTGCCTTAATACCTTATACCGTGGGTTCGTTTTAGGTTAAGATATACCATCCAATAATTGGTAGTGAAGAAAACTAAAGTAAATAAAACACAAAATTATGACGAACATACAACATGCATTTTTTTTAATTATTTCGTGTTTCATTTACGTCAATATTTTCACTTCAAATGATATTTTAGCACAGAAACTTCAAAAAGTTCAAAGTCTATATACATACAGGGTGACAATATATAACTTGGACACGTATGATCCATTATAATTTTAATGATAATATAAATATTACGAAAAATCTTCAAAATAAATATCAATACATTATTTCGTCTAACATATTTACAAATTTTCAAACTGGCTACCTTTAGCCTTAATGCAGAGTTGAAAACGTATCAGAAAACTTCGGCTATGGGCCGTAACTCACTTGCTGATATTTAATCCCATTCCTTACATAAGGATTTCTTTAGGGATGAGAAAGTTTTATGATATTTAGCAGACACCCTTAGATCCGGGAAGGTCCAAACAGAATAATCCATTGGATTGAAATCTGGGGGATATGGTGGCTATTCTTGAGCTCCAATGAAGTCTGGAAAATGTGTCCTCCACCATTCTTGAGTGCTTTAGCTCTGCGTGCAGATGCGCAATCCTATTGGGAGGTCCATATTTTGTTTTCAAAGAACTTATGCGACCAAGGTAAGAAAACATCTTCCAAAATGAGTTTGCGATAGATTTCTTGATTAATTTTATCTCCGTTATTAACAAAAATAAGTAGTTTTTTCATACTAGCACATATTCAACTCCAAACCCTTACAAATAAGGGTAATTGACACCGTTAAACTATGTAAGAAGGTTTTGGAGACAGGGGTCTAACCTAATAAAATTTGACATCCCTAAAGAAATCCTTATTCAAGGAATGGGATGAAATATCAATGAGTCTGGACTCATAGCTGAAAATTGTGTGACGCGTTTAAAGCTCTGTTTTAAAGCTAAAGGTAGCCAGTTTGAAATTTTGTTAATATGTTAGACGAAATAATGTTTTCATACTTATTTTGAATTTTTGTCGTAAGTTTTCATTAGCATTAAAATTGTTATGTATTATGTGTGTCCAAGTTATTTCTTGTGACCCTGTATAAGAATTTTTCAACAAACTAACAAAACGTTATAAAGTTTATTTGATTGAGTAGAGAGATATACTTGCATTGAGTACAGTTTAAAAAAGCGACTTAATATATCGATAGTAATTCAGATTTATTCTCGGCGGAACAGAAATATAGCTGCAATAAATAAGATGGTTCTAAATCTAAACTTGGATATAAGGGATTTGAATTATAGGCCATCCAGCTTTTTGAAAGAAATATCGATAAAATTGATTTTTCTTTTGAAAGATGATGCTCTTAAAGAATATTTCAAAACTACAAGGAATCCGCAAATAAGTAGTTGAAGATTATTTTCTGACATTTGTAAGGAATATAAGTGCTAAAATGGTTGATATGTAATCTTATTTACATTTTAAAACTCGGAAGATACATTTGAAAATTGAGTTGTGAATATTTTAGTATGTATTGCAACATAGATTATAAAAAAAGAAAAGTTCTGTGAAAGTAAGTAAAACAAAGATGTTGCTTGTAGATTAAACTTGTTTTCCGATTATTGAGGTTTTGAGAAGAATAATATAAATAAATAAATCTTAAATACTGAAAAACATTTCAAAAGATAGTAAATTTATCTTTCAAAAATCTAATTTGGAAAGACGGGGAAAAAAGCTACGTTATTATACAGGGTGTTCCGTTTTAACCTGCAAGACCTTTATTTTCGTAACCGTCAGTCCTAGATGTATAATTACAATTGCAAAAATGTTCAAAATCAGATGCAGGGTTAAGATATTAAAAGTTTGAAGTGAAAATAAAAATGAGTCAAAAATACAAAATTTAACTTTTTATACGGGCCCCAGGTCCCCTAACTTATGTTTAGGGAAATAATCTACATTGAAAAATAATTCCAACACAAAAAGTTTGAAACTGGTACGACCACTTTTCACCGAGATATGAAACGCAGCGTTTTGTGATAGACCAATTTTCACTCGCCGTCAATAACACCTTTTGTGGGAAAATATAGCGGTTAACAAGTGTTTAAAATGACATATGTGCATAGAGCATGATTTCTCAAATTTTTCGATGTTTCGTAGTGTGTTTGTGTGTTTTTGCGTATTACGGCATAACACTTGCATTTATCTTTAAATAATAATAATAAATATAAATATTTTGTTTTTCTAACTTTGGGACGACCTGTCATTCTTCTGAAAGGGCGATAAGTTCCAATCTCATCTTCTGTATGGTCCCTTAAAACTTTGAAATGGAATATCTTCTTGAGTTTTGATCGCACAAATGTCATGTTTTTTGGGGCAGTAATAGTTTTCAATGGATATTGCTTCCCTGAATATAAGTTAGTGGACCTGGGGCCCCGTATAAAAAGTTAAATTTTGTATATTTTGACTTATTTTTATTTTCACTTCAAACTTTCAATGTTTTAACACTGCATCTGATTTTGAACATTTTTTCAAATGGAAGTATACATCTACGACTAACGGTTGCGAAAATAAAGGTCTTGCAGGTTAAAACGGAACACCCTGTATAATATTCAATTAGTAGCGCTTCGCATTATTTGAAACTGACTTACGTTTCCGTGCCACAGAAAACTTAAAAAGACATATAGATACAATTGGGTGACGAGTGTTTCACAAGACAATTTTAAGTCATAAAATTTTAAATAAATTGCCATAAAATTATATTGCAAAAAAAGCGTTCCTGCTAAATCTACAAGAAATATCAAAGGAAGCGAACAAAGCATTAAATAACATGAACTTAAATATTCTTAAGAAAAGACAAATATATTTTCCTACACATTAGCAATTCTAAATTTTCTTCTTCAGCAATACTTTTACAGCTACTGTCTTGAGGTCATTTTTTTCTAATAAATAAACATCTAGCGAAAAAAAAAAACACCCTAAAAATGAGAAATATTTATATCAATCAATAAATATTACTACAGCGGATCTACAAACGCGAAGGAACTTTTTTGAAAATAAATTTAGTTGTCATGCGAAAAAATTGCTAAACGTATTTATTTATGAATTTCACCATCTAAGCTATATTTAATAGGCAATTTAGATTTTTTTATTTACTCCATAAATATTGTACTTCTTAATAAATCGAAGCATTAAGTTTTTCATTCTAAAGTTTAGAAAGGTTTTAATTTTGATGCAAATTAAAATATTGTGTGCATTTTACATAAGTCTCGTGCATAATTTTATATTTTGCCCTATTAGTTAAAGGACATGATTTATGATTACATACGGAATATTTGGTGGATCGCATTTCGACCTGTTGGATATTGTTAGTGTAGAACTTCTTAAGCTTCTAAAGTGATTGTGTATTGAGAAATTATCAACCGCATGGAGAAAAAAAATGAAATGAAATTAATTTGAATACTGACATTTTGAATTCAAATTATATATGTCGCAATCACGAGTTGCGACAGGGCCCTAATGTTTGGAGTTATTGTTTCTAGAAACGGCTCCTGCCCCCCCCCCCCAAGCTTGCCCCTCCTCCTGGGTGGTTACGTGTTTGTAGTTGTGTGTGTTTGCGTAGGCGTGCGTGCATGCATGTGTAGGCTTGTGTGTGTGCGAAGGCCTGTGTGTATGCACGTAGGCGCATGTGTATATGTGTGTGAGCATGTATGTGTATAGGACATGGATGCCACCGACTAGGAAAAGCGGATTCCGACGCGCCTGCAGAGGTCGGTGGTGCTGCAGAGGCCCCTGGTCCAAGCTGAAAAAGGAACCACAACGCCAAGGACGGTCAAGTGAGAACAATAAGCAATCGTAATCGCTCAATAAATGGGTGTTTCGATTGCCACCCAGACAAGACTTCAATTAAAAGAATAAAACTGAATACAAAAAAACTTTAAAAATCAATCAATCAATAAAACCACAAATCAGAAGCGGGATTTCCTATGTCATTTTATCCGATTTTGATTTTTTTTAGTTCACACTCTCCCTATAAAGGATCATCTTCCTCGTTTCAAGTTTTAATTCTATAAGAAAAGGTTTTTTCATCTACTTAAGTTAATTTTTTTTTAACTTGTAGTAGATAACACTAGATGTAAATTCTTCTTTTTTTTAAAAGGAGTTATTGAATAATTAAATTAACTAATGTAAGAATGACTTGAAGTCAAAAATGAAATCGTTGTAAGTTAAAGCTAATTTAAAGTAGCTATTGACTTCGTTTCTTAAAATTTTTTTTATTTATATTTTTATTTTTTCAATCTCCACCAATTGCAACTTTTCCGTGAAATAGCGACTGGAAAAGAAAAATTTTATATTTTTTTTTTACAACACCCGAATCTTCATCAACACTTTCAAACTCTGAATATTGCCTTTTAATTATGTATGCAGACTCGTTTTATCGTAGAAGTTTCTCGAAATGACTTTTAATTTCACTTCAAAGCTAAAAGTAACGATTTAGCGTCACAATATTTTATACTTAAAAATATCTTAAATTATTTTAATGGAAATTTAAATATCTTTTTTCATTCTAAAAGTGTTTGCAGGACCGATAATTTTTTTTTTTTTTTTTTTTTTTTTTTTATGAATTGCAAAATTAAAAAAAGTTTATTTGAAGGATTTGAAAATAATTTCAAATAAACAAAATTTTATTTTTGTTCTCTAAGGTTACTATTTTAGTATGTGCGAGATATACAACCCGATTCAAAAAAAAAGGGGGGGGGGAGAGAGATAGAGAGAGAAGTCAATGCATACTTTGCTGAGATAAAACTCAATCCGACAAAACATGTACAAAGTAGGTATTCAAATGAACGTATATATTTTTTAAGCACATGTAGGGGAGTATGGGGCAAAGTGAAATGGTTAAGATGACCGAGTTTTTTTCAAAATGAACAAATTGCGAATTCGAAAATTGCAGCACATAAAGACAGAACATTGTATTTTATAATAAGACTTGCGTTGAAACAGTATTTTTATTTTTGGCAATAAATTTGAGTCTTCAAAAAAAAAAAAAAAAGTGGAAAAATTTCCCTTTTTTTTTCATGGGGCAAAGTGAAAAATTATATATTTTTCTAACGAAATATTTTGTATTCGACTGTTAAACATATTTTTGATCAAAAGAATCGGTAAATAACAGGTTGCAGCATGAATAAATGGAAAGATAATGAAACAATAAACGAATAATTTAATGAATAAATCAATTAATATATGAAGAAAAATAAATGAGCGAGTAAAAGAATGAATTAATAAGAAAATAAGTAAATGAATGAATAAATCAGTGAATAACTAAATAAAGGAATGTAAATGAATGAATTAATAAATGAAAACGAAAGTGATTTATAGTAAATGATTGAGTGAGTAAATGAAACAAACTATTTCACTTTGACCCATCCACTTTGTCTTGCATGTACTTGACTAATTGTACAATTTATTTAAAATACAAATAAGCTTAATATTAATGCTGCATAAACTAAATTAATACTGCATTTAATATGTTAAATGTTAATAACAAGAACTTTATCATTTTATATTAACAAAAAAAAAAAAAAAACTTATAACAAAATATTACAATATGAGTACCAATTTTTTGAAATTGCCTACATTACCCATTGCTTTAATTTTCGGCGGAATTCATTTCTTGACTGGAATAGACTACTTTTGTACTATATAGTTAAAATAATACCAGATAAGCGGAGCTAAAAGCAAAGTAAATATTTCACCATTTCAATTTGCCCCGCTAGTTCACTTTGCCCCAATGTTCCCCTACATATTTAAAAATTAATCTTAAAGTTAATGTAAAGCGTTTATTCTAATGAGGGTTTACACAGGTGAAAAATTAGAATATTATAACTAAAGCAAAAAAGAAAATAATTCATTTTCTCGCCTCCTGTTGCCATATTCACAGCTCAAATTCTATCAGGCGTACAGCCGTGTACATTTACTGCAAATGATACTGTTCTATGGATCCTTCAATGCAGCAAAAAATTCAATTTTGTTGGTGGGAACTAAGTCTTGAATCTTATTCTTTAGACGATGGAACACATTATCGATCTGATTGAAAATTAAGAGAGTTACGTTGCCATTTTCTTACCGAAATCGCTTTTTCTGTTAACCCTGTAAGAGTCGGTTTCGAAGTGTGGTACGAAACCTTGTTGAATGATAAATATGCCACCATTGAGAATGGATGGAGTGAAGACTTTCATTCCTGGAGCCGAAACCCCAAGTCACGTGCCATATTTAAAAACAAATCCTTGGAAGAAATCAGGTTTCTTTCGCTTGTTGGCGCATAACGTGCCAACCATTCGTCGTTGAAGAGTCACGTGACTTGGGGCCTTTGGGTCAGCTTTTGCTAAGCCAGTGATTGCACTAGCTCCCTCCATTTATTCCTGCTCTAAGTGTGCAACTGCATAAAACTTCAGAGGATGGCATTGTCTCGTGTTCCAGTATCTCTTGATAACAGAAAGAATTAGAATACTGTTTTAAGATACATATCTGTGCTGCTCCAGTAGCACTCATGCATCTTATCAATGGATGTCGCAAAGCAGCAAAGGCTGACCGAGGGTCTTATACAAGATTTTTTAAAAGCTCTCACATTTTTTTCCACTTCATACTTGAACTCCTCCTTCGTCTCGTGAATATATATTTGGAATAAAGTTTCATCTCTGCATAGTATAAAATGAAGCCTACCAAAAGCGTCTGTTTGTCAAAACTCGGTAACTACCCGGCCGATTTCGCTGAAATTTTCACAGTACAGTGAAACCTCCCTTAACGGACACTCCCGAATAACGGACACCTCTAATTAACGGACATTTTTGCAAGTCCCAGTCCCTTAATATAGGCCATTCCATGTAATTCACTCTGAATAACGGACACTATGAATAACGGACAGTTATTTCACAAAAAATTTTCCTTGCGATCGTAGCGCTTCCAGTTTTTTTTCTTTACACAGAATATCTTAGTAACTGCTTGCCTTACAGAGCTTTTCATCCTCCACAACTGATATTCCACCTCCACCCCCGTCATTTCCTTATCACTGTTTTTTTTGGAATTAAAAAGGTGGTAATGGGTAGAGGCAGCGATTGGGGCTTAAAAGTTGGGGGCAGAAAAAAAAGAACTAAAAGGCATGGTACTTTTTGTGGGCAGCAAAAAATGAAAAAGAAAAAAAAGTCATAATTTTGTAACGGCTAGTTTTGAGGTTATTGAAGCAGATAAGTGAAAACTGATGTCAGCCTAACAATTAACGCACGTTTTTCTTAAGATTTTAATGATTTTTGTACACAATAACTATTCAAAAGTTAAGATAAAAAAGAAGAAACTGGGCGCTTTTTCTAAGTGGGGCTCTCGGGAGATGCAATTGAGCAGATCGGCGCCGGTAGTAGTCGGCTTTATGGCGCCGTGGTTTCGTTGGGTTGTTTAATTTTTAGACATGAAAAAGATTTGTCCATATTCAAGGTCATATTGACAACTGTCAATCATGCAATAGTGATACTCGAGATAAAATAAATAAATTAACTATAAAAAGTGTGTGTGGGGGGGGGGTTGCTCCGCCGAATCGCCATTGTTGGTAATGCAAAAAAGAGATGTCAAACTCTTTTAACTGATTACTTTAATTGATTAAATGCTTTTTAAGACAAGTGTGTGCTGTCAGTATATTAAGAAAAAACAGATGAATTACACTTGACGTAAAATGTAGTAAACCTTTCGCAATTGTTTTGATTGTGTTCTACAAAGGGAACAACAGCCCATTTTGAAAAAGGTAAATTAAGTAGTTCCTCCTAATAGCGGACACCTCCCAATAACGGACAAAATTTCTAGTCCCTTGACTGTCCGCTATTCGGAGGTTTCACTGTATCTTTATTTAGCCCCGGAAAGGTTTGCAGACCAGTTGGAGTAGTCGTTCTTTTTTATTTCAATTTAGGCTCAATTTTCACATAAATTCTCAAATATAGGGGTGAAAAATTATTTGCACACATTAATATTACATATCTTTAGAAAGGGTAGAATTTTCCTCTTTCTACACAATTTGTTCCAATGCTCCAATTTTATTAAGACGGGAGTTATTTGCGTTTTTAGCTCGAATTTTTTTAGACTTAGTTGAAATTTATGTACTACTTTCTTCATTAAACCTATCAATAAAAAGTGAAGGAATTGTCCCACTGTTTTCTTTTTGACACCATTGTAAAATGCGATATTTTTCACTCCAGATCCATCTCGATCCATGGTCGAAAAATTAGGCTTCTATCTCAAAAAGAAAAAAGTTACAAGCCTTTTAAAATCAATTTCAATAAATCTCATTTCCATTCAAAGTGTTAACCATTTTATTTCACATTTTAATCTCTTTATAGTAAACTTGCTGCGTTGCCCGGTTTTGTCCGGTCCACCTAGTAAAAAAAAAAAAAAAAAAAAAAAAAAAGATGTATATTCAACAATCAGGCTTAAATAAATAAATAAAAAAAGAAACATCATGCAAAATTTCCCTCCTAAACAATGACGACAGATATTAAAACACTATAAAGAAATTAAATCGAGAAAGATGGATTTAAAAACCGTAACCATGGAAACACAAAATAACATAAGTTTAAAGAATTAAAATGCGAAAGAAAATGTTTAACAACTTGAATGGAATTGGGATTTTTTGAACTTGATTTAAAAAGTGTTGTAAACTTTTTTTCCTTTGGAGTTAGAAGCTTACTTTTCACGTTCAACGCAACTTGTTTCAATGCTCTAACTTAAATGCAATGGGAGTTATTTGCGTCATTAGCTCGAACTTTTTTAGGTTTAGGTAAAATTTAGGCACTACTTTCTTCATTAAATCTATCAGTAAAAAGCGAAGGAATTTTCCCCCAGGTTTTCTTTTTGACACCACTGGAAAAAGCATTTTTTTTTTACTCCGGACCTAACTCGACCTATGGTCGTAAAACTTAGCTTCTATTTCCAAAAGAAAAAGAAGTTACAAGCAGTTAAAAATCAAGTAATTTCATCTAAATTAAAATTATTGATGTTGTATTCGGCGTTGCTATAGTTACGTCTTTTCGATTCGCATGTTTCTTCTTTCTTATTCACAAACTTTAAAGGTTTTGATTTTAACAGAAAATCTTAGGCTGAACTGAATTCAAGCCCTGAGCTCAAGAGCAAAATATATTACTAGGGGCTACGAACATGAAAGCGACTTTTCAAACATACAAAACTGCAGTTATGTAATGCTCGGGAGACCCTTAGCCCTTACGGCTCTGCAAGCTGATGCAAGTTGTTTTGAATCCGGTGGCGGGGGGGGGGGGGTGCTTTTTGATCCAAAAAAAAAAAAAACTCATAATGCGTTTTTAATCTATTTCTTTTTAATTGACGATTTAAATCTTTGCGAATCAAATAAGATTGCGAAGCAATCATCGGGAGTTGGTGAGCATTAGCGAGGGAGGGGTAGAGCCCCCTAGTTCTTTAAACTTATTTTATTTTGGATTTCCTTGGTTACACTTTTTAAATCCATCTTTCTCGATTTAATTTCTTAAAAGTATTTTAATATCTGTCGTCATTGTTTGGAAGGGAAATTTTGCATAATGTTTTTATTTATTTATTTATTTAAGCCTGATTGTTGAATATACGTCACTTGACAATTTTTTTTCAAGGTAAACCGGGCAAAGCCGGGCAACGCAGCTAGTCACTGTATAAAACGTTTCCCCAGTTTTGCTGCCCCTCCCCCCCAGATGGGTTTGTCATTGAACCAAGACAGTCGTGCGCGTTTCTGCTTCATGTTTATCTTTGGTTCTACTTTGAGAACTAGCGATTGAAACTCCAATTTATGCTATCCATCAAGTGCACTTGACTTTGGCAGGAAATCATCAGATTCTTTCTAACACTTGGCGATGTACTAAACAGTTTTAAAACGATTATTTTGAACGATTTGCTTTAATTTATTCTCATGTGAGGAGGTTGTTACTAGATTTCTATCATATGCCGTATTTTAGTACATCTTTTATAGCTTTGAACACTGATACAATATACGTTTTCTTTACTTCAGAGTTATTAGTTTTGCTATCCATTTTCAGCTGAAGATTAAACTAAAACTTTTCCATACGTCAAATTTTACTTTTAGCAAATCATAAGTTTAGTTCATTATAGTTATTTATTCATTTATTTTCTCAAAAAAAAATAAATAAATAAATAAATAAAATAAAGAAATACTGAATGAATTTATTCATTTAACTTTTTCAAAAAATAAAATAACTTTAAATGTGTCAACGATCCATAAAATGTTAAAGTAATATCGGCAAAGTTGTTTTGCAAATTCCAGAATAACATATGTCACTCTTTTAATTTGCAATTGCTCATTTTACACGACACATTAACTAGTTTTTTTATGTTCGTTATTTTATTATTTTGAATTTGGGTTGTTCCAACAGCTTGTAATACGAATTAGAAAGTCGACTACACCTCTGCTAAATGTAACCGTAGGAAATTTAGTGACATTAAGGGACTGATTAAACTATTTTCTCTTAACCCTTTGGGACCTGTCGATCTTGTGTATTTTTAACTATTTTTTCAAACAAAATGAAACTTACTGAATGAAATGAAAATGGTACTTAAATGAAAAATATATCTAAGCATTTTTTTTTCTAAATAGTAAGTAAATCTGCTATTAGAACTCAATAGAACTTTTAAATCCGTATTTCTTTTGTTATTTACCAAAGATTCACAAAATGATTTATCAGCATACAGAGCAAATATAATACTCCAGTAAGTAAAGGTTTGGAAATCCAGGAAAAAAAAAAAAAAAAACAGCAGTGCTATTCGCACCTAACATAACGTAATTCCTAACATAATGTAGCTTCATACCTGCAAATAATGGTTGTACAAAATAACCACGTAACCCCTTTTCCTGATTACAACCGTTTTTTCAAAAAAATTATTTATTAGGTGAATATGGTTATTTTTTTAAATCCCAACTCGTTAAACTTCGAAACTCAAAAACTTCACGAGATTCCAGATAAGAATCACCAAGGATTGACGAATGTTTCTCATTTTCATAGTAGCAGCACAGAGACAATTGAAGTGCTTGCTGTAAAAAAGAAGTAGTTCCATTTTCAAAGTTTTCGAGATCTGCATAAGACCTGGAAACAGCAAAGAACTTTTCTTTATTATATTTTAATAGCTCTCCGTATATGCTCCGAGCCCAGTTATACAGGAGAATCATGATAACTAAAAAATAAATGAACATTCATTATTCATTTTATTTTTGACGTTTTGAATCCAAAATATAATACGGGGAGGCATTTCCATAAAAAAAAATGCGGATCATGATGCAGTAATAAAGATAAAGACTTTATATCCAATATCCTCCACTACAATTACCATAAAGATTATTTACTGCAGATAACGTTATTCATTTTTATTTTTTAACTATCTTAAATGATGGAATTAGAAATCTCGAAATTTTGTATTTAGATGAAATTTTGCTTATTAAGTTCATCTATGTTCATGTTTTCCTAAAAAAAAACGTAATTTTACAGTATTCCATATCTTATAAATAAAATCTGCTTATGTTAAGCTTTGAATGAACGCTAAAGATGTGTAACCATATTGACGAATATTTGTCCTCTTACAAAATATTATAACAACGAGTTAGTTTATTCTCTTCGTCATGGCAGTCTGAAAAATAGAAGCAACATCAACATTGATCAAATAAGGATAATAAGCAATTCATTTTTGCTTAAAAAATGAAAATAGAATGTGATTTGGTATTTAATGTAGACTTTATTAAAATTGAAATTTGGAGCAACCCCTTTTTTCGCTTCAAAACCCTCCAATTATTCTTATCCATAAACACATAACAAAATAGATCATAAAAAGCACTGAATTAACTAAGATTAGCAGTGAGTTCTCTAACTCCCCAATAACGGGGAAAACAGAATAACCATTCTTAAGTGCCAATAAATGTATTGGGCGCTAAAGACGGATGCCAGCAAATATTATTTCAGTGACAATACAGAAGAAGATACACAAGTGGCTACTCTAATAGGATATTGATTAAATAAATAAGAACAGCGAAGCCCTAAGTATAACAAATCTGTTGTGGATATCACATTAATTCCTCATACGTGTGTTATGTAAATAATAGTGTGTTATGTTTTTAATATTTCAAAAGAATGAGGGTTTATACTAGGGTGGTTCAAGAAAACGTTTTTTTCAGCTAGAGTCCAGGACACCCCTATTTTTTTCGACTTACTAATAGTATTATGCTGTAAAAGTTTTAGCATCTTACTCAAATTTTATGAGGGTGTTCAATAACCCCTTCATTTGACATTAGCCGTAGCATAGAAAATGTCACAAATTTAGAAACATTTAATTTCCCCAGCTGTTTTTTTCGGAGTTAATTATTTTATTGCACTGTATATGCATATAACTCGTATATATTATAGTATGCAGCATTTTGTTTTTCAATTCAATGTATTTTTTAACCCCCCCTCCCCATACTTATGAAGTTTGGGGGAGGGGATTGAACACCCTCTTTCAGTTGAAGTAGGAAGCTAAAATTCTTCCAGTATATTATTATCCATAAATTGAAAGATATTGTGGGGTGTCCTGTTATCTAAGAAAAACTTTTTTTTACATGTATTTTTGAACCACCCTAGAGTATACTCATGTATGTGCGTTAGAAGAAGTACTTTTTAAATGAATAGGTATTAGACATTTTTTTACAACATAAAGTTATGGTAAACCTATAGAATTGGGAACTTTTCGGTGGCATTTCAAGTGGTTTATTCTAAATCTTGGCGATCATTTTTTCATTGACCTTTTTTTAGTTTGGTCAAAGTTGCATGTAAATTGCTTTTTCGGCGATATGTTACATTATTTCGATTTGTCAAAGAAAACAAGTTTGTTAATAAAATATCCATCAAAATGAGAAAAGGTCCTTCAAATAAGAAAGAAAAAACATTAAAATGTGAAATAAGCAACCAAGTGATGAAAAAGCCATTAAATAACATAAAAAGTTAAGATTCAAACCATTCGCAAACTAAATTTTAAAACAATAAATAAATAAAAGTAAAATGTTAAATCAGTCCCTTATGATGCTCATGGAGTCATATTAAAGCGTTAAATTAGGAAAAGAGAAGCAAATATAGCATCGACGTAAACGTTATTTTTCTATTTCGGGATAAGTAGGGAAAGGAAAAAAAAAGTCGCCAAGTCAAGTGACGTATCTCCAACGGAAAAGTACCGAGAATTGCACTTTCAAATGTAAAGAAAGGTGATGTGTTTATTTGCGTCTGTGTTCTCTAACAGAAAGGAACTTGTATAAATAACAAAAAAAATAGAATATAGTAGTGTCTTAGAATGAGCAAGAAATTACTTTAACTAATTACATCACTAACTCATCGCGAACCGATACAAAAACGTGTTTTACAGTGATTCCTTTTTCAAATCTTGACAATTTTAACATGATTTAACGGATTACTAGCTTAATATCGTTTATTGCGTCAAACTGAAATCAAATTGAAAAATTAACTTTTGTCGCCAAATTTCTCTCCAACTTGGTGATATATCGCAAAGTTGGAGCAAAAAGTGGGCGAACATTACCTTGGCGATGTTTTGCCAAGTGATCACCATATTTTAACATCTGAAATCTGTACCTCAGAGTCAGAAGGATGTAAGTCACATTATTATAATTTTACAGCGAAGGGGAAAAGCTTGTTTCTTGCGCATGCAAAGGATGGGACGCGTGCTCTTTTAACCCTGTTGAAAAATTAAATTTTTTTTTTTAAATAGAACTACGTTCGCATAGCTCGATGCGGCATAGGCTTCTACATACAATGCACTTATCTGCCGTGTGCAGGTAAGCGGCAGTATCTGCAGAAATGAGTTTTCGCGATATTCGAAGAAATGTGTGGTGGATTCAATACTTTTTTTCGTGCCTTTTTTCAGCCTAAACCAAATAAACGAGCTTATACAATAAAGATAACATACAATAGATGACAAGAATGCAGAAAAATCCAACAAGAAAAATTTGCAGTTACTGCCCTTTACCTGCACACAGCAGTAGTACACGGAAAATTGCAATGTTTGTACTTACGCTCGTCTAACCCTGAGGTACAGAAATTTGTATTGAAGTTAACAATCATTTGCCCCAAATCGGTGACATTAGTAGTTTTTTTTTTGGTAATTCATTTTTAAATTAATTAGAACTTTTTACCGTAAACTCCATTGGTGAAAGAATCCACTGGGGTAATGTATTTTTGATCGCTTCCTAACCCACAGAAAGAAGTCTTATTTCGGTACGGTATTTTACGTAGGGGTTTGGTTCAAGATCAGAAGAAGAGAATGGCTGCCTTAGTGTATGAAATGAGTACAGTACGGCAGAACTGAAAAGACTTGATCCCAAAAGCTGTAGGCTGTGTCGGGTGCCTTCACCTCTCGGTTAAAAGCAGAATCGGAACTAACCGATGTGATATATTGAAAAATAAGTTCGCAGTAAATGCCTTAACCTGTTTTATTATTCATTTCATTTAAGTGTATAGTGTGTAATAAGCATAGATCCTCAACCTGTATCCAGTTGAGAAGCACTTAGTGGAGCATTCTAAGACATTCTATTAAGAACTCGAACTCTTGTGAACTATGTTTTTATTATTCCTACGCGCGTAGAGAGATTGTGCGCGACGCAGTCAGAGGGCGGGTGTAAGGCCCATATATATATATATATATATATATATATATATATATATATATATATATATATATATATATATATATATATATATATATATATATATATATATATATATATACGAGACGACACATCAGCTTAAGATTATGTAGCTATTTTGGATGTTTGAGTGGTTGTCTTTTCCGGCGAGTTATCGCGTTTGGTGATATTTCACTGTGAGCAATTATTAGCGGCACGTAAATTGTTTATTAAATAAAATATTATTTTCGGCAAAATTGGCGAAATCCGAAACTTTGCTGTGGTAACCATAGCAGCGCAAGAATGAAAACCCCGATCCAAAATGGTTAAACTTAAGCTGATGCGTCGGCCTACCTATACAGTGGTTCTAGGCGGGTGTAGAGCCGCTATATAGATAGAATAACAAAACATTCGTTTTCTCTCTCGAGACTTAGTAAGATGCGATTACAGATATGCTACTACTTATGTAATCGCAGCAAGATAAATGTAAACTATTTTTCATGGGTGGGTGGGGACAACTAGCTTAAAAAGAAAGCTTTTACAAATATAGTAGGATAAATTCAAATTAAAAATTTGAAAATAATAGTAATGACATTTCCAGAGTTTAATGACTTTTCTTTCAACATGTTATTATTTCTATCGAACACGATATGTAGTTTATAAAAAATGTTATAAAACATCACACCAACTTTTACAGGATAATAAAAACTGCATTGATAGTAGAATATAAAAACGAAAACTGCTCTTGCGTTAAACAATTGAATGGGAATATATTTCATCCAGGACATGACCTTCAAAACTTGTGGTGTTTTATAGGGCATTATTAAGGCGCAAAATATTTACTACTTCTATTTTTAGAAAAGTCATCATAATAAGAATTTTAATAAAAAGCATTTTCTCCAAATAAATGTCACTGGCCAGAGAAATACCAAGCATATAGAAATGTAGTTCCATATACGCACGAAGAAACACAGTAAAATGAGTTGCACTTGTTGAAAAGAAAGAAAAATGTTGTAACCGCACTCAATGACTCGTTTCCTTGCAAGAAATATTTCAAGTTCTTTTTGTAATGTTCCTGCAAATTTGTACTTCTCCAAATGATTCAATGTATGACAACGCGAAGTATCACGTGTGTTTGTTATGCATTTATATAATTTTATGTGAAACAAAATATGTTGAGATGGTTAATTACCATGATAAATATAAAAAGTTAAATGTATATAAATGTATACTTTCAATTTTTTAAATAATAAAAAGGGTTAAACTTTTATTTTGAATATGACAAAAGCAGGTAGTGCAGGATAATATGAAACACAAATGAATATGCCTTTGAATATCAACTGCATTAGAGATAGAATAAAGAGTCACATTCTAAACAAAAAAAAAAAAAAAAAAAATCACCATTGAGAAGAGGTCAAAGGGAGGGAGTGAAGACTTTCATTTATGAAACCAAGAACCCAAGTCATGTGATAAATTTTAAAGGAAAGCATTATAAGAAATCAGGTTTCTTTCGCTCGTTTCACGCAAAACGTGCCAATCATTCGTTGTTGTTGAATCACGTGACTTGGGAACTTCAAGTCAACTTTTGCTAAGCCAATGATTGGACTTGCCCCCTCCATTTTAATTCTTGCTTTAAGGTCTGCACTATCGAACGCCATTACAGTTCCTGTTAATGAAGTTTGGTAATAGAAAAGAGGGGGGGCACACGTGAGCATGGTATATTTTTCTACGTTACACCAAGTTCAAAGCTGCAGATTGAGGGGATGTTTTCTAACGTTTAGGACAATTTTCGAAGCCCTAGATGTAAACGTTGAAAACTGTGTGCTTCTTATTGTTATTTTGATAAAGAATAGAGTTGTTCCGATAGCCAAATTTTTGGCTCAGAGTTTAAAACTATTTTTCAAAATATTTAAATGAACAGCGTGTTTCATTATTTCATCAAAAATTCCAAACTACCTCGTCACAACCGATCACGTGAATCTCGATCTCGCAAACTGACGAGCTTGAAATGACCGCCCTGGTGCTGATATGCACCCTCACACAAGAACACCTTCACCGTTCTGATAAACGATCAAACTAAGTTCTTAACCCTAGATAAGTCGCGCTTCGGTCAATTCCCCGCTCATTTTCAGATATTTCGCTCTATCCCACCACCCCTTACTCTAATAATGGGGCTCATCTGTGTAGCTGAAGGTCAGACTCTTCCCAGGCCACACACTTAGTTCTGAGAATTTTCTTAGGTATTTCAAGGTTGCATAGCTTTTGGAAATGTATGTTGGTCATTTACACCGATAGCGCGCCATCCTAGTCAGGTGCCATTTTCTCCCCGGCTCTTCCTTTCTTCTGCTCTCGTCTCACGGATCGCTACGGCGGGGAAAAGACCGAAGCGCGAGCACTAGCGTAACAAAAGGAAACGCGACTTCTCTATTTTTTTCTTCGATTTCCAATTATGCAACAATTAAACCGAAATTGTTAAATTTATTTTCATCTGTAAGTAAGACGTTATTCCAAAGCATTTTGAGCTAATTGTGATTGGTTTTGGGTCATTCCATACAGATTCAACGGATGAGTTCGCTCGACCATTTTTAATTTTTTTGAAACTCATATCCCAAAAAGATGCATATGAATGATGTTTAAAACCACTTTTATTTTTTCTCTAACCTTAACCCTTGATTTTTTAGGGGTCATCAAAAGTGATTTTTGCAGTCAAAAATGGGACTTTTAGACCTTTTCATTTTGGCCAAAATCTATTTGAATTACATTTATGGCAGTTAATTTTACGCTTTGATGATAAAGTGCATAAGATGATAGTCTCACATGCTGAGTTACGTGGGTGTAACTTAATTATTAAAATAATGGCAACAGGTTAAAGTTCAAGGTCAAATGTAAAATTTTTGCTCATTTCCAAGCGTCATAACTCGCTTAGGGGACGAAAAAAACAAAATGAAATATGGCAGAAACTAATCACTGGAGTCACACTAATGAGAAAATATAGCTGTAATTGTGTGTTTGTTTACCTTTTACAAATTACAGCCCCTCAAAGATCAGAAAATTGAGAAAAATGACATTTTTAGACCCCTGTAAACCAAAAGGGGATGGAATTAAAAATGAAATTTCTTGGCCAATTGAACATTCTATTCAAGTACTATACATTTTATATATATTGTTTTGTGTATTTGGTTTGTAAAAAAGATACAGGTCTTTGAAATTGAGCAATTTTGATAGTTAATTTACGCACTAAAGCAGAAATAAAAAATGTGAAAACTTCATTGCACCTTCTTAAATGGCCTATATAATATATTATACTGAAAAAACATATTTTAAGTATAAAAAAACTATTTTAATTTTATAACTTAGAAATATTTGGACATGAATGAGTAGTTCATACTTGATTGACAGCTTAAGTAGTTAATTTATAGACTATCTACACACACAAATTTTCAATACACACAATTATATGCTCTGTACATTAACATATCTAAATTTCCTTAAACATATGCAAACTTGTTTGAGAGTAGTTTTGAAAAAATGAACTCACTTCGTAGTCCTATAGTTGTAAAGGTGACTCAAGTAGATGGCGTTTTAAAATGCTTTACCAAGGCACATTCATAATTTGATACTTCGAAAATGTACTAGGAGCAAGACAATGACAGGGGTTCTAAATTTAGTGATCAACACAAGCTATGTAATAACTTTTTTGACAATAATGGGCATTTTCCTTTGATAGTCTTTTTAGTAACACACTATTCTTCATACCTATTGCTAGGGGACAATAATTTTACAATGATAATATTTAAATACGGTGGCATAAAGCAGTGATTAAATGTTGTATTGGGAATTTTTTTTGCAGAGTCAAACCTTTCTTGCAGCATTTTTTCAACTAGCTTAATATACTGAATGCTCACAAGGATACATGCAATGGTTAGTAGCAAAAATGCAGAAGGTGCACCTACATTTCTGTAGGAATTAAAATGTGACTTCTAGTAGTTCTTTGCAAGCTAGTCTTAGTAGTATCAATTATTTTTACGGTTCTTTTGATTCTGTTATAATGTCCACTACCGTGTGATATTGCATAGAAATGGCTTTCAGCTCTCATGTTGACATCCGTTTCGTGATTACATAAATTAAGAAAGTTCTTTCTATTTTTGTTGTGTATTTGAGTAAAGTATTTCAGTACGCCACATGCTGTATCACCACCAGAACTATAGTACTACTGTGTCAGTTCATTTTCTTAAAACTACACTGAAGCAAGAAATGAAAAACTCACCTTTTTTTCCCCCTTTCAACTATGTAGATAATGCTTTTGCTGGTGTTTAGGCAAGTTACATAAGTTAATGTACAGAGCGTATGTTTGTATGTATTGAAAAATATTATTATGTCCAAATATTTCTAAGTTATCAAATGAAAATAGTTTTTTTTTATACTTAAAATATGTTTTTTCAGTATAATATATTATATAGGCCATTTAAGAAAGTGCAATGAAGTTTTCACACTTTTTATTTCTGTTTTAGTGCGTAAATTAACTAGCAAAATTGCTCAATTTCAGAGACCTGTATCTTTTTTACAAACCAAATACACAAAACAATATACATAAAATGTATAGTACTTGAATGGAATATTCAATTGGCCAAGAAATTTCATTTTTAATTCCAGCCCCTTTTGGTTTACAGGGGTCTAAAAATGTCATTTTTCTCAATTTTCTGATCTTTGAGGGGCTGTAATTTGCAAAGGGTAAACAAACACACAATTACAGCTATATTTTCTCATTAGTATGACTCCAGTGATTAGTTTTTGCCATATTTCATTTTGCGTTTCCGTCCCCTAAGCGAGTTATGACCCTTTGAAATGAGCAAAAATTTTACATTTGACCTTGAAATTTAACCGGTTGCCATTACTTTAATTATTAAGTTACACCCACGCAACTCAGCAAGTGAGACTATCATCTTATGCACTTTAACATCAAAGCGTAAAATTAACTGTCATAAATGTAATTCAAATAGATTTTGGCCAAAATGCAAAGGTCTAAAAGTCCCATTTTTGAAAGCAAAAATCACTTTTGATGGCCCTTAAAAAATCAAGGGTTAAGGTTAGAGAAAAAATAAAAGTGGTTTTAAACATCATTCATATGCATCTTTTTGGGATATGAGTTTCAAAAAAATTAAAAATGGTCGAGTGAACTCATCCGTTGAATCTGTATGGAATGACCCTTTTGCGACGAAGCTTTCTGCTTTTTGCACGAATAAGAAAATTTCTGCGGGAAGAGGTTCCATTTAATCCAGCTAATCTGAGAACTTGGCGAACAATTTAAGATGAAAATTAAACGTAAAATTTCTCATTAAGTTCTGCAGAAACATTTACAGCATTCAAATGTGTATTTTTCATAAATGTTTTAACTGTAAACCTCCGAACACACTGTGTTAACTTTGCCGGTTGACCTTTTCTTACCTTGTTTTCTGTTTGATTCTTTCATTTTAAGCAATTTATCAAGCACTTTACTATAGAATGAAATAAATAAACTAATTACAGACATTTCACACCAATTTACCGCTACTGTTAGGAAAGAACAAAATCAAAATTTGAATGGTGTTTTATTGGTTTTTACGAATACCAGTCATTTTAAAGAAATAAGCAAAATATTAAGGAATAAAAAAAATAAAGCCAAATGATTTTAAGGGTCAACATAATGCAAAAATAATAAAAAAACGACATATGATAATTTTAGTGATGAATTTATTCGAAAACATTTGATTGTACGATGACTTTTGTGGCGTGTTGTTTCTCTGTCCCTTCGTTTTATGACCCATTAAAAAAAAAAAGATCCGTCAGTTTTTTGAAAATACTACTGTTTTTTTTTTTTTTTTTTTTTTTTTGGAATGACATAGGAATGATGTGAAAAAAATATTGGACATCATATTTGAATTCAGTTTCGCGTTATTTTGTTTTTACTAAAATATTTCAAAGTGTACGAACACTTTTGATAGCCACTGTATATGCTTCATACTAGTGAGTTTTTCGTTGACATATGATGCTTGTGCTGCCTTTTTCATTTGGGCTCATATGTACCCCAAACTTGTTCACTTCTGCCCCTTTATAAGGTCACATATGAGCAAATGAAGACCTTTTTTTAAAACATCCACAAAGTAAAGAAATATTTCTTTAAAAAATCTGAAAAAAAATCCAAGGGACATAAAAGACCATTTAAGTATGGTGACACTTTTGCTCTGAGAAACTGAAAATATTTGTTAAGAAATAAAAAAAATATTCAAGTGCCCCCCCCCCTATATATGTATTTGATTCTAAATTAACGATCAAATATATAATTTTTAAACTGTGTCTTTTTTTCATATTCAACGAAAGTTTTATCTCGTAACAAAAGCAGGATTAAAAACTACTACTCATTACTAATTCTCGAGTAACTTGTTTATATTTCATACTAGCCGCCTGCGGCGACCAGCTGGTCCGCCTTTTTACGCCATTCGCCTTTTTACGCTAGGGGTGCCGCCTTCGGCGGCTGCTTAAACAATTTAGCGACGACATTAATCAATGTTTTTCTCTATAAATCAGTATTATCATTCGTTTTTTTACGCCAATAATGCCGCCTTCGGCAGCTGCTTAAATAAATTTCATGGCGGTGTCAATCAATCTACATCTATCTATATCATTAATAATTTGAATAAAATATTTTCTAGATCTGTCTCCAGTTTCGCCGTTTGGAATATTTTTAAAGGAGGGGGAGGGGAGACACAAACGACGTACTCTTCATGCAAATTTTGTCGAAAAATAAACAAAAAGCACTTCCACTTTTATGTGAAAGCATTGTTTTTTCAAAGTCATGGTGTATGTGGGGGAGGGAGGGGGGCATTGACATCCAATGTGCAAGCAGCCACCTACGGCGGCTGTTTGGCTAACTTGTCATTTACCTTTTTACTTCAAGTTTGCCGACTTCGGCGGTTGTTTAAATAAATTTGGCAGCAGTATTAATCAATGCATCTCTATCTTTTTTTTGTGCCATTCACATTTTTACGCCAAGATTGCCGCCTTCGGCGGCTTTCTACCTTTACAATCTATCTCTACATTTTCTTATCCATCTCTATTTATTTTGACCTCCTCACCCATTTCCTAATAAAAACAAAGAACACTCAAAAAACCGCTTTTTTTTATTTAAGTAGAGCAAAAAGAAAAAGAAAAAAAGCTCAAATTCCCCGTAGTGTGCAAAAAGTAGCGTTTGACAAAGATAAAAAAAAATCTCGCTGTTTTTATTGAATTAATGCGCACAACTATGAAATGTAACGTAATATAGATACAGCGAAAGGTCCAGCTTGGGAGGGGGGGATGGAAAAGAAATAAATGCAATCCCTAAATAAAACAAAAAAAAAAAAGGAAAGAAAAAAAAGCAAGCGCTGCCGAAAAAACACGTGGTCATCACGTCAGAAAATGTAGAAATAAGCTATATAGTAAAAAAAAAAAAAAAAAAAAGATTAACATTGCTTGCGATTAAGATTCCATTGTAAATATCGAATCGAAACCCAAGTAGTGACGTCACAGGCATGAAAGATTGAAGAACGCTTTTTTCGACTGATGCGTGAAAGGACATAATGTGTTCAGCATTAAAAAAATTGTAAAAAAAAAAACTATTGCGTATTTTTAAGAACTTTTTTCTTTTGAAGAGGGCGAAATGTTTTTACTATTACCAACTTAAATTTCAGAAATGAGGCTTTGATACTTCTCGCAGGATGATATTAGAAAAAAATAAAACGCAGAAAAACATGCAAATTAAAGGTTTTTTCAAAAATTCATAAAAAATACAAAAATTGCTCTATTTTCAAAATTTTTTTGTTCATCATATTTAAAATTAAATTTCCGACACTATAGTACCAAAAATATTTGTCTGGCGCGATTGGTTCGGGGTCTGTGAGGTTAAAAGTACTAAAAAGTACTAAAAATCACATAAAAAATTAAATAACTTTTTTTCTAATTAAAATATCAAAAATCGAAGCCCGAGGTGCACAACTTCAGCAAAAACTACACCTGTACACCAAATTTCATCTTTCTAGGCCTTACCGTTTTCCCGAGACGCGCGCCACACACACACACACAAACATCTTATTTTATTATATGTATAGATTAAATTAAATTAAAAAGATGCTAATTCAGTTTGTTAATCTGTCAAACTTAATGTGTCAGTAAGTTGAAATAAACTCAGAATTGCAAATAAAAGTAGTATACTCTGATTTCGTTACGGTTTTTAAAAAGAAAACTATTTTGTTCATTTTGTTAGATGATGATCAATACCAATTTCTAGCTACCGGAAGTGTGTTAATTGCAATAATAAAAATAAATAAAGAGTTTAAAATTTATTAAAATCAATCTTGAAACATTTTTAGGAGCGCATGTGGAGCGTGATTTCTGGGAAAGATCTCCTCTTCAACGTTATCATCCATCAAAAAAATTTTGAAAAAAAAATAGAACCGACTTCAAAATTGCTCTAAAAAGTGAAAAATAATTTTATTCTTTAAACACCATCGATAATGCTTTTAAACATAATTTTTGAAGTTGGCGCAAAAACAAAACGTAAAATCCAGTGTAACCATGCTTCGTTCATATTTTTTTCAGAAAAGCATCCAAAGTTACGAACGAAACATTTATATCGTTATTCAAATATGTTGTCATCAATGCATAATTTATGTGATAGTGAAGAAACTGGGCCTGGTTAAATTTATAGTTGTAGTTGAGTTATGACTGTGAATGATTTTATCTATCGTTTTTGCGCCAACTTCAAAAATTATGTTTAAAAGCATTATCGATGGTGTTTAAAGAATAAAATTATTTTTCACTTTTTAGAGCAATTTTGAAGTCGGTTATATTTTTTTTTCAAAATTTTTTTATTTCATTCTTTTTAGTGTAAATGTAGATATTTCAGTAAAAGTAAGAAGTTACCTAGTAAGAAGTTCGGCTTTATATCACTGTATTGCTTTAGAAAAGCCTTTATTCAAAATTATCATTACAATTACTATTACTGTTATATGGCACCAAACTTTTATAACAATGAGTTTCATTTGTCGCGTCGATGAAGATAGCGAAGACAATGTGAAAGTTAAATGAAGCGAATACTCGTTAGTCTCAACTCGAGATCTTTATTCAGAACCACGAATGAATGTTACATCTCCTTATATACAACTTGAGGAAGTGCTGGAACTTTCCAGACTTGGAAAGATACAGAAATTAATAGAACATTCGAGAAAATACGGGAAACAGTAGAAACGAAATTTTAGTAAAATTCACTTTGTCCTAGTCGGGATTTGAACCCGAGTCGCTCGTGTGGGAGGCGAGAATTCTACCACTGAGCCACCGTTATCCACGGATGAAAAGTGCGTACTTCGCTATAATATCATTTTAATCATTTAATAGGGAAATTGCATAAAATGTACTGTTTTTTGCCCATAACTTTTTTTCTAAAGAACAAATATGGTCAAACAAAGTAATGGGACCTAAGTTGAGCCATCTCCTATCCATTAAAAAAAGAATAATCAAAATCGGTTCACTAGGTGAGACGCTATGAGTGGACAAACAAAAAAAAAAAACATACATACGGTATGAACTGATAACCGCCTCCTTTTTGAAGTCGGTTAAAAAAAGGTTTCCACTTTGATATAGTAAAGAATTGGCTCCTCGATTGTGCATTTCCCGTAAGGTAAATACTAAGTTTACTAAAAGTTTTGCCTAAATTTATGAACGTGCCATCTATCAAAAAGGTTTCGAATCTGATATAGGAAAGATTTGCTTATCACTTAAACCTTGGTTGCATATTAATCCAAAAGTAAATACTAAATTTACTAAAAGTTTGGTGTAAATTTAATGTTCTGAATTATTTAATCTTTGTTCCTTAATTACTGCTATCTATTTAAGTAATTACAAAAAAAAAAAAAAAAAAGGTCAAGCGAATGTTTCCGAACATAGTATTTTTTGATCCGTCATTTTAAGCCAAAACATGTGTATTACTTTTCAAAAAATACCAAATATTTTTTCATTAAACAAATGCGCTTCTATGTTATTTAAATTTTTTGCTGTTGGTAGCCATTTCATGAAAAAGTTGCCATTTTGTCCGGTAGTGATAGCTCGTATATTTCAATAAATATGTTTCATTAAAAAGTAATAATTTTAACAAGTAATAAACAAATTTCGTTGAAAAAATCCACACAAACATTTGCTCTTGTTTAAGGGGGTCCGGGACACAAAAATCCTCAAATTTTGCAATTTTTTTTTATAATTTGAAAAATTGCTCCGTTTTTTTCTGCTTAAGAGGACGTTTGAATCTTATTTCTACCTTAAATAGAACGAAAGTTATAGTTATTTTTGTTGCATGCATCTAACGAATGTGTACATAACTTTAAAACTTTAAACGCGTTTTTCTCCATGATGCAATTTTTCCCGATTTCCTGCATTCAAACTCTTATAAGTCAGGAACCGATAGAGATAAAGTAATGAAACTTGGAGCATATCTTTTTCAAGCAATTTACTTTAATTTTTATTCGGCGAATTTAAAAAAAACGTTTACTGCAAAAATTATGATTTTTTAAAAAAAAAGTATCTTTGAATTTTTCGAAAATTTTCTTCAAATATTTTTTATTTTTTATTGAATCAATATTTTTAAAATCGCCGAATAAAAATTAAAGCTTAGATATTTGTGCATACTTTTTTGAAAAAAAATTGAAAATTGACCAACAATATTTTGAGTTATAGCAATTTAAAGCAACCCCATTTTTTTGAAAAAAACTAATTAAATTTAAATAAAAAAATATATTTTTTTCATATTTATGTTATGATTTTGCTTATTAAATAAATGATGAATCAGTTCAAAAAATTTCAAAACTCTAAAGTACATAATAAAAAAATTTTCAAAATGTGTCCCGGACCCCCTTAAGCAAAAAATTTGTTTACGACACTTTTTAATTAGTGCTATGAATAAAATAATAAGAGTCTTCACGTGTTGGACAAAATGTTTTTTATTGTCGAAGGGCCCAGAAGAGTAAAACCAATTTGTTAAAAACAATTCTGAAACTTCTCAGTTAAAAAGCCCACATTTTATTTATTTTCATATTCAGGAATACTTTTCAATTAAATATTTTTTGTTAAAATGCTATGTGGTCATTTATTTTTATTAACAATTTATTATACATGTTCATTTAGTGCAATAAAAAACGACAGGAAGGTTAAGTGAAATGAAATTTTATTCCATATATGTGTGAAATATTTCATATTTTTTCTGTACACATCAAATATTTATATCTTTACACATACTTTGCTTCATAATGTAATCAGCTTTTTTTGATTGTTTTTCTTAAAATATTAGAGATCTTTCTTATTTAAGCTCCAGTTTCTCTGTTCCACGAACCACTTGTTATTTGTAGTAACAACATGAAATTAGCATGTCCATACGTATTTTTTAGTGTAAAGAAACTTTCCTTCACACAGTCGAAAACTTGATGGAAAGAATTGGTGACACGCGGACGTCCAGCGTCCATCGCAACGTGTGATGAAGTGATACATTTTTCAAGTGCACATGTGACTAGGTGTAAAGTTTTCTTCCATCTACAATTTCGTCTCGTGGATTTGTTTACCGCTTGGAATGGAATCTTTTTTTGGAATGTCCGAGATGTGTGTTGGAGGAGTAGGAGGAGGAGGAGGACTCTCTTGCTCACCTATAAGCCAGTATGTTGTCATTTTGCCTTTTCCCTATCAAACAAAACAGAAAATATTTAGTACATCAGAAAACTAATTTATCTTAGCGCATATGAATTGAAGGGTTAGCAGCAACAAAGAGTTAACTCCATTTTTTGACCGTAGGGAATCACCTGGAGTTAACTCCATGTTGCCTCATGCAAATGAAGCAGCTGACTCATTCTAGTGAATAACTTGAGAACTATATACCGGAGATAACTCTTTGTTGAATCAAACGACCAAAAAATGGAGTTAATTCTTCTCTTTGTAGCTGCAAACCCTTTAAATTCAGCCAGTGAATGATACAGTATTCAAGGGCAGAATTTGTAAGAGTTGGTTTGAAATGCAGGTTCATTATATACATAAATTTTGATTTTGCTTATTTTTTTATTGCTGTTTTCTCTACTAAATTTAAAACAGAAGGTTTTTTTTAATATTCTTTTTAAAAACTTTCTTGTGACTTGTAGAACTTCCTAAACAGGATCTCGACGTCCTGTTTTTCTCAAATCTAAGTTTTTAATTATCTCTGTGAATTGAGCATTAATTCAAAATATCCTGAGATTTGAAAATGTTTATTATTTGCTAAAATTGAACTATTTTGTTAATTTTAAGGCTAACATTCAGTGATCAAATTTGGTCGTGAAAGGTGCAAAATCGCTGTTTTTGAGACCTTTTAATGCCATACAACGACGGCCAGTTTTCTGTTCTGTTTTACGTAATACTACTGATAGTTTCCTTCGCAAGTTCAATTGTTACATCAATTCCCTTCAATTGTAACTAACTATTTTTGAACCTTAAAAGACCGGAAAAAAACAGTTTTTTTGGTCCGTTATCACAATGCGTTGAAGGACAATATAAAAATTGACAATGGTATTTTGAAGTATAATATTTGTATTTCATCAGACACTTGAAAAAACTTTAGCTAATCATCATACGAGCACGAAAAGGTTTCTTGCAAAACGTGGAAGCGTCTTGTATGGGGATAAAGTATTGAAATACAGTATATCACCAAAAGTACTGGAACCCTTTTAAAAATTCACATTTTTATGGATTTCTCGAGGAATAAGATGCTTTGTAACGTTTGTCACATAAAATGTATGCTCCCAGGTGTCATTTTCCAATAAAAGTGACATCACCTTCGCATTTCGGGGAACGTACAAATTGAGGAAAAAAAAGTTTTTTAAACATTATTCATCGTAAATAGCTGTGAATTAATGACATTAGTTAGCTTATTGTGTACGTTCATTTTACATACTTTTGAGAAAGAATCTTCAAGTGTAAAGAAGTTGAAGATTTAATTCTTTCAAAACTACGAATTTCATTTGAAGGTTTTTGGCTCATATAACACGCAAAGTTTTTAATCAAAACTTGTCTAATTTCCAGAAAATTTAACAGTATACAAGAGAAGTATAATACTAAAATTTGAAATTAAAATGAAGAGCATTTGATGAAATATGAACGTCCAAAGCAACATATTTTTCACTGCTAATGCTCGAAAGATAGCAATTTATAACTTTTTAAGACGCAACTACGTTTACCAACTCATAATAAAATTTCAGTTCAATATCTTAAAAATTCGGAGAAAAATCAGCGATCTAATGAGCCAAAATTTAATAACTCTTGGATAGTTGAAAAATCGGAAGAGTTCGTTTGCAAGTTTGCAAAATTTACATGCAATCGTTCAATATGATTCATGATACGGATTATTTGCGAGCGTCCCTCACGATTCGTTGTCTATCCAAGAATTATTGAAAATTGACTCGTTACATCGCTGATATCTTTCTGAATTTTGAAGAAATTTGACTGGAATTTTATAATAAGTTGGGGAGTCCAGTGGGATTATAGACTGAAATTATAAATTGCTATCTTTCGCGTTTGTAAAGTGAAAAATTAATGGATTTAAATCTTTAAATTTCATTCAATGTTCAACATTTTCATTTCAAATTTTAGTATACTTCTGTCGTATGCTGTCAAATTTTCTGAAATTTTATTAAGTTTTGATGGAAAACTTTGTGTGTTATGAGCCGAAAACATTCAAATAAAATTTGTAGTTTTGAAAGAAATGCTTATCTTTTCGCGAATATCAGTGATACCTTCTCAAAAGTATGAAAAATGATTGTACATAGTAAGCTAACTAATTTCTGAAATTTGCAGCTTATTCTCGGCTATTTACGATGAACAATGATCAAAAACTATTTTTGTTTTCCCAAATTTCGTTTCTGGTCCTCTAAATGCATCGGTGATATAACTTTTATTGGAAAGTGAGAGATGGAGCATATCTTTTATGTGACAAAAGTTACAAAGGAATTTGTTTCTTATATCTCTAGAAATCCTTAAAACTGTGAATTCTTGAAAGTGTCCCAATACTTTTTGTGATATAGTGTAGCTCTAATGGAGTTATATACTGTATATCATGTATTTTTGTCCTCGTATGTTTATCAGTCAAAGTTCTGTCATTTTTCATTAAAGTATAAATGTAATGTACTTTGAAATTATAGGTCAAATTTACTATTAATCCTCAATCCACTGGGATATAGGGCTACCAACAAGGTTCTTTTATTCTTATTGTTTAAGAAGTAGCAATTGTTCGTCAGTGCTGTAGGTAAGTCATGCAACGTTTGGAGTAGTTGAGAAAACAAAAAATATATTATCACACACGTTTTAGCCGAAAACAAAAGCGGACCCTTAAGAATTAACTGACATAAAAGTTTTTCAGAAATACCAGTGTTTTGAACTCTGCAACCACGTTTTATCAATACTGCCAGGCTGCATTGATGGTCATTTATATAACATTTACGAAATAGTTGAATTTGTCTACTATAGACCATGTTAATATTCCAAGAACTATTTTACTTGACGCTCAATGCACAGAGATAATCAATCACTTTTAAAAAAAACTGTAAGTCGCGACGCACTTTGGAATTTACAAAAGTCACAAAACGGTTTTTAGAGAAGGAAAACATATACGTGTCTTCTAAAATCATTTCCAAAGAAGTTTTATAGCAAAATCTAAAAATGACCTGATTCTCCTCTTAAAAGTAACTATTGTTTATGGCACGAAGTTTATAGTTCTATAATTTCTACATAGAAACCACTGTTTTATATACAACATTATTCAGACATTCGAGGCGTGAGGGACTTGATCCACTTTAGCTCTTAACGCCTTACATAGTAAGAGCCCTGTGAGGAATTCACAGCTGAAGTGAATCAAGTCGCACACGGACTTGATAAATGTCTCATTGATCATAGCCGGGACTAACTTTTCAACGCTCTCTTCATAAAAGTTGCCGCTTGTAAATGTAGCTATTATTGATCACAATTTTTTGCATAGTAATGGCTGTCAAAGAAACTACCTTCAAAATCGTTAGCGCTCATGAACGAGTGGAAATCGAAAAGTTCGATATCAAAGGCTGTAAGGCGGGTAATCCATCTGTTCGCGATTGAATTTTGAATAAGGTTTTGGGGCACTGGCAGAGTGACTTTCTGACACAATTTCTTCTTGTGGAACTTAAAGCGTAATTTTAGAAGAAGGTGCTTTGACAGCAATGATGTAACAAAATATGCAGTTAATCAGTGGCTGCTTCATTGGTGGTTTCTTTCCGTGACGAAGGCGTTTAAAAAGTTTTTTTTTCTTTTTGCTGGTACAGTTGTCTGGCCAAGGAGGCTGTTTACTGTTCCTTTCATATAAAACCATATTAAAAAAAAATGTTTAGACGTGACTTCCTCTAACCAATACTTACTTTCTGAACAGCTTTCAAATGAGCATTTAGGGTGGGCCGAAATAAGTGTAAGTTGGATTCTTGATTTGGAATACCAGCCAAAAGTTACATATTTCTAAAGTATATACACATTTAAAATTTTATCGATTTTGAGCAATTAATTGAGGCCTCAGACAAGGCTTGAAGTTTTCCAAAAATAGGAAAGAATGGTCAATTTTAGAATTTTTTTTCGTGAGAGAGCAAATGTTTGAAATTTTTGTTGTAACACCATTTAGAGAAAGAGCCCGTGAGCGTCAGACATACATCATAGTATTAAGACCCAGTTTGTTTTCTGCGTTACACATAGCAGGTAAGAAAGGTTCGCTATTATTTAAGCTAAGTAGCACTGACTTTGGCAGGAAACAGGTGGCAAAAGTTGCGTCAAAAACCCGAGTCACTCCATGTCAAGTGACCTCCTCACCTCCCCTTGACCATCTCCGATTTAAACGAAATTTTATAGAGTTGCAGACCTTAGAGTAGGAATTAAAATGAAGGGAGCAAGGATCATCATTGGCTAAGCAAAAGCTTGGTCAAAGAGCGCAAGTTAAGTGACTCAGCAACGATGAATGGTTGACACATTTTGCGTGAAACTAGCGAAAGAAACCGATTTCTTCCAATGATTTTCTCTAAAATCTATCACGTGAGTTGGGGTCTTTCTTTCACGAATAAAAGTTTTTACTCTCTCCATTTTATCTCTTCGTAATGGTGCAGACATGCATTTGAAACTCACCTACACAAGTTTTTAGCTTCCGAGATCCAAATTCTAAAGAACTAGGATAGATTAAAATAAAAAGTAATTTGAATTTTGACATCTGGAATTCAAATTATGTTTTTCGCAATCACGAGTGTGTGTATGCAGGCGTGTGTGTTTGTGTGTGGGGGGGGGGCGGTATGTGTGTTTATGTGTAGTGGGTACGTGTATGTGTGTGTAGGCATGTGTGTTTGCGTCTGTGTGCAGGCATGAGTGTGTGGGTAGTTGTGTGTGAGTGTCTGTGTGCGTGGGGGCGGGGTATGTGTGTGTAGGCATATGTGTTTGTGTCTGTGTGCAGGCATGAATGTGTGGGTGGTTGTGTGTATGCGTAGGTGTCTGTATGTATGCGTGTGTGCAGGTGTCGGTGTGTGTATGTGTTTGCGTGTGTGTAGTTGTGTATGTATGCGCGTGTGTGTAGGATATGGATGCAACCTGGAGACAGTTTTCGCTATAGGAGCAGCATCGTGAGCAGCCGATCGACGGTGATGCTGCAGAGGGTGCTGGCGGGAAAATAAAATCAAAGGACATCAAAACAGTCAAATGAAAGCAATAAGCAATCGTGATTGCTCAAAAAAAAATTAATTTGAATTTTGACGTTTTAATTCAAATTATGTTTTTCGCAATCATGAGTGTGTGTATGTAGGCGTTTGTGTGGGAGTATGTGTGTTTGTGTGTAGGGGGTATGTGTGTTTGTGTGTCGGGGGTATGTGTATGTGTGTGTAGGCATGTGTGTTTGTGTCTGTGTGCAGGCATAAGTGTGTGGGTAGTTGTGTGTATTTGTGTTTGTGTGTGTGTGTTTGTGCGTGTGTAGTTGTGTATGTGTTTGCGTGTGTAGTTGTGTATGTATGCGCATGTAGTTGTGTATGTATGCGCGTGTGTGTAGGATATGGATGCAACCATGAGACGGCTTTCGCTATAGGAGCAGCATCGTGAGGAGCCGATCGACAGTGATGCTGCAGAGGGTGCTGGGGAGAAAATAAAATCAAAGGACATCAAAACAGTCAAATGAAAGCAATAAGCAATCGTGATTGCTCGAAAAAAAAAAAAAAAAAAAAAACTCTAAAATAGCGGATCATCTTAGGGAAATGAATTGCCATGTTTGGCACGGTCTCCTTATTAGAGGCAATTTTGAAGCCCACTTTTCTTTTCTTTTTGAGGTATCCTAGTTCCTCATGATTCCTATCTCGAAAGCTGAAAATTTGCATAGGTTAGTTTTAAAGGCATGTCTGCATCTATCTAAAACGTCCTCTAAATAGGAGAAGGGGGACCACCAGTTCACGTAACAGGGAATGGTTCAATGATGTTTAGTTTTTTCAGCAATTTTACGGACTTTTGCTACTTGTTTCCTATCAAAGTCAGTGCGACTCAGCTTAAATAATAGCGAACCGTTCTTACCAGCTTTTTTTACAGCTTTTTTTTTGTGCATAGCAATATTTCTTCCTTTACAAGTGCAGTTATTGTTATTATTATTATTTTTTTTGACAATGAATGTTCTTAATGCAACTTTATAGATGAAAATGTAATTATACATTTTAATTATGTAACAGCCCAGAACCCACCAAAAATAATTTACTTCATTTCGTGTTCCACTCTGCTTTTCTCATCCACACTGCTACGTTATTTACATACTTACCTTACGATTGTATTTGCAATTGCTGTATAATTTTAAACGTATTCTTATTTTTGATTCTTGTTTTGGTATTCAACTAAGGACTCAGTTTTGGCACTGATAACCACGAGTATAAATTTTTCATATAAATACATGTTTTGTCTCTTCCCTAAATATCAATCTATCGACAACTGACCACTTTTGTAAATTTTTCAGCAACCAGAATGTAAAAGATGAACAGATAATGAAGTATCGGTTTAGGTGTAACTCTTTTTGGAAAACCAACTGTTACTAACTTTGCCAGAACTTTATCGGATGATATCAAAGTTTTAAAAACTGACTTAAAAAACGAGCAGATGCATTTGATTGATATGGTCAATATGATACAGAAAGGATAAGACTCTGATGTGGATGTCAAAGGTACGAAACCTTTCAGTCATTAGCGTTTGTCAACGTGTGCTAGTTTAGTTTTAGAACTGTATATTTTTCAAGTTAAACTACTAGTGAGATAAAGATACTCGTAAGTTTTTAATAAAATATTATATTTCAGTGTAGTTCGAGGAAAGATAAATCAAAAGAAGAATAATCAGAGTATTTTGTCATTTTGAGAAAGTTGTATAATTTCTAGAAATGAATGTCCTAAATTACTATCCTAATTTTTCATTCCATCAAAGAGAAGGATAGTGAACACGTTGACCAGGCAATATTTCTTATAGTTCGAAATTTCAAAACTTAACATTGGTGGAAAAATAACAGTGGTAGAAATATTTGATGTATGAACTTTTGCCTTATATGCTCTTCTGTGATCAAACACCTTTATAATTTGACTGTAGTCCACTGCAATGGTCAATAACAAGTTCTCGAACTTAGCAAATTAGGCATTTCTTTGAATCATTGGATCTTAGAGCCTTTAGAAGATAAACTGCTAAACAAATTGTAAGTTGTGTAACTTTCAATATTTGTACAGGTTCATGTTTACGGAAGTTTCGATCTTTTTCTCTTGAACCATACTGAAGCTAATTTATTAAAATATGACTTACGAGTATCTTCACATCATTAGTAATTTTGCTTGAAAAATATGCAGCTCTATAACTCCATTGGCACACATTAACGCACACTTGGATTTCTGACAGCAAGTTCAGGGTCACATTTTCTTTTCTCTATTACATTGCCTATGAGCATCAAATAATTTTGCCCGCTCACGTATGTACTAACAGTCAGTTTTTAAAACTTCGGTAACTTTCGATAGAGCTCTGGCGAAGTTGATTACAGTTAATTTTTCAAAAAACAGTTACTTTGTCAATTATTCCTTAAATATTCTTCTTTCACACTGCAATTGTTGAAAAGGTTATGTCGGTAGATTGGTATTTAGGGTCGAGGCAAGATATGGATTCATATAAAAACTTTATACTCCTACGATCAATGCCAAAACTGAATTGTAGGTCAAACTTCAAACCTTGAATAAGAGTTAGAAAATAACTTGGTCGGGTGAATGGAAAGGGCAGAATAGAACACGAAATGCATCCACCTCCTTGTAGTGATTTCTGGGCTGTTACTGCAAAGTAACATAATTGCATTTTCAACTAAGAGCTGCATTAACACATTCATTGCTCACAATAATAACTGGACTATAAATGTGCATGTACAAAAAAAGAAGCTGTAAAAAAGTCACTTTTTGATTAATTTAGCGAAATTTTAGGGCTTATGTGCGACCTAAAAACAGTATGACCCCTATGACTTGTAGAATTCGGAATCGTTTGTATGAGGGGAACATATAGTTTGTGTGTGTGCTTTCTTTCTTCTTGAAATATTACGAAACTTCCGTTCGCCTTCCATGCATTTATTTCAGCAAGACGAAGTTCACACTTCGCTCATATCTCCTCAAAATTAAGGTTTGTGGATTGACTTGATTGTTCATGATCTGTTACATGTCGGTGAGAGAACCGGTTCTATATTTACATGCAATAAGACAGATATCCCGGTAAACACATCAGGAGTGCCGTTTTATTTTTATTAGAATTCATCAGTCTAATATTGTGAATAACCGAGCTGGATACAGATGTCATCTCATTGAAACTGAGAGCGCCAACAAACTATAAGATAAAGTAAATTTTTCTCACCAATGGGTCTCCGCAGCATGGTGTGGTTCGACACACATATTATGACTGGATTATCACATCCAGAGATATCGGGATGTCTGGTATATTGCATGTGGTTCTGTCTTAGCCCTAGAATAGGGGTGGTAACTTACTGCTAAATATCTAAGCTTCGCCTTTAATTTTCTTGTCGAAAAGCGCCATGCCATGGACACTCACTGGTGAGATAAATTTACTTATTCTACTTATTGGTTGTTTCAGCTTCAATGAGATTACATTTGCCTCCAGCTCAGTTATCACTATTCCAAACAGAGTTCGAATAAGAACGAAACTGCTATCTCTGGATGTGATAACCGGGATGTCTGGCATGTGGTTCTGCCTTAGCCTTTGCTTAAGGGCTGTAACTTACTTTTAAATACAGTAATAGATTTACTTGGATCGGTGCTTCCGAATATTAGCCTGTTGGAATTTGAAGCCAAGACCAAAATAAAAATTGCGTACACATAGACGCATAGTATTATCAATAATATCTTGAAACTGAAACTGTTTCATTACACCCTGAAGTGTCACACTTCCACTTCCCATGATTCATTGATAGAATCTGGAACTAGTGGCTTGAACGAGTACTTTCAGGACATTGAATGTACTGCAACTCGAAACACATGTAATAGCTCTATCACTAAAAAGAAAAAAAAAATCCCTCCGTTCCTAGCTAGTAATTCAAAGAATTCATCTCGACTTTCAACTATTATTCTATTTCGTTTAGTTGCTTAATATTGACATCTGATAGTACGAATAGATGATTCTGAACCTTAGCGAGAGCTAAACTTGTGTACGATGTCTGCAACCATTAGGAATGGATTGACTATTCAGAAAAAAAGGTGACTTTTAAGCACAAAATACGAGGCGTAGAGCGAGGAAGTTTCAACTTGGGACTCTTCAGAACTCATCCCTGATCACTAGATCTCTTCAAAAATTTCGATATTCCACAGACAATATTGATGTAGCACAATTCGCTCTTTTGGCAGCTTCTAAGTGCATGAATCATAATTATATAAATATTTAGACAACTCAATTTGCAAGCTACATGCTTTTTATCTAAATAAAGGAAAAATCTTTTAGTGTTTTAGCAAAATGATTCAACGTAAATGTACTACACAAAGCGATAAAGAGTTTAAATTTAGCAAACAGCTGGATCGAAGATATCAAAACTAGTCTGTAAGTAAATAAAATAAATGCAGGTTCACGATAACCCAAAGACAGTGCAATGTTTGTTTCCACCACCCTCTCCTCCTCAAAAAAAAAAAAAGAACTCGAAAAAATAACGTGTAAATTTACTCGAATTTGGCACGCGCGCAGGTTTTGTAATCACAAAGAAAAAAGAAAAAACAATCTACTCGAACTTCAGACATAAGAGTTCCTTAACTTTTTCTATCTAACCACTTGAACAAGGGTTTTGGAACCATTCCTCTTACTTGAATGTAAAATAAATAGTAAAGGAACCGTCAGACTTACAAAGGACAGCAAACGAGCGCTAAACTGGTTAATGTACAGAAGGATTTGACTGAGGCAGAGTGGCAATTTGCTCTTTGCAGTGACGATAAAAAATACCTTCTGCTTGGTTCTTGTCTAAGGTCTGACTTAGGTTGAACAACGAGCCCTTATCGAGTTTCCTCTTAAAATATAAATAAACATGTCGATAAAAATATTACGTGTAAGCAGTACTAAGGTTGTCTAAGCAAACGTAGTCAAATTATAGGGTTGTCGCGATTTAATATTTGCAATAACTGAACAATGCTGTAGATTTTCTTCTGGTATCTTCCAATTTTGCAGGAATGTACCCATTTCTCACAGATTAAAATTAGCAGTAGATATAAGTTTCTCGCAAATGACTCTTGACATTTTTGCAGGAAAACGATTATATGATGAATTTGCAAAATCATGCAAGAAATCTGCAGAGGTTTTGCAGATGCATGCACAAATTTCTTCTTTAATTGATAGATCCCGCAGAAAATCTGCAGAATTACTCAATCATTGAAGCTTTAAATCGCTACAACTCTAGGATTTCACCACTTTGGTTTGACGACTCTATCATTGTGTTTGTAAACATTCTTGTCTACAATTTTATACATAAGTTATTAGGAGACTCGATGAGGTAGGTAAATTTAAGTCGGATCTTAAACCATCGGGTAAGATACAGATGATCCATCGCCCTCTATGCACTTGTATAGGCCACAAGTACTAGTTTTTAACAATGAAGCAATGTAGGTGGAAGTTCCATAGTTTGGGGATGCATCTCTTGAACTGTTATGTGTAGTCTTTCCCTGAGTTGGATTCAAGAAAAAATAGATTAATTCCTTTATAATGACGTGCTTGAAAATAACTTGCGTTCATACACGCTGAGTTCTGTTGTTTGTGGCTACCTTTAAGAATAGAATGGTGTTCCGAAGCAACAATCCTAGCACATCTAGAACTGACTCTCTCCCTCTAACATAACCGCCCTCCACGAGCAAAACTAATTTTAAATCTTTTATGAGGCCTAGAGGGTTGATACTGAGCTGGAGCATCGTCTTGTTTAAGAAATGTGAAGAAAGTACATCCAAGCTTATGGAGGCACACCTTAAGACGTTCGATTTTATAAATACAATAGTGACAATTAATGGTTTTTGAAGAAACCTATTTTTTTTCAATTGCAATGGTGAAGACTATAATATTTAAAGATCGTGTGCTAATAGAAGCTTTTGACACCCAAGCATACATAGTACACAAAGCAACATATTAGATGTAACTTGGTGATCATTCAATTCATTGCGTCACTTCTGGTTATAACCTTACGCTGTATGTTAAAACTTTTATCACACCGAAATAAGCATTAATGATGCGCAACAGCAGGTTAATTTGAAGGATGGTATGGATGGAATGCCGGAAGAGCCGTAATTATACCAGACTATAAGTTAAATGCAAAATAACTCTTAAACAAAAGTTGCAAGCAGGGGACGTAACTAGATAGAATGAAACAAAATTAATAGGGAAGAAGAATGCGGGAAAATAGTCTTGTTTTGTTCTGTAATTTTTATTGTTCTCTTCATGCCATCCGTTTTTATGAAAATTGTATTAGTTAAGACGGATGAGGTTATCTGATTCTGCAACTTTTCTCTCACGTTTAGAAATTCTATTCATATTCTCCAGATACGTAGAAAATACTCAAAGAATGTGGGAAATGGGAATTGCATGGAACAAGAAATATGTCGTGATAATGCGATTTTCATTGCTTTCAACGGCTTTTATATTCGCAGTGAAAGATTTTACTTGAGATAATGCTACGTGCGTAGTGTCCAGAATGATAGAAATCCCTGGGTAAGGAGCAAGTAATTTCCTATTATTGCCTATGTGAGACTGTAAAATAATTCGAGCAATTCGATAATGATGTAAAGAAAAACATAATACCTTACCAAGTGGTTTACTTAAAGTAATCAAAAATAGAGAAAGTAAAACTACTGTCTGACCATCGATTACATGGAAAGGGTAATATCCGATTTATAGGAGGAAATGGACGTATCTATTAGTTTATAGGGGTGTTAGTTAGTTTGTTACAGATATGCGCTTATGCCTCTCTATTATTTAGACCCAGTTTTGTAAAAAATGAAAATTTGCTCACTGCAATATTTTTTTTCATCTAAAGTGTATTCGATTTATATTCTCACTACAAAAATTAATTGATTTATTTATTCACAACATAGTTTTGTGCTTACCATTTTTGCTTATATATTCCTGAACAAAAATGAAAACATTTTATTTTCTTTTTGTTGTTTCCATAGTAACTATTTTTGCTTCCCCTCATTTTATTTTAGATAATGCAATAAATGAATAAGGCACTAGTGACATTATAAAATGCGAGTATCAATAGCCCATTACCTTTTTCCCTTTTCCCCTGCTAGATTCATTCAAATGGAATCGAGTTTATTTGACCGATTTCCAAATTACATTCAATCCGTAGTCAAACAGTAGCTAAGAATTAATTTACTATTTCATACATAACTTTTGTGATTTTTATTTTGAAACAAAAAAAAATCATGTTTATGGTGTTAATCACTGTTCTGAATTTTATTGCTTATTAATTTAATGCTCCGTTATAATTTACATTTAACTAAAGAAGTTCAATCTAAATGATATAGGATGATTGAAAAAGCTCCGTTCTCCATTTTCAGCAATTAATTATAATTCTTAACAGAGAGACATATAGTTATTAACACCTGTGCCGTTTCGCTATTTTTAATTTTAGAGTTAATTTTAAGAATCAGTTATAATGTTAATTTCATTAAAATTGATAGTTTTATCATGTTTATTTTTATTAAATTAAACATGTTTCTTGTTTTAGCTAAAAACTAAATGTTTTCTTTCCTACATTTACTTAAAAGCAATACAAATGTTACCTTTATTTCTATATCTCCTCTGCACTCTAAAAGGAATGTATGAAAAGTGTCCAGCACTTCTTTAGTTCTCGTGCTCAAATGTATTTTTAAAGCTATAAAGGAAATAAAGTTGAATTTTAGACATGAAATAACAAGGATGTTGCAGTGCAATATTGTAAATGAATCGTAAGTATGAATAATAATAAAAAATAACTAGTTTTAAGAGCTCTTTTTGCGCGAAAACAAGTCTCCACTATCCATTTGACTACTTTACTAAGTTATGTGAATAGCAAAAGTGCCATTTGACTTTTTTTTTTTTTTTTTAAGAGAATATCCAATTCCGCTTCGACGTCCAGTGGTGTCAAGTGCACTTGCTTCAGACATTTTAACTGTAATGATGTTCTGTGCATATCACGTCAGAACGACGTGTGAAATGGAGCTAGAGTTAAACATCCTCATAAAAATAGACCCTATATGTGATTAGACAAACCGTTGAATATTAAGTTATAATATTGCAATTTCGTCAGTAAAATTTGTCTTTAATCGATATAGTCCATGGCGTTATGTTTTCTGTACCGAAACTTATGACTTTTTACAATATCAGAATGCAAGGCAGTAATTAAAACACGTTGATTTTTACAGAAAACAATACCGGAATTAGATTCTGATTTATTCCTGCACAATAGTACACCTGGTTCTAGTACCATTGAGGCCTTATCTCAAAAAAAAAAAAAAAAAAAAAAAAAAAAAGGTTTTCTATTTGACTATTACATTATCTAAAACCATAAACTGTTTATTTAAAGTTCAACTTTTCAAAAATTTGCTGCAACATGCGTATGATGTTAATTTTTACACGATTAGTTTTAGTTTTAATAATATGCTGAGTGTGAGTCCACAAACTTTACTGAATAATTATTGGATACATTTCCATATTCATTTTTTCCTAACATTTTGACACACGCTGTTTCACTGGGAAAACAAAAAACATTTCTCAATATTTTTCAGGTTAGAAAACAAGAGAAAAGTATTACACTGTTTTGTTATTAAATTTCAAAGAGAAACAGGAGCCTTTTGTAAGAGGAATGGCAAGGGAATAAATTTACTTTTTATTATAAGTAAAAAGGTTAACAATGATGTTAAGAAAGCAAAGTTTTGAAAAAAAATCTTAAGGGTATGAGCTTATGGATAAAAAGACATTCGACAAAAGTTTCTTATCAAATGTCTTAACATCAATAAGCTCACATATTTTAGCATTGAAAAAGCAAAAAACAAGTGTAACTCCAAACCAAGTGTAAGTTTTTAAAAATAAATATTAGCTTTTAAACGTTTAAATTTTTACTATTTACTAACAAAAATATGTATTTCTTACGCGTTGTAAGAAAGATTCCCAATTCAATATGCAAATATATTTATTTAGTTTTTGAGAATGTTTTCTGTATTTTAGGTGTTGATACTATTTTTAGTTGAGTCAAAAAAGAGAGGAAAAATGAACTTACGTAAGCCTGTTGATTCCATTCTAGATGCTGTATTGACAGTATCGCCAAAAAGGCAGTATCTCGGCATTTTTAATCCTACAACACCTGCCGCACATGGTCCTAAATTTTAAAAAGAAAGAAACGTAGTCAGAAAAAACGCGATGTTTTTTTATGTTAAATAAATGCATAGGAAAAACCGGGGCACGTTTACCCAGATTTTTTTCAATGAATTTTCTACTTTTTATGTTTTAACTTAGGAAAATGTAGACATTGTGGTTGTATGAAGCAGTTAATGAAGCGAATATTTATACGTTCAGTCGTGCAAATTTTTGAATTTTGAATTTTGGTGGATTCTAACGTTTTGAGGTGTGCTGAGTTCATTTTAACCATTTTTGGAAACTGTCTGTCAGTGTGTGTGTCACGTATGTGTGTGACCACTTTTTTTCTGGCCACTCTAAAGCAAAAACTACCGCGTGAAATTGAACGAAATTTGCTGCACGTATGTGCCCCTATTTGAACTTGTGCCCGTCGGTTTTTGGCGCTAATTCCTCCAAGGGAGTGGAGCAATGGGACGTTTCTTGAGTTATGCGTGCCTGCTATTCCCCAGGAAGTGACTGGCGGAATCAAACAAAATTTGGTCCATATGTTTCCCCTAACAGATACAGGTGCTGATTTAATTTTGGTGTCAATAGCTCAAACGAGAGTTGAGCTATAGAATGTTTTTTGTCTTCAATTGTGGCTGCTGTATCTCAAGAAATAATGAACGAAATCAAACAAAAATTTACCGACAAGTAGCCCTTAGAGGGTATAAGAGCTGATTTTATTTTTACGTCAACAGCTGAAAAGGAGGTGACGCAATTGAACGTTCTTTTTTTTTTCAATTGTGAAGGTGAATCCATATGTAAACAGGCGTTGGTTCAATTTTGGTGCCAATCGCTCCATGAGGGGCTGATTTTTTTAGTGTGAACAAAAATAGCTTTATAATTGCAACAATAAGAAAGATAAATCGCAATAGACTGTCGTCTGCGTAATTCGCATGATTTTAATTGTTGGAAAATGACTAGAAATCGCGATAATTTAAACTTTTTAACTTTTGTCATCTTGTGTTTGTTAACAAAAAACTGTATGCAATTATTTTAAGCAGGGCTTTTAATATAATTATCAATTTTCATTATTTGCTTTGCTTTTAAAATAAATCGGGAATCGGGAGGGTCGTCAAGTTTTGGCGTATTTTTTTTTTTTTTTTTTTAGAATATTGCTTCCTTGTGAAACATGGGGAGGGATCAGAATTATAAGAAAGATAGAGAAGAAAGTTTCGTGATGGCCACAACATACTAGTTTTGGATTGGTATGCTTTCATACAATAGATGCACATACTGTTTTCATCTTCGTTATCAAAACCATTCACTTTTTTCCTGTTTACAAAGTGCACCAACTTTACTCTTCATTACTATGAGTTTTTTTTTTTTGCAATAACGCTTTAGTTATTCATACCGGGTCTATATTTTTCAAAATGTAATTTTTATCTCCCTGATGATTGTTTTGAGAAAGATTTTAAAACCACAAATATATATTTCGAATGTATGTGAATATTGTTTTTTCTTGTACTTATTTCAAATATTATAAAAACGGTAATGGATAAAAGTTTTGGAAGAAAGCAAAGTCGCGTTAATGAATATAAGGAGAGTTAAAGTCGAGGTGAAGTCAATCCTATAGTTATATATTAAGTCATCATACCCACTAAAATCTAATTCAAAACGGATCATAAAATTTGAATACCGTAAGAGATAGCTCTCTTGGAAAATTTGAAGTTGAAATCTCTAAAATATTACCTCAACGTTAATTAGCAGGGGTTTAAAATATTTCGGAGACCATAGAAATACTGGGTATATTGGTGTAATCAAGGAGATTTTGGGGAATAGATGCAGTCAATTTTGAGGCTTATATTATATCGTGTGCATTAATTTTACCATTATCAACAACAACATAGCTCAAATAAAGATATCATTCCTACCGTAGAATTATTTTTACTTGACAAAATATTTTTAGGTAAAAAGTAGGAGGAAGACAGAAAAAAAGGACAAAATATTATGCAGATAATGAAATACAATTGGCTCTCTATTTAACGACTTTCAAGGTACCGAGAAAATTTGTTCTAAATTGGGATGAGTCATTAATTTTAATAAGCAGAATTTTAGGAAACACTACAGTGGATAGTCTGGATTATTGCAAGATCTACTGACAGCTTGGCAAAAACGTTGGGCTCAAGACATAACAAGAAGAGAAATCTATTGATTCCGTTCAAAGTTAAATTTACTCCTTTGAATTTAAATAGACATGAAGCAATTTTCTTTACTGGCCATGGCCCTTTCCTTTCTTACATAAAAATATTCCATATCTGAAATACTGATCTCTGCAGATGCAAAGCAACTGGAAATCATCAGCATTACATACAACATTGTATTCACACTATCTCATTCCATCTTCGTTTTTTAGGTAATTGGACTAAAGATTAAAAAAAAAGAAAAACAAATATTTGTTTCCTGCAGCAAAAGAGAAAATTACCGAACTGATTTGTTTTTTAATTGACCACGAACATTTTATTATTTATTTATTTCATTTCAGTGCTATTAATTGCACCTTTTTTCCAGCATTTTACTAGCAGGAAAAGTGAAAGAAAAAGAGAAAAAAAATTATTTCAAATTATTGAATTATTATAAATTTTATTTATTCATTTAGTTTTCTCATCGCATATGTGTAAATATTTTATGATATTTATATGTATGTTTTCCTTATTGAGCAAAACTATTTTCTTCTCTATATACCCAAAGGAATTCGAAAAAAATCCACAAAACTGAAGTTTTTGATCCTGAGACCAATAATACTAGTCTTCACTCAAAATCTATCCGATTAAAAATAGTTGATTTCTATCCATTTCTAGGTAACATAAACGAATTTTCTGTGATCAATGGGATTAAGGTATCGCGCATAGGAACTCATCTGTACTTGCATAATGTAGCTGAAATGTCCTGAAAGATGTCCAAAATGATGATTACAAACGCAAAAAAAAAAAAAAAACGCTCAGAGGGAATAATTACGGAATAAGGGACCAAAGAGTTCCATCATACATTTTCTTAGAAACAAGAGCTAACAAAAAAAAATAATAATAAATAAATAAATAAATAAAATAATAAGAGGAAGACAAAACTTGGTTTAATTTTCTTGTCCTCCGATCTGAAACTGGTTAGAATCGACTATTTTTGGTTATATGGAGACAATAATTGTTTTACAGACCAGTGTAAATAGATTTCTTTTATTGTTTCGTTAGCGAATACCTTCCAGTTATTCTGACTGATAATTAGGATATACTTATTGAATCAGGGATTATTATAACTTATTAAGTTGAAAATAATTTATATTACTTATAAATAATCTTAGCCACAACCCTGAATATTTTCGGGCAATGGTGTTTGAAAATAAGTAAGCTTGGTATATTGTCGAAAATGTTAAGATGTTTACCTTTTTGTCACTCACTGAGCTGTAGTAAAACATGGTATATTCACTGATAAGGTGTCTTTTACTGTTTTCTGCTATTATTGCATATTCAGGTATATCCATGACATTTTCGCTCTAACATGACAACGTAATTGAGGTAGATCTATGCATATCTTGAGCTCCATATATGTTTGGGAACCTCGTATACGAATTTGGAATCGAGCCATTATGTCACCTTTAGCAGCTTATAATATCCAAAATTATATTTTTTGTAATTACAATGACATTTGAGTTTCAACTTCTAACTTTCTGTTTTAAGTCTCTCTGATGGCATTCACTCCGACTCTCCTACGCATCAGATTTAGTAGCACATTCAACTCCAACAGATTCTAATCCAATCGAATACGGTCAATTTTATCTGCCAATCACGATGCCAGAAATTTATTTAGCCCCATTCAGGGCATTTCTCGCTACTCTACTGGTTAGTAGAATTCGATCGAATCGAACATAACCGAACTGAATGAAGGCTTTGACTTCACTATGGTAGTCGGCCCGGTCATGTAACGGATTTGACAGCTGTTTGGTGAAACGAATGCGATTTTATTCCCATGACTGTTGGAAATCGACATCGAAAGGACGAGAACCGACACGAACCTATTGCAAGGTATTAAAATCTTTTCTACTTGTTGAGAAATCAACATTAATGTTGTAGAAGAATTCCTCTCGTTAAGTGTTTCAAACACATTACAATACCTTGTTTATTGAAATAATTACAAGATCAAACGAAAAAATGGCGTTAATCGAAGTTTAACTCACTCATGTTTTGATAATGACGTTGGTTACTAACTGTAAGAAAGAAATCTTACCTGTATGAAGCCCTATTCTAAGTTTTAATTGCTCGTGTGGCCTGTGTCTGATTGTAAAAGTTTTCACTGTGTTTAGGAGGGCTAAAGACATCCGTGCTATTTCTCGGGCGTGAAGATTACTATTTCTTACGGGTAAACCCGAAACTACCATATAGGCATCACCTATTGTTTCTACCTGTAAATAAAAATTACATTTTTAGCATTCATGTCATATTTTAGAATTTTTTATGAAATGCAAAATACTTTAATTTCAAATTTTTGAGCATTTAGAGGTACTTTGCAGAAAAAAATCTTAAATGAGGTAAAGTTTGACCACGTAGACATGAGGAAAGGATCTTGAAGCGAAAGTATCATTTGTATAATTTGTAATAGAATCAGCCAGAAAGCGCAGAGTACTAAGAGGCGCGTTATCGCAGATATCTTCTTTAATAATAACAATATTGTTTTCGCTTCAAAGTCATCCGCCATCTCTCCGTGTTTAGTCTTTATCAGAAAACTGATAAAAAGTTCCATTTACCTTGAAACCCAAACAGACATATATATTTTTCTAGATGGTAATCAATAAAGCCCTAGATCGTAGCTTGAGCAGCGATACGTGTGTCTTCTTGGGGCTAGATAACGGTTTTTTTCTATACTTAACGGCGAAACGTGTTTTCTTTTTTGATTGTGGATTAACATAAATTTGATAAGAAATTCCAATCAAGAAGCAAAATGAACTAATTCACCATAGCAGACAAGGGAAGAAAACATTATTTTGCCCCAAGATTGCAGACTTATCGCTACTTAATTCTGCAATTCAGGAATTTAATAAGCAACACAGACAAACCCGCCGTAAGTAGCGTCTTGACGTTCACTCTATGCTGAGGGTTAACAGGCTCACTTATACCTCCAGGGGGCATAAGTAAGCATGCTAATCATTCTGCTTAATCATTGACGACAATTAAAAAATTGGATTCCAGTTAGGTCTACATAGTTCGTGGAGCAATGCTTGCCTTCTTTTTTACCCGTAAGGCAGTGTTTAGCTAAAGAATCAGACCTCTAAAATATGGTGGTTTGGAAAGGATTTAACTTGACCCTGCCGGCACCACGAGAAGGTTTCTTTCATTACAGGACACCTTCAAAGTGTATTAAACCCGTTTTTTTTTTTTTTTTTTTTTTTTTCGTGGAAAGGAGCATGTCGAAAATTCCAAGAACTAAAATCCTCATTTCCACTTCTCTCGCGAGTTTTATTTTTAGGATCCAAAAATATCTACGATATGTCGTGTTTTTTGTCCATCCTACAATGTAAGCGAACTCAAAATAATATATTAGGAGATAAAAGTGAAAAAAAAAAAGATTGGGAAAAAAAGTTACTTTATGTGTCAATACATCATATAACAGTATTTGCAAATGAGCTTAGTTCCTTAAAAAAAGTCTACAGTTAAACAGCTGAAAATTCAAAATGGCGGCTCAGTAAAAAAATAATAAAAAACACATTATAGTATTATTTTGTTGAGGCAACTCATGACTAATTAACGAAAAATTATCTTTCAATGAAAAAAACATTGAATATGTCAGTTTAAGTGTGAATATTAGTTGAAAAAAAGTAAGAAAGAGTGGGGAAGCATTTTTCATCATACCACAAAGCTACGAAAAGAGCAAGATAATTCTCTATAACTTTTGATCCTACTCCCCTATCCACTACATCATCTCACGCAAATGCAGTCGCGAAAATGAGACTTAGTGTTAACTCAATGACGAAATACTACTGACTTGAACTAAACTACAATATACACATAACAACCACGATCACCAGACTTAGAACTAGATATTTGAAGGGCATGAAAATTATACCCAACGGATTTAGAATTTCCCTAAGAAAGCTGGCTGACATTTCCCGGGCAAGCAACTTGATCCGAACTATGTTTTCGATTGCCCATCCACCATAGCAGCTCCTGTTCGAAATAGATCTGAATTGTACAAAACGAACGCGGTATACAGACAAGGTCAAAGAAGTCGCCAGGGCCGTTCTTCCAGATTTCGGTTCAATCTGACTCTCTCTCTTTTTATTTTTTAACCTTTAACAGGGGAGGTGTAGTCTCACAGACCGCTCAAAAGTTCATCCGATAACCTCTATATCATTTTCAGGTCGATTGAATGGTTTTCCCCAATAGGCTTTTGTTTTGTGACTTTTTAACCCCCCCCCCTTTGCTTATCAATATCTATAGGCAAGTGCATCTGGTTTAAATTTCTATGCATTCTTTAGAAGCGGTCTGTGAGACTGCAACCCTCCCCCCCACTTCAGTAAGACTATTTTCGGCAATAGTAGACATTTAGGCTCTTAAACTTAGAGCCGCGGATATAGGTACATTTATCTTACTCCCGTTATGCGGAAGAGATGCAAAATATTCTAGATGAAGTTGAGAGTTTGAAATGTTCACAAACGTTACACAATTATGTTCTAGGGACAATGAAGGCTGAATTATTCCTCGAAATACGACGCGAAATATTAATAGTTAAAGGGCTGTCAAAATTTTTCCGTAACTTGATAGAATCATTTTCCTCGTACGAAAATGTTCTGTATATATTAAACAACTAAAATGAAATCAATAAGAAATAATAAACTCATTTTTATTACGAGTAGTTATTTACAGTTTAGTTAGTTATTATTATGATTTTCTCGAAAAGGCTTAAGACTCTCGCAAAATGTCCCCGGAAAAAGTATATTTCTATTCAAAGCTCAAAAATATTTTTCCCCGTGCAGATAAAAGTTCAAAGAACATCTGAAGAAAATTACAGGAATGTATCTTAATTACACGATCTTTGAGACCTCACGTCCCCTGTTACGTCCTACTTTTTCACTTCCCCTGTTATGGGTTAAACTTATATTTTCTTTGTTTTGTTTCTACCATTTATTATATTTTCATTTGTACTTGAAACACGCCAAACACAACTACGACAATAGGTGAAATAAAAATTCTAAGAATTATTTCAACTTTGGTGTGGAAATGCTATTTAAATAAGTACCTGATTGCTGCAATTAGAAGTGTTGCAAAACAATTAAGCAATAGAGCAGAAAAATACGTAATCAAATGAACGAAGTCTTAATGACGCAACTACTTTTACGTATATTTCATACTATTTTTAAACGAATCTCATGCAAAGACTTTCATCGACTCCAGATGTGACGTCATCTTTAGCCGTTTTCTAAAATGCAAACATTGAAATGAGCAGAATGATCTGTGAAAGCACGCAATTTTGTTTGAATTCCAAAACTATTCTGTATTTAAGCGTAGGCAGTGCATCTAAGTTCTTCCGGAAGCAGTTTTAAAGAGCTAATTAAGACACAGCTATTGAATAAAGTAAGTCAAATTATTGTAGGATGAACGAAATTCTTAACCCAGCTAACAGTCATTAATTTCAGTTTTAGCAATTTTAAGACCAAACGCGTTCTCCTGGAAGGACAAAGAGATTATAAGATAGCAAGTTTTACCATTATTTGAAAGTGCTTCAAAGGTTGAGAAACAAATAAACTTCTGGCGTAACTTGCTTAATCGCTTTTAACGATGAGAAATTGAAAACAACTAATGATTACAATTTAACAATACTTAATGATTTGCAATTCAATTGTACGCAATACTTAGGATTGCTATTGAATTTTGAAATCAAATCTTTTAAAGCTAGAATGCGTTAAAAAAACGATTATTAAACAAAAATTTAATTCTATTGATATTTCGCAGGGTTATTTTAAAATAGGTAGAGCCTCGTTTTACGCGTGAGTTACATTCTACGAAAATGCCGCGTAAAATAAAACTACACAGGAGTCCCTAGTATAACACAGTACTGTATAATACGGTTTCGATATTGCACGGTACGAAACTTGAATTTAATACTTCACGGTTTTGACATAACACGTATGTTATCTTTAAAAAAGATTCATTTTTGTTTAATAAATTCAGTTAATATTTGATAACTCAAATAAGTTTTTATGAAACTTGGTTTCAATATAACACGGTACACATCCCTTGATTTATATTATTTCTAAGTCTCGCATAACACGGTTTCGATACAACACGATACATATTGACATGATTTTTACTATGTACATGATTAATTAGTGTAAAAAAAATAAGTTAAAAACTTATTTTTCAAAAAGTATTGTATAACATGGTTTCAATACTACACGGAACGAGTTAACCGTGCTATACGAGGGACGCCTGTATAGTACTTTTAAAATAGGAGTTGGGATCTATGAGAAATAAAAAAACTGGGCTCTAATCCCGGCTTGGACATGGATGTACTTTCTCTCTACTGTCTTTGTGTGAATGTGTTGTTATGCTGTGCCTACTCCTATATGGTTGCCTACCCTATAAACGGGTCCTTATGCCATGTGTGTACTGTGGAAGTGGGACTTCACACCAAGTGACGGTACAGCTGGAAAAAAGAAGCAGCGTACTCCAAATTGCGGGCCTGGCACACGATAACAGCAACAACATGAATCTGTGATAAGTTTAATGTGTACTTCTTTCGATAGATATGCACAACGTGCATAAAGGAAACATGAGTTATCTTAGTGTTTCTAAAAGAAAGTTGGTTAAGATATTTTTTTGGCAATCATCAATTATTTTTCTCTGTTCTTTGTTGAAAATTAAAGTATACATGATCACTCCTCCTGAGCTAACAAATCTGAAAGATCTATGGAGTGAGAAAAATCTTTTGTGTTCAAAACGTTTAATTTTTACTTATTTCTTTAAAATGTTCGATATTTTAAATAAAGCGTGGTCTTTATGACGTCACAAGTGATGGACTTGGCGTACTCCATATTTAAGCTTGCTGTCTATCGCGTTTCCTGGTTATGATGAATGAGAAGCGAATTAAATATTGTACTATACGCTTGATATTAAGCATGTTGTTGCTAGTACGTGTGAGTAAAGAAGTAAATAAAATATTGCGCTCTGCGCTAATGGCATCAGTGAATGGCATTTCCTCACTTGTAATGTCATGTACAGAAGAGTAAAAAAGGAAACTATTTGCGCACCGCAAATATTTGGCAACATTAAATTTGGTCAAATTATTTGAAATATCGCCAAATCCTATGTTTTTAAGCTTGATCTTTCAGAAAAAAATACTTTTAAAAATTTCGGAAAAGACCCCGTTCTAATCTGTTGCATTTTTTACAAAAAATATGGATCATAGATGGTCATTTGGGTACATTTTTATTTTTACCGGAAAGCAAATTTCGTATGAGTTTAAACCAGGGCACAAAGTTTGAGGTTAATTATCACATTTTAACAGAAATTTAGAACAAAAAATGGCTCTCAGTTAAAAAACTGAAAATACTATAAGTTTGTTACTGTAAACCAAAAATTTAATTTGCTTCTTCATTATTATTTCGCCTTTTTATTACTCTTTTTTTTCTACGGCAAAGGTTTTCTTATATTTACTCATTTCCGATCTTCACAAATAAACTTTTATCTCTTAATTTACCCACGACGAAATTGTATTCCGTTTAACACAAGTGCAATAGAAATTAGTTTGACTAAGCTAAGAAAGTTTTAATTAGTCAGTGAAAGTGGATAAACAAATGCACTTCATGCAGTTTAATTACGCAAACTTTAGCTACTCGCAACCCTTCAATCAACGAGTTGTAGTTTTTATATTTTTGCTGGTTTTTGTGTGGGACAAATCAGCTAAGACAATTACAAAAGTTGTTCTTTAAGGATAAATCTTCTGATGAAAATAATTAGGAAAACATCAAGAAAATTATTCAAACAAATCTGGAGAAGACTTACGATAAATATTTTTTAGTTAAGAAGATTAAATGTTTATGCTTCGAACCTTCCTTCTGTTGATATGTGAAAAGAATTATTTCTTCGTTTTTTGTTTTTTTAAATATTTAGTTATTTAAGTTACAAATGTAAATTAGAAGTAAATTGGTTCAAAAATTACGAAAATTTATTTGTTGCCCCTATTCATTTACAAAAAAAAAAAAAAATCGTCTCAACATGAAAAATTTTCTAAACGTTTGTAATCGGCGAAACTGTATATAGGCTTTGTTTTTTCTCTAATACGGTCCCCTTATAATGTGCTAGCTTAACTCAAGCGCATTTATGCTCCGACATGCTTCTCCTGTATTTCGCTTCGGTGGTGATATTCAAAGTTTAAAATATCATCACCCCTCTGTACAAGCAACAAAAATCAAAATGATTTTCATCCTTTATGTCATTACTTTTATTATTATTAATTTTAAAGTGAAACCTTCTTATACAAAGGTTTTGAAATTCTGGTCCGCTACCTTTTTGTGTGACGGAAGTGAAGTAATCGTCTCTTGTGTTACGAAAAGTCGTACCTTTGCTTTTAAAGCTTTCTTTATTTCTCGTTGTCCATGGTTACCTGTACTGCGTGACTATTACTAAGTGGGCGATTCTCGAAAAATTGTCCCGTGCGTAACTCTAAGTTTTTTACTTCCTTTTACAAAAAAGGAAGTACTGTATTCGCGAAAAAACATTCACACAAAAATCGGCCTTAATTTAGATTTTTCTAATTAGTGAATGTTCTAATTAGTTTCCCCCAGTGAATGTTCAGTTTTTTTTTTTCAACCCGACCACGCGTGGATATGAGCCTAGGAACCTACAGACACCCGAAATATCCCTTCTGACGACTCCCGAGTTAATTAAAACGAGGTTTTTCGTGAGGTCCGTATGTATGTATGTATGTGCGTATGTGTGTATGTATGTCGCATATCTCAAGAACGGAATGTCCTAGAAAGTTGAAATTTGGTACGTAGACTCCTAGTGGGGTCTAGTTGTGCACCTTCCTTTTTAGTTGCATTCAAATGCTCCAAAGGGGGGTCTTTTGTCCCTTTTTGGGGGGAAATTATTGTTAATTTCGATGTAAACTCAAGTGGTGTTACAATTTGGCGGACTTGGCGATATATCGCCAGTTTTTGGTCGCCAAGTTTTGTCGCCAACTTAACGACAATTTTGGCGATTTTTTTTTAAAAATCTGGTTTCAATTCGGCCACTGTTGGTGATATTTAGAGAGTAAACTATTGAATCATATTAAAACTGCCAATAATGAGAAAATGACATTAAATATTAGCAAAAGGAAATCATGTGATGCACACATCAGCTCGTTTAATTTATTCAAGTAACTATCAATTAAATATGGAATTAACTGTTATGCTTTGGTAGTATATTAAAGCATGTATTATTCCCCAACAGCATTTTTTTTTTTTTTTTGAAGGCTTTGGTTAGCACACACGTAACATTTTATCGAGAAACGCCCAACTACAGCTATTTGTTATTAACAGAACACTCGCTGAAACACGTTTGAATAGCCAATGTTTTCGAGTATTGTTCAGTGCTATCGTTGTTAATATATTTTCTTCATTCCAATATGTATTTTTTTTTTTTTTTTGAGAATATGTTTAAAACTTTTTAACCGTGACTTCCTCTGGGGTCCGATGGGTTTGACGCTTAATGTTCTGCCCATAAAGCTACTCGAATTGTCTATAAAATACGTTGTGCAGCAATATTAGTTTGTGTACAAAACCTGCGTTGAAGAAAGCGTCTACACAACAGACGTGTAGTTTGATTAATATTTGAATGCTTCAGTTAATAAAAGGAGAAGTGTTTTTTCATTCACATTTAGAACAAGTTACAGTGCTGGCCAAATTATTAGACTAAGACTTTTAAAAGCAAATTCGTTATTAATTACATAACTATAGACACATTAACGAACAGTGAAATAATTATCTAATATTTAGTATGCATTCCCTTGTTCTTGATGAGCATTTTAAGTCTTTTTGGCATACTTTTCACAAGGTTTACACCATTTCGTAACTTTTTGAAAAAGGAGGTAAAAAATTGTTTATACTATTTATTATATGTACTCACATACTCACTAATTACCTAAAAGTAACTTGAAATATAACAGAACACACTAATAAAAAGAACTAGTGAACTGTTTAAGCTGATTGAGGTTATGTTCCTGGTAGGTAGAAAAATAAAGAACATAAACAAATCAGACAGTGCTGCCACCTGCAAACATTTATTATGCTAAAATAACGTAATAACCAGTGTACAGTATGTACTGTACTTTAACAGTAAATTAAATAGAATTTTAGTACAAATAATGTACAAAAAAAATAAATAAAACTCTTTAGACGAATAATTTAGCCAGCACTGTAGGCGTAAAAATTGGGTTCTTAACTGTAAACGTTTCCCTAGCTATGATTTATTTTAAGAAATTAGTTACTTGCAAACTTGCCGAAAGTGCGTTTGACACAACTTTTCATCAGTTATTTTTAAGGCATAGCAACTGTTGACAATAGTAGAGTGCAATTGCAAGAACTCGAAACAAGTCGGGATTCAAACCGCTCTTAGCACCAAAATGGAGGATAGGTCAGCCTGGTCACTTGAAGGGCTCTAGGACGAGTTATTGGTTCATCGATTTCGTCAAATTAACTGGAAATACAACTCTTCCCCCAATTTAGTGCTTCCCTGTAATAAAGAAGAATCACTTGTGTCGTGCGTCTTTACGACCCGCAAATATATATATATATTTTATCTTTTACTTTGTAATTGAATGGTCTTGAAGTGGAGAAAAGAACTGGAAAAAAAGTCGGAAACTATATCCCACACACACACAAATGTACAAAGAATTTCAAAATTACATCCCGCCACCCTAAAAAAAAATAGCTTAATTAATCATATTTACTTTGTGCATTAAAAATCAGAAATAAGTTTCAAAAATATTTCAGAAGTATTTTAATGTTTTGTATTTCAAAAAAAAAAAAAAAAAAAAAAAAAAAAACAAATAGCATCGCAAAACATTTGAGAAAAAGGAATGGTATTTACATTTAAATATATTTTTTTAATTTTTTAACTACAAAATGTAAAAAAAATGTAAATGTGGAAAATCCAAATAGTACATAGTTGGTTCTCTAACGATTTTCAAGGGAACACAAAAAATCGTCCGTAAGAAGAATACGTCCTCAAACATAATTTTTCTTTAACTACAGAGAAGGGCTCAGGGCCGAGAAAAGTCGTCGTTAAATAAATAAAGTCGTTTAATAGAGCGTCGTTAAGCAGAGAGTCAACTCTGTAGCCTCTCTTTCTGCAATATCTTATTTCAATTTCTGAAATTTAGTTTTTCAATGGAATTGGTCACGATTATGATGTTTACTGCTTTGGCATAATTCACGCCTCCAAATTGAACTTCATCTATATATATAAAAATGGATGTATGTTTGTGGGTGTGTGGGTATGTGTGTATGTTACTTATACAAATCTACAGTTTTCGTCGGATTTCTTCCAAATTTTGCACAAAGGTAAATTGTTGCTCAGGAATTCATAAAGGCGAGTTTTTGAAATTTTAAAAAGACACAAAAAGGTCTAATTTCATATTTTGAGTCATAAAATTGCTCTTTTCTGTACGAACGAATTTTGGTATTGTTATGAATTTAGTCTAAATGAAAAGCCCGTAAAAAACTACCCTAGATGAAGTTCTTCAAAGTTTAACTGTAATCGTTAAATTTGTGAAACTTGGTTGAAAGCAAATGAAAATGGTTAGCAACATATAACCACCAGGATATATTTTAAATGCAATCAACACAAAAAGTATCCTCAACAATGGCGGTTAATGTCAATTAGCGACAAGCGTAGAGCATGTTTGGTATTGAAAGCCGAACGAAGAAGAATTGCTGTATTTCAGTAGTTCTTAAATCGCTGTCGGTTCTTATTCAATTTGCTTTCGCATTTCGCTAATAAGTGTTAAGTGATAATATCGTAACAATAAAAGAAATTTTGATCTGTATTTGCTATATAAACAGCACAGAAAATCCTAAAATGAGATAGGTATTAAAAACGCATTCATTACCGAAGTACAATCTTCAACAGTTTTATCATTAGAATACTAAACTTATACTGAAACGACATCCTTGCAGCAGAAATTTAATTTAATATTGTATTATCCTTAAACAAATCGATATGTATATGTTATTTATACTATTCCATGATTTACCTAATTCGGTTCACCTAAGTTTAACAGAAATCGCTCCAGAATATCAAAGATCAGGGGTAAAAATACTAATATGGCTAATGAATTGCAAAATAATCATTTTTGTGCATAGTAGCGTTGGTTGAATTTATCTTTCAAGCGGGAGGAGGATAGTTATGGAGTTCATTGCATGTATATAAATTACCATACTAGGATTGCTAATGTGTGGTAAAATAAAAGGCTGTGCACCTTTAGACCCGCAAAACCACACGGAAATTTAATACGACGGAATTCATATTGTTTTGGAAGGGTAAAAGTTTAAAGTTTGATAAAATGCAAAGAAATATTAATTTAAATTTAAATTTTTAAAATGCATAAAATGTCTCTATGCTTCATGCAAACAAATTTCTTAATCGTTTAAAATTTTATATTACTTTAACGCTAGAAACAATAGTACACCTGATGGAACATCTTCGCTGACTAGCAATAATTTTAAACCAGTTAGCGGGTATGAGGCAACTTTTGACACGAAGAGATTGCTACTGAAAAGGGCATGATGAAATATTACGCCACATTATAAAGTTTTTTCTTTTTAGTATTCATTGTGAAATTAGATGAGCAAAGCTCCATTCCCAACTACAAGACTCTCAGTTCGATAACTTTTATAGTGTACAATCGAAAAATATTAGAAGTTTGTAGCTACCACTAAGTAATTCAACTGTCATTGAAAAAATGCTGTAAGATAAAAATGGATACATATCAGTGGTAATAGAAGCAACTCTGTTCACAGTGGAGAGATAAGGTGAAACAATTTGTATCTCACGTATAACCACTAATCGCAAAACGTCATTCTTTAAATTTCAAGAAATTAAAATCTCCAGTGAGACTTCAGTTCTATATCACGATCAATAAGTCAGAAGTTCAGGCGATTAAGTACTTTAACTAAATGTGAAATTTACCTATTTCCCACATAGATAGCTTTATGTTGCATGCTTAAGGTTGGGTTCAAAAATGTATTTCATTTTGTCGCTGGAAGGGGGACTAAGAACATTATTTAGGAGCAAGATTTGAGTTAAATTTACGAATTAGAAAACTTTGAATAATTGAACTTTTTAGTATTTGGATTACGTTTCTAAACGTGGAAATACATTCCTTCTCTTCGTTTTGAAGCTGCGGATAAGAGGAACAAAATGTGCAACAAGCTTTTGTAAAACATAAAGAAAAAAATTGTCTATTATACAGTCGTAAGTAGAAACAAGACGGGTTTTTTTTCCTGTCTTTTGGTTTCTTGGCCTGCAAATAATTTAAAAAAAAAAATAACGCGGATAGTGACCACAATGTGCACACTTATTTCTTTCTCTATAATGCAGTTCAATTGACGGGTTTTATATAGTCCGATTCATAAGTTCGCGTCCACGTACTCCATTCTTAATGCTTTATGAAACTTAAAATAATAACTGTAATTATATCTATGGTAACTACTATTCAGTGGAACCATTCCTATCCCTTATGACGACTGTGCCTCTGTCAATTTAAATTTCGATATTCCCAAAGGAATACTCTAGAGCAGCAAACTTAAATAAGTGCTCTTACTACCTGCATCAGTTTGAGTTATCATGTGCAACATTTACGGCAAGTGTGAGGTTTTAAAAATTTGAAATAAAATTTTAATCTATACAAATTTTAAATCGTTGCAAGACACCAATATTAATGTCTAACGGTCATTTTTACTTACGAAAATAGAAATTTGACATAAATATAAGAAAATAAAATATGCCTGACGCACGTCTCTTTATGCAACTTACACTTATTTAATTTTACTCCGTGGCATGCCACTAAATCGCCATGGAAATGGCAAACAGACGCATTTTGTGAAGTTATTTTGACTAAGTGAACGTTATCTAGGGAATGTGCTTGCATACCTGAACACTTACAAAAACTTATAAAAATAGTCCACCTAACACGTGAAATCTTGAAAGTAAAAACACCGCCAGAAAATCCGTAAAACGGAATGTTAAAGGCTATTAATAACAATAACTGAATTCTTTATTTTATGTACAGTGTACTATCATAGTGCCATCATGTTTAGCTTTTGGGCCATTTAGAATGACACTCATATCTGAAAATATTGTAACGGCGTCATATTTTGCACATATTTGTAACTGATAAAAGCCATTGAATTTTACTCACGATTCTTTCTAGGAAGACATTCCATGATTTTTTTTCCAGTACAAAATGTATGTGAAAAGTACTATAGCATGCTTTAATGTCTTGGGGTAAAAAAAACCTTCAAAGGCAGCACAACGGTTTTCGTATTCGAAGCATCACGTAAAAGGTTGTCCCACAAAATGTGCAAGACAATCATTTATCTCTGCATTAAGACATTGCAGAGTGATGTACCGCCCGTCTGATTCAACCACAGACAACGTGTCAGTGGACACGACAGAATCAAAGAATATCGTTGACAGAACCCGATAACGTGCCTCGTGCTTTTTCATTTTTTCATGATGCTATTTTCTCTGCAAATACTCGACTGTCTGTGCTATTTAGTCTTTTGAAGATTTATGCGTAGAGTGGTGTGAATGCAGTTTTTTACTGTCATTTTGATGGAATTCATCCATTTAATTATCTAAAAGATATGTTGCATTGAGAAGCACCCGGGCAACGCCGGGTAGTAAGCTAGTTGATCTTATAAAGTTCAGGCAGTATTTTCAAGGCTTGAGAGGAAAAAAACTTTGCTTTATTTCTATACATAAAAAGAAAAGTTAGCTACGTATTAGCACACATGGAAGTAAAAGTAAGCACTTAAAATAAATTCAATTATCAAACCAGCTCGCTGCTTTCTTCTACTTTCTTGCGACATACTTTTTGTTGCATCATTTTCACTATATTTTTCGGCTGTTTTTAGAATTTTAAACTCCACCCATCATAAAAACCTGCATTTCAAACGCGTCATTAATTACTTGTAATTAGGCGTAATTAATTAACATCGAATAAATTTTTAAATCAGAGTTTTTGCAGTTAATGCTAATTTGCAACAATCCATCAACTTCTGAAGTTACCGTAATGAGTATTTAATTTTAATGATAGCAATTGGAGAAGTTTCAAACTTTGCGCCGAAAATTGTTTCCGGATATTTTCAACTGAGATATTTTTAGATGGATATTGATTAGTTACTAAAGCAGAATACCTTGTTTCTTGTTTTCATTTTCACAAGCTTAATTTTAATTAAAATGCCTCACACAATATTTCCTGATATATATATATATATATATATATATATATATATATATATATATATATATATATATATATATATATATATATATATATATATATATATATATATATATTATCCGTCGCAATAAATAATTTAAGTAAATATTACGAAAAAAAAAGAATTAATCAAAGTTTTTGAAAATAACTAAGTAAATAAATTTGAAAATAGTAATATTAGTCTAAAAAAATTACACAATAAAGCATGAAAAAGATAAAAATTCTAGGTTGTATATTGCTATTTCTCATTTTTTTCTCAACTAGGTTCGCGCAAAAATAAAAAGAGTAGGCTGAGATTTAAATTTAAACAATTTTATCATCTATATAAGAACAATAAATTTTTGTTCTGACCTAAAAAGTTTTTGAACAGAGTAGCTATAATTTTTTAGCTTTATTTTTGCTTTGAATGTTATTGTTTTTAGCTTTATATTTGAAATATGTCTAATGCATTGCAAAATAATACTTGTTAAATGAGACAAAAAAGCAATTGCTCAATTCATTTGCACAACTGGGAATTTTTTAAGCATATATTTGCACTTTATTTAAAGAAATTTAAACTATGGCTTTTAATTGTGATATATTCAAATATAAGAAATTATTCTATCATAATATGAAGTATTAACTTTAAAAAAAAATCTTCAGAAACAATGGCTTGTATGTGCAACACGTATAAATTCTTAGTTCAAAATTCTCTCCATACTGTTCTTTTAAGTGTACAGGTGTCCTTCGTGTAACACGGTTAATTCGTTCCGTGTAGTATCGAAAACGTGTTATACCAGACATTTTTAAAAACAACTTGTTAACTCTTTTTTACAATGATTAATCATGTACATAGTAAAAATCATGTCAATATGTATCGTGTTTTATCGAAACCGTGGTATACGAGACTTAGAAATAATGTAAATCAAGGGATGTGTACCGTGTTGTATCGAAACCTAGTTTCATAAAAACAAAGTGAATTATTACAGTTATCAAAAATTAACAGAATGTATTGAACAAAATTGAAATTCCATCTTTTTTAAACATAAAATTCGTGCTGTATCAAAACCATAAAGCGTTAAATTCAAGTTTCGTGCCGTGTAATATCGAAACCGTGTTGTACAAGTAACGTGTTATACAAGGGATGCATGTATTTTCAAAAAAAAAAACTAATATTATTTAAAAAAATATATTATTATTTATCAAATTTATATTATTTTTAACTTCTGGCTTCACCTTCAGAGAAGATCATCGAATGCAACGATTTGAAAAGCTTATTGTTAACTTAAATATGATGTATGTACAGTATGCCCATTCAATGTATTCACTCTAGGGACAGTCCACGGAAAAAGGTCATTTTGTCCCGCAGGTAACGTCTCATCTATTTCATTAAAAATAATGCTTTAAAAGATTAATGAACACATATTTGTCTGCTTAACAAATTACAAACTTAAGTGTAATTTCTTGAGCAAGAAATTTCGTCTTTAGACTTTAAAACTACTATTTAAAAAATATATTAACCGCCGCGTGCGGGACATAGGGTTAACTTTTTATGGAATGGCTCTCTACGAGAATCGGTTATGCTAAGCAACCCATTTTTTTATGAATGGAGAATGGTACTCCCAGAAGGATGAAGTAGGGGAATGTGGGGCAAAGTAAAATGGCTAAGATGAATGAGCTTTTTTAAAATGAACAAATCGGAAATTTGTTTTGAAAATTACAGTACATAAAGAAAGAACATTGTATTTTATATTAAAACTTTGAAACGGTATTTTTAATTTTTGGCAGTAAATTTGAGTCTTTAAAAAAAGGTGGAAATTTTTCACTTTTTTTTTCCATGTGGCAAAGTGAAAAATAAAATATTTTTCTAATAAAATATTTTCTATTTGATTAATAAACATTTTTTTGATCAAAAGAATCATTAAATAAGAGGTTAAATGAATAAATGAAAAAATAATGAAAAAAAACCCGAATAATTAAATTAATAAATCAATTAATATACGAGGAAAAATAAATGAGCGAGTAAAAGAAGGAATGAATAAGAAAATAATTATATGAATGACTTGTAAAACTTAAGAGCGTAATTCCAATCCCCATCGTTGCCATTCTCAATAACCCAAGTTCTTGCTTACAATCGGCCATCCTACAATCTAGTCGTCCACGACCTAGAGTATATAGTCTTGCAAGTGAATAGGCAACTTCTTGGCTCTTTGCTTACGGAATGTATATACTTCGTATGTTGGTTGAAATTTTACTTAAGATGATCGCATTTATTTTAGTTACAAATGTTTCTTTAATCATTGATATGTCTGCTGCGGTATCCATAATTGCCTCAGTAGTGATGCCGTTAATAACGATAGTCTTAGTACTTACGTTTCTGTCCGAAGGATTCGAATGAGAAATGTTCACTAGAGGAGAAATAGAGGGTTTTTGTGGACAATCCTTTGTTCCATGACCTTCCATTCTACACCTGGTACACAACTTGGGTCGTCTCAATTTTAGACAGTCACGAGAAAAATGTCCCTTTTCATTGCAGTTATAACATACTATGGATTCTGTAGCTCTAACACGCGAAATGTCTTTATTCCAACTTTCGTTTGAAGTATGATTCTTTCTCAAAATAAACTCTGGACGGTCATTCACTTGAAGTTTACCCTTAAAAGAATTGTCCAGTTCTATGTATTCATCTATCTTATTAGTCAATTCAATTGGTGTATTTAATGATGACCATGTGCTCAAATAGTAATCTCTTACTGCAGAAGGAGCCACCTCTTTGATACGATCAGAGATTATCAGTCCTTTTAAGTCGTTCACACTCTCAATTTTCAGTCCTGTAGTCCATCCGGTAAAATATGTTTCTAACTCATAATAATATTCACGCCAGCTTTTTCCATCCTTAATCTTATGTGAGTAAAATAGTTGTCTGAACTTTTCGGGACTTAATTTATATCGCTTTAAAAGCAAATCTTTCACGTAAGCATAATCTTCGGCATTTTTTTCTGGTTCTTTCAGAATTAATTCAACAATATCACTTGGCAATACTCCAGTAAGACACGCCATCCACAATGTCGATTCCATTTTAACTCGCGTCATCACTCTTTCGAAATGGACAAGATACAACCCTATGTCGTCGTTAATTGAATCGAATTTTCTTAACTGAGCTTGCCAATCCACCTTTGGTAATTCTGACACTGTGCTGCTGGTAATAGTCTTTGCTTCTGACTCTAATTTCTTTAACTGAAGTTCGTGTTGGCGCTTTTCGCGCTCAATTTCATGTTGGCGCTTTTCTCGCTCAATTTCCTTTTGGTACTGGAGCTGTTCCCTTTCAAATTCCTGTTGGCGTTGCAACTTTTCAATTTCCTGTTGGCGCTGTTCATTTTCATGTTGGCGCTTTTCCCGTTCAATTTCCTGTTGGCGCTTTTCCCGTTCAATTTCCTGTTGGCGCTTTTCCCGTTCGATTTCCTGTTGGCGCTTTTCCCTTTCAATTTCTTGTTGGCGCAGTTCATTTTCATGTTGGCGCTTTTCCTTTTCAATTTCTTGTTGGCGCTGTTCATTTTCATGTTGGCGCTTTTCCCGTTCAATTTCCTGTTGGCGCTTTTCCCATTCGATTTCCTGTTGGCGCTTTTCACGTTCTTCTTCACTGAGTCGTTCGACATCTAAGCTCGATATGATGCCCTTAACTATTTCTTCTTCATAATTGTCATTACTTAAGATAACTTTGATCAAACGTATAACTGTTAGGTTTTTAACATCATCTTCTCCTAACTCAGTGGCAATATATTGCAAATCTCTCTTCCTGACTCTTGATAAATAGGACATTGCTTCAAAAAAAATTTTTATTATCCCACTTCTGAAGTGTAAAACTTAAGAGCTTTTATTCAATAACAACGTAAACATCAAAAACGTTACATCACTTAATCATCAAACGTAAATCTCTTTCTCAAACCCGATAATTCCGAAAAACATCCAACGTCTTACAAAAATCGTAATTCCAATCCCCATCGTTGCCATTCTCAATAACCCAAGTTCTTGCTTACAGACTAAATAAGTGAGTTACTAAATGAATGAATGTAAATGAATGAATCAAATGATAAATGAAAAATCAATGAATGATAAATGATTTGTATCAAAAGATTGAGTGAGTAAATGAAACAAACTATTTCACTTTGCCCTGCATGTACTTGAATAATCGTACAATTTATTTAAAATACAAATAAGCTCAATATTAACTAAATTTTTGCTGCATTGAATATTAGGAGGTCTCAACTAATATTTAAAATGTTAATAACAAGTACTTCATCATTTTATGGTAGCAAAAATAATTTTTGACTTACAACAAAATATTACAATATGAGTATCAATTTTTTAAAGTTGCCTGTGTTACCCAATGCTTTAATGTTCGGCGGTATTTTTTTCCAGACTGGAATAGACTACATACTGTACTACATAGTTAAAGCAATACCAGATAGGTCAAGCTAAAAGCAAAGTAAATATTTCCCCATTTTACTTTGCCCCGCTATTTCACTTTACCCCATGTTCCCCTACATTCCGTCTACGAATCGACACAGGAGGTGATCGTAAGTGCTTATTTTGCCAGCTTCCTGTCAAAAAGATGGATAAATTGAAGGAAAACTCTTAAGTATCACCCACGATCACAGGATTACCCTCCGAAAGATTTTTTTGCTTCATGGACAATTCAAGCACACTGCTTTCAGCACAAAACTAGTTGCGTTTAACTAATGTAGATAATAGGGTATTTTCCAAAAATTTAAAAGCATTTTTTACTGAAAGAGTATGTTTAAAAACATAGGATCTGACCATTTTTAAAATAATTTGCTTTTTATTATTTAAAAATAATTACTTAAATCGGGGTGCTTTCATTGTTTACGTTTTGTGTCGATGACATCACAAATGATGAAATGCCATTCAGTGTTGCCATTCACGGAACTAAATACTTACTTATCATCTTTACTCACGTGTATTGGCAACGATAGGGTTGATAACAAGCGTAGAGTGCAATATTTAATTCGCTTCTTGATCATCATAACGTGGAAACGCTAGAAAGATACGCCAAATTGCATCATTTGTGACGTCATCAAGACCACGCCTTGTTTGAAAAATCGGACATTTAAAAAAAAGTTATTAAAAAATAACTGTTGGGAAAATGAAAGAATTTTCTAGGCCCATGCTTTTATTTTTGCTTATTCTATTAATTTCAGTGACTAAGAGTAGTACTTTTGACTAAAGGAAACAACCCCATTGTAAGTTACTCGAAGTAGAATGATCGAAGTGAATGAATAAAGGGTTAGGAATGGATTCAACCAGTCAGCATTGTCAACTGCGACAGAATCTCAATGGAAGAAAATATAAACACTTTCAAATTGGTTGGTTACGCATTTGTTTCAAGTACTTAGATTTCTTAAAAAAACTTTTATGCATTATTAAAAAATATTAGTGCTATAGTCATTCAAGGAGTAAACACATTTTATGCTTCCCAGAGTTAGCGAAAAAAACCAGTGTACTTGATAGCCTGAAAAAGTTTTTCGGCTACGATCGGATCCTCGTTGATTTTTCGGATATTTTTCGTCCGTAGGTAATCTCAGAATTAAAAATACGAAATCCTGTGGTACCCAGGAAACACGTGAGACTATATTTTATTTTTGTGCATTTTCGACGATGTTTTATAGGATTTATTTCTTTTCTCCAACTTTTTTATTCTTAGTTAAGAGATTACCTAACGCTAGTTACAGAGCATAACTCACCATGGTTATCGCAATAATTTCCTGAATAAACTCCGAGGCTGTAATTTCTCGCTAGGAAGATATTAAATATATTTGTCACCGAAATACTTCGCCGAAGAAGAGGGCCACACATTATTTTCCATCGACAGGAAAAATGGCTTTTCAGCCGCCTTCACTGAATAAAAGACACAGAAAAATATCTTGTGATTGGAGGGCTGAAATGTCTCAGGACGGAACGAAAAGCTTCTTTTTCGTGCCATTACGCGTCAAGAAGTTCTTATGATACCGGAAAGAAAAATGATATGTTGACAAGTTCGTAAGATTGCGAGAACTGGAGGTCGAATATACCCTAAAGAATCTTTTTTTATGAATGATTGGCCATATCAATAAGTATCACATTGCCATTGCTCTGCTTTATAATTGGTTGTCATTGAAATGAGCAATGCGATATAATTGAGGGGTTGTATTTATTGGATGTAATAATAACTTCAAATATATTTCAAAAATGTATTTTTAAAGCATTAACGTTACGCAGTAACATTTTTACCTGAGCCCATTTTTTCTCTAAAAAAATATTTTGCCCCTATTTCAATTTTCGTAATAATTCACGTTTTTAAATGATATCTTGAAGAAATGATATCCTGAATGAAGTTACGAAGAACTTAATGGGCTAGAAAATCACAACCATGTTTCGTATAAAATAAGTTTTTATGCACTATGACGTATTTATCATTTATTGTACTTAGGGTTATTGATGATTTACTACAATTGACAACGTGTACAGAATTAAAGAAAAATATGTTAAAAGGTCCACACAGTTGGACATAGTTCCACATGAATACAATGTTAATGCAAAGGGGAGGCTTGCTTTTGAGCGTAAATATTCAAAATTATCGTGAGACTGTCATTGAATAAATAATAACGTTCTTACTGTGGGTGATTAAGTCCGGTGGTGTTATTTAATCTACTTCCCCCAATTAATTATGCAATTCCGCTGTAAATAAGTTTAAGTCAGGCTCACAAAGTTAGTTTTAATTATTTTTTTTAGTTATCCTAAACCGACAATTTTTTTTCAAAAGAAAGAAGATGATGCACAGTAACACACATGTAAATAATTTTATGTTCATTAATGAACAGTAAACATAATCTGTGCAACTCAAAAGTAATTGATGAATAATTACAATATTTCTTTGTAGTACAAAAGTGTTACTTCTATTGTCTATGTCTACAGCATACACCTTTTTTAGTTAATTCTAAGCATTTTTGAAAAAAAAAAAAAAAACAACGCTTAAAAACGTGAGTTAATTATTAAATTGTAAATTCATTTAATTAATCAAAGCGCCATTATCTACTTGATTTTACAATGCCAGATCGTTAACTGAAAAAAAAAAAAAAAAAAAGAAGAACCAGCTTTGGCGACGAGCCACTCCTATTGCGCAAAATCTTGCTCCTATCAAAGAACACTGAACTTCGTTACAATAACAAAACTACTCAAAACGCCGTACGACAGTAAATCTCAAACAAAAAATGTAAGGCTCTCCCGCCAACGTGAATCATATCAGCATAAGTCGATTGCTTCTTTATAAGACACCTAATTCTGGGAGGTTAAAAATGTTTCTATATGATTTTTAACCTGCTTTACTTGAGCCCTTCCTTCCCTATATTACACATTTTAATGGTAATTTGGAATGTTTTTGTAAATATTTGATAAATGCGTATTTATTCAACAGAACTGTTTTTATTTTCGCATTTATAACTCTAATCAGCGGTATGTTTGCCAAGTGGTAAGAAGTATGCTAAAAATAATTGCTTTATTCAGGCCTGAATCTATAAATACCTTAAGGGCCCCTTCCCTGAGGCCAGCAGCGTATATTTAGAACGTTAATAAGTCTCAATGCTAAATTTTGAATTTTTTCTTAAATTTCGAGGGCCGTTGGACTTCTTAAAGAAATGGGACCCCCCCCCCCTGCGTACCTATAGACTGCTTGGTCTATAGGTACGCAGACCCGGGCATGGCTTCATTTCTCGGGAAAAATCCTTTTAAAAGTTTTTTTTTTTTCTAATTTTATAAAATGTCATCTTTAAATCATTTTATTTCCTACATAACTAGGGGGCTCTGCCCCCTGCTCGTTAACTCTCATCAATCACCTAAGATAGCTTCGCAATCTTATTTGATTCGCATAGATTTAAATCGTCAAGATTAAAAATGCATTATGAGCTTCCTTTGCAACAAAAAACACCCCTTCCCCCGGGTTTCAAAAAAAAAAAAAAAAAACAAACTTGTACCAACTTGCAGAGCCGTAAGGACTGAGGGGCTCCTGAGCGTTGCAAAACTTCAGTTTTGCAAGCTTGAAAAGTCGCTTTTGTATTTGTGGACTCTAGTAATATTTTTTGCTCTTTAACTAGGGGCTTGAATTGAGTTGACCCTAAGATTTTCCGTTAAAATCGAAACTCTTAAAGTTTGTGAATAAGAAAGAAGAATAAAGCGAATCGAAAAGACGTAACTATGGCAACGCCAAATAAAACATCAATAAATTTAATGGAGATGAGATTATTCGAACTTGATTTTCAACGGCTTGTAACTTTTTTTCCTTTGGAGATAGAAGCGAACTTTTTCGACCGCAGGTCGAGTTAGATCTGGAGTGGTGTTAAAAATAAAAATGGTGGAGCGATTACTTCGCTTTTTACTGATAGATTTTATCAAGAAAGTAGTGCCTAAATTTTAGTTAAGCCTAAAAAAGTTCGAGCTAAAAACGCAAATACCTCCTGCCGTATTTAAGTTAGACCATTGAAACAAATTGCATAGAACGCGGAAAATTCTACCCTTTCCAACGATATGTAATGTTCATATTTGCAATTAATTTTTCACCCTTTTAATAGGCAATAATAGGAAATTTACACGAAATTTGAGTTAAAAAAATTAATTACAAAAAACTAATTCGAATTTAAAAAAACAAAACCCTAGGATCAAACCACCGAGGCTCGAAGTAATTTTGTACAAAATTTCAAGGCTTTAGGTGCTATGGGATCTCCTGGACGCAGGCCCGTCATAGACTTCCTTCCTGAATTTCTTTGAAACCTTACTTTTATCTCTACATAGTATAAAATGAAGTCTCCAAAAACGTCTGTGTGTTTGAACTCACAAAACTCGAGAACTACCCGGACGATTTCCGGCCTGAAATTTCCAATGTGTTCCTTTAAATCCTGAAAAGGTTTGCAGACCAGCTCGAAAAAGAATCGATAAATAGTTCTCTTTTTAATCCAATTTAGGCTCAATTTTCACATAAATTCCCTAGTATAGGGGTGAAAAATTACTTGCATGTATAGTAATATTGTATGTCGTTCAAAAGGGTAGAGTTTTTCGCTTTCAACGCAATTTGTTTCAACGCTCTTACTGAATTACGGTGGGAGTTATTTGCGTTTTTAGCTCGAACTTTTTTAGGCTTAGTTGAAATTTAGGCACTACTTTCTTTATTAAATCCATCAATAAAAAGTGGAGGAATTGTCCCACAGTTTTCTTTTTGACACGATTGGAAGATCTCTCGACCTATGGTCTGAAGTTTAATCCTCTATCTCAATTAGAAAAAAAAAATTACAATCGAATCAAATGAAGTTCAAAACTCTGTTCTCTTCAAGTTTTTAACCATTTAATTTTGCTTTTCCACGGTAACACTTTTTGAATCCATAGTTTACTTACATCTTTCTCATTTTCAATTATTAAACTTATTTTATTTTGTGTTTCCATGGTTACGCTTTACAAATCCATCTTTCTCATTTTATTTCAATTTCTTAAAAGTTTTTTAATATGTGTCGTCATTGTTTGGAGGGTAAATTATGCATGATGGTTTTTTTTCTTTCATTTAAGTTTAGTTATTGAATATACATGTACTTCACTTGACACAATGGATATTTTCAAGATAGACCGGGCATAGCCGAGCAATGCAGCTAGTTTACTATAAAGAGATACAGTCGAGCCCGCATAATGGAATAGGCAATTTGCCAGGAAAAATTATTCTAATAAGCGGGATATTCCATTATCTGGGATAAAAATAACACACATCAACGGTGTTGGAATTTTATTACATTAAGCGGAATATTCTATTATCCGATATTCCATTAAGCGGGCTCGACTGTAATTATACCAAAAAATTCGCAAAGACTCACCTTATATACGTCGAAATTTTCTATAATTGAGTCAAAACATGTATATAAATCATTGAGTAGATCAACAACCTGTGAAAAAAATGGCATTTTGAGACTAAATAAAAGTTTAAACTTAGAAGAAACTTAGGAAATGTATCAAAAACATACAATAGTTTGATAAGATACAGCAGTGTTACCAAACTGTGTCCAATAAGGAACGGTTTAGGTTTTTGAATTTAAATTAGTTTGCTATAAGAATTAACATTAAGAAATCTGAGTGCAAATATTTAAGATTATCAACCATTCTCACCTCCATCGGCGTACTCTCAGCAGACATTTCTGTAAATCCAACAATATCACTAAAATATATTGTCACGCCGTCGAAAGCCTCAGCTGTTACTGATTCCCCTCTAATGAGCTGACTTGCAACCGATCTGAAAACAGAAGAAGTGAAAATCAATTTTTCCCCATAAACACTCCTCCCCCCATTAAAATTTTTTTTATTAGTAGGGGAACATGGGGCAAAGTGAAATAGCGGGTCAAAGTAAAATGGTGAAATGTTTACTCCACCTATCTGGTGTTATTTTAACTATTTAAAATCATATGTATTCTATTCCACTCAGGAAAAAAATTCCGCCGGAGATTAAAGCATTTGTTGATGCAGACAATTTTAAAAAAATGATAGTCATATTGTAATATTTTGTTCCAAGTCAAAAATTATTTCTGTTACTATAAAATGATAAAGTTCTAGTTATCATTTGAAATATTAATTGAGACTTCCTTATATTTAATTCAGCTAGCATTTAGTTAATATTGAGCTTATTTGTATTTTAAATAAATTGTGCAATATGTCAAGTACGTACGGGGCAAAGTGGATGGGGAAAAGTGAAATAGTTTGTTTCATTTACTCACTCAGTCATTTAATATGAATTACTTACGTTACCATTAATTAATTAATTCATTTCCTTTACTTCATTTATAATTCACTTATTTATTCATTCATTCACTTATTTTCTTATTCAATCATTCTTTTACTCGCTCATTTATTTTCTTCATAATCAAGGGCTTTATTCATTTAATTGTTCGTTTTTTGGTTTTATTATCTTTTAACTTATTCATTCAATCATTTATTTACTGAATCTTTTGATCAAACATATGTTTTATAATCAAATCAAAAGTATTTCATTAGAAAAATATTTTATTTTTTATTTTGCCCCCATGGAAAAAAAAAATGAATATTTTCCACTTTATTTATTTATTTTATTATTATTGTTTTTGAAGACTCAAATTTACTGACAAAAATAAAAAATACTGTTTCAACGAAAGTTTTAATATAAAATACAATGTTCTTTCTTTATGTACTGTAATTTGCAAAACAAGTTTTCAATTTCTTCATTTTGGAAAAACTCAGTCATCTTAACCATTTTACTTTTCCCCACATTCCCCTACATAAATTATTTGTCAAGAATACAAAACAAGCGTTGGAGGCGATATAATCCTCTAATTTCAAGAACATCGCAATTGAAATAATAACTTCTCACAACATCTTACAAATGGGGACGCAAATTTTTGATATTGGTTATATTTGGTAAAACTCATGTTGTCTATGACACTATACATGCGAACTGAGCTACTGAGTTTTAATACATATTTTCGATGCAGAAAGAGTCTAACCAATAAAAAGAAACCAAAGAAATCCTTCACTCCGAGGCGTGTATATTCTGTTAAGAATATCGGGTAAACGAGCTGATGTGTGCATCACATGACTTCCTTTTACTCCAATTTAATGTCATTTCTCCATTATTGGCAATTTTCATGCCAATACCCCCCACTAGGAGTCTACGTAACAAATTTCAACTTTCTAGGACATTCCGTTCTTCAGTTATGCGACATACATACGTACATACATAGATACAGACGTCACGAGAAAACTCGTTGTAATTAACTCGGGAATCGTCAAAATGAATATTTCGCGGGTCTATTCTTAGGCACTTATCCACGTGTGGTCGAGTTGAAAAAAAAAAACTCAATATTCATTCGGGGTGAGCAAAATGGAAATTAAGGTCGATTTTGAGTGGAATGTTTTTCGCGAATACAATACTTCCTTTTTGTAAAAGGAAGTAAAAATGAATACAATTTAAACGCAAGATACTTTTGCACTACATGCAAACTTTATAAGTGTTTCTTGGTAAGCACCTTGAGTACTGCGCTGCGCTCCCACTTTGCAATAACGCTTGCTTCATAAATCCTGTAATACAGTCAACTCTCGATAACTCGAAGCCCTAAGGGACCTGCTAAAACGTTTGAGTTATTCGTAGTGATATTATGGGAAATTTCCACAACAGTCTCGAGTTTGGGACCGGATGAAAGTTTTAAAGTAAATAAATATTCGAGTTTTAAGTTTCGAGTTCTCGAGATTCGACTATATAATTGAGTGGGCATTCTATCCAGAACTTGATTGTGTGGGAGCTCACGTGAACTCTGTGCCTTTTCTTTCCTTTTCTCTCGAGCTTTCAAATAAGATGAAGTTTCAGACTATTTCAATCTGAAATGTCTGAAAATTTTAAATTTAAGTTTAGTTCACGGTTTTTCTGTTAAAAATTTTCATTGTTCTGTTCAGATAATTTAAGCAAATGAAGATAAATGTACCCTCGTAAAATGTAATGTACCCTAGAAAGGAAATACAACTTCATATTACCATTCGGTTTCTTTCTTTTTTTTTTCTAAATATATCTATACTGCATTGCAAAATCGATAAATATCTTACATTCTCCGGCAAACTTCAAAACCAGGACTGCGGAGTTAGAGCGAAAATGACTAACTCCGACTCCTGCATTTTAATACGTTTGACTTCGGTTACAACTCTGATGACGGCTTTTTCTTTTTTGTCTCAATTTTTCCCCTTCATGGGAAGGGGGAGAAATGTCACTTCAATCATTAAAAAAATACAAATACTTAAACTCTGAATTTTCCACCCAATAAATATTCAATCATATTTCCTCTATAAAATTTCAATAAAAATAGGGTACTATGTTGCTGGGAGAGGAAGGGAGATATATATGCGTCTGGAGCATATTACACAAAATGCACCGGTGTACATCTTTGTATGAATACATTTAAAACTATACCTATGTTTCTTCTTTCAATTTTGAATTTGAATTTTATTGGTCGCTTTAAAATTAACCTTAGTATAAAGATTTTTAAGATTAACTTCTATTGAGCGTCGTAATCAGGAAATCATGTACTGATATTTCATGCCTTTTAATGCGAACCAAGTTAATGGAATAGTATTGAGATTTAAAGAAAAAAAAAACATTTGTTTCCCCTTTTTTTTGGATCCCTTGGATTAGTGCTTTCGCACTAAAACATATTTTCATTCCCCGCCTCTCAGAAAATTCTTCCCAGACTACGAGCCCCAACTTGTCCCAGAGATACATTTCTTTTACTATTTTATCACTGAAATCAAAGTTTAATAAAATAAAATATAATAATAATTTGATCTTTGACATCTTGAATTCAAATTATGTTTTTCGCAATCATGTGTGTGTGGGTATGTGTGTGCGTGTGTATGTGTGTGTATGTATGCGTGTGTGTGTAGGATATGGACGCAACCTTCAGACGGTTTTCGCCAGGAGTAGCAGCATCGGCAGGGGTCGGTGGTGCTGCAGTGGAAGGCGGGGAAAATAAAATCAAAGGAACGTCATTCAAAGGTCAAATGAAAACAATAAGCAATTCGTGATTGCTCAAAAAAAAAACACTATTTGAAAGTGATTGCTTCCGATTCATAAACTGCTTCTACTTGCAAAATGTTAGGGAACAAAACTTTCTCTGACAGTTAGTATTATTTAAAGAAAGTTATAAAAACAAGCAAACTAGCGGGTCTGCGGCAGTAGCTATTAAAGAAAGTAAAAGTTCGATAAAAAAAGAAGCCCAGCTAGTTCCCAATGGCAGTTATTTTATTTCTCAATCTTTCTACATAAGTCGAACCTATTTGTAATCAGTTTTTATTAAGGTAAGGAGAGTCAGTAAAAATTGTAAAAAAAGAAGCACGGAATCGGAGTCCGCATGTTTTCCAATGATTGCGACTCCGATTCCTAAACCCCAAAATCAGTTCTATTGCGAATCTTCGACTCCGATTTCACAGCCCTGTTCCAAACAACCTTTTTTTTTGCATTGCGGCTATTTTAAAAGCAATACACTCGTATCTCCAATCAAAAATAAAAATGAAGACTTAGTAACTTTATCGTATACGGCTACGTCGATCATATCTCTGAATACAGTAGGTTTAGAAAATAGTAAAGCCTAAAAGTACATGAATATTTCATAGTAAAACTACATTTCACGGAGAACCTGGCTCAAGGTTACGCGTCAAGGTGGAAGATAATGAATTTAAAATATTAAGGTTTCAACCCGCGGCTTTGTCATTGACATTCCAGGGCCTTAAAAGATATGTCAAAAGATGTTTCAATAATTGGGGAACATGTCATATGCATGTCGAATTTGTCTCATAGAGTATTCTGACCCACTTTTAACAGTATCTGATGCAAATTAATAGAAAGATTTCTTACATTTCGGCATTTTCTTTGCATCACCTTGTTGTGCTTTTCAGCATGTGGATCATTCAAATTTAATGAAAATTTTAATATCTTCATTCACATTTAATTTACAAAAGAAAAAAAGAAAAAAATGTCCAAGCTTTTTCGTTTTAACAAACGGAAAATTTATCGTATGCACCATCGATAAATCTCTACATAGTATAAAATGAAGTCTCCAAAAAGCGTCTGTGTGTTTGAACTCACAAAACTCGAGAACTACCCCACCGATTTCTCTGAAATTTTCTCAAATTGTTCTTCCAAGTCCTAAAAAAGTTTGCAGACCAGTTCGAAAAATATTCGATGAATGGTTCTCTTTTTATTCCAATTTAAGCCCAATTTTCACATAAATTCCAAAATATGGCGGTGAAAAATTACTTGCACATAGTAATATTATATATCGTTTGAAAGGGTAGAATTTTCCGTGTTCTCCGCAATTTGTTTCAACGCTCTAACTTAATTGCGGCGGGAGTTATTTGCGTTTTTAGCTCGAACTTTTTTAGGCTCAATTGAAAATTAGGCACTATTTTCTTAAATTAATCCATCAATAAAAAATGAAGGAATTGTCCCACAGTTTTCTTTTTGACACCATTGGAAAAAGCGACATTTTCTACTCCAGATCTTTCTCTACTTATGGTCGACACACTAAGCTTCTATCTCCAAAGGAAAAAAAAATTACACTCATTTTTAGAAAGTTCAAAAAAATTCATTTCCATTCAAATTGTTAACCATGTTTTTTTTTTTTTTTGAATTTTAATTCCATGAACTTATTTTATTTTGTATTTAATTGGTTACGCTTAAAAAAATGAGAAAACGCGAAAATGAAGTTGGAAATATTTTAATATTATTGAATTATTAATGTTCATTTGTAAGAAATAACAGAATTGACACGTTTTGTAAAGTATGCAACTACCAGAAATAAATTGGTATATTGAAAGTTAGTATTTCAGCCTGAGTAACAACTTTAAGGCCACCAGTATTTCTTAAAAACTAAATGAAAATATAATGAAATAAATTTCGCAGCAGTTAATGAGATTGTGGAAACTTTTCATTTTGTAGTTTTTTCATTAATTTCTTCGAAGTTTTGAGGCTCTTTGTAAAGATGTCGAAAGGTAAGAAGTTAACTGATCATGAAAGAGGGCAGACTGAAGATTTTTTTTTTTTTCAACGGGGATGAGTAGCTGTACTAATGCGAAAAATTAGGAAGATCGAAAACTGTAGTCTATATTTTTTTAGGATTGAAAGACAATTATTGTAAAAAGAACACTAGTGGAAGACCTATAGCTTTGTCTTCAGGTGATGAAAGAAGATTTTGCAAGCTTAAATCAACTAAAAAGTACTCATCCGGGAAATTTATTCACATGAGAGGCTTAAATGTTTGTCAAAAGACAATATGTAACACAATTAGAAGGTGTGAAAGTATTATTTGTACAGAAAAATCGGCTAAGCCTCGGTTATTGAATAGGCACAAAATAGAGCGTTTGAAAATTAGCCAGAAAGTCATGACCTAGGATATAACCAATGGATTCAAATTTCTTTTTTCTGATGAAAAGAAGGGGTATTTGAATGGACCAGACGGTTAGAAGTACTATTGGCATGATTTGCGAAAAATAAAAGAAAGATTTTCCAAGCCCCAATTAGGTGGAGGCTCTGTTATAACTTAGCGGTGCACTGCTTACAATGGCACGGGCTCAGTTACGTTTGTTCCAGGTAAAATGAATTCACAAGCATATCAAAATGTCCTCCCAAGTCATCTTTTACCAAATGCTAAGTTTATTGCTGGAAAAAAATGGAAATATCAGCGAGACAATGCATCTATCCATTCGGGTAACAGTAGAAAAAACTTGGTTCCAAGTAAATAATGTTGAAACTGCCAGCTAAGTCTCCAGATCTTAAACCAATCGAGATCTTATTGGACGACTTAGCAGAACGAGTTTATGCAAGTGGGAGACCTTTTACTTCATCAATAGAGCTGAAATCTACTGCCGAAGATTAATGGTATAAAACAGATTCCGAACTTTGTCAAAAACTTGTTTAATCTATGAAAACAAGAATATTTGAAGTAATTTGAAAGAAGTGGCGCCTAATGAAGCTTCTTAATGTTTCTATATCTGTCTTTCTGTGCTTTTTATTATGCTGGCCTTAAAGATTTTACTCAGGCTTAAATGCTGATCTTTCCTTATTGGCTCATCTTCGAGACAAAAAATGGCAACAGATCTTTCGTCTCAATGATTTTCTTCACGCTATAAATTTTAATAAAAGCATTGTTGCGGAAAGTTGAGATGAAGCACTGAATAATAATTTGAATGGAGGAAAGCCTTCGAAAATAGGGATTTTTTTGTCGAAATCTAAGTGTCATAATTAATAGTTTTTAATTGATATCTCCCCTAATTGTTGTCTGAGGATTATGTTAAATAGCCAAACATAAAGACGGGTAGATTACAAATTCACCGATACTTGGTTCGATGGTCAGTTCACTGTCGTTCGGGAGAAAAAACTTGACATAGATTGTTTCTCACGTGATTCTTCGAGGCTTTTCTCAAGTCAAATAATTCTGTTTCTGTCTTTTGCTTTTATTTTTTCAAATCTTGGAAACGAAGTTTTATAGAACATTATCACAGACGGACTATTCTTTTGAATTTAGAAGAGTGCAATTTCCTGTAAAAGTTTGCCTTGCAATTATTGTTAATAAGTCACAAGGGCAGATATTGAAAGTAGCAGGGATCGATTTAAAAGGAGCCTTTTTCAAACGGCCGATTTTTATGTAGCTTGCTCCAGAGTCAGTTCATCAAGGGGAGCTTAATAATTTTAGCACCAGAAAAAACCCAAAAATGTTGTATACAAAGAAGATCTTGCTTAAATATAGGTATAACAATAAAATGTGGATTACCTGCGTTTTTTCAAAGAAAATCAATACTTTAAAAGGATCGTTAATGACAATTAAGGATCGGTTAAAGACAAGGGCTTATATACATATATATATAAAGAGCCCAGGAACGCGGAACCCATCCAAAATTTAAAAAAAAATTATAGGTAATAAGTAATTGTTATAGGGGATTTTCGTAACTAAGTGCACCTAACACTGTTATTCCTTGTTAATTCCATTACCCGAGCAATGCCGGGTACGGGAATGCTAGCAATTTATAAACATAAATTTGAAAAGTAAATATTTCCGCATTCTATAAACAAATCTCTATTAAGAAAGAGGAAAGAAAAATTTATTTGGAACTTTCTTGATTCTAAGATATGAACAAAGATTGAAAACTTGCCAATTTGCTTCAGGTTTTAAATTACTCTTCTAAATATTTTAATGAAAAAATAACAGCAAAAATTATTTAGATTGAAAAGCTATGTATAACTAACAGTCTCGTCGAATTTAGCAATTGTTTTTGAATTCTTGATGATGAAATCTTTCTTTACAAAATCGAAAATTTCTGAAACTTTCATTTTTTCCACTATTTCAGATATTTGTTTGAACTTGAAGGAATGCCCTTAATATGCTCTTTTTTAACTTAGCATATTGAACAGAAAATACTAAATTTTAATTATTGCATTCAGCTTATTTTTGTCCCTAGATTAACTTAAACTAAGGTAAAATTTCATTAGTTATGGCAATTTATTCGAGGTTCAGCAAGGCTTAACCTTTTCTTTCGTGTCTCATAGCGGTAAGCCAGTGCTTTTTTTCCTAGGGGTGAGGGGGAGCCGGCGACGCCTCCTTACTGGCGACCCTGATTTATCCAAGGGGCAATTGTGCCCATGCCCCCCCCCCCCCCCGGATCCGCTTCTGACAGCAATCGGCAGGTCAATAGCAGTATTTTTACAACTGACATTTGGAAATATTTTAAGCAAATCTCTTTTGATTCCTTATAAATGTCAATACAATATTGAAGTTAAAAACAAAAAAGGTTTTCTCTTTAGCAGACACCTAATACACATTTTTGAATAGTAAAGCTTTAAAATAGCACAATGCAGAAAAGTGAAAAACGAAAGATTTAGCTGCTGCCATTTATCTGCCGACAGCAAATGTAATGCCGATTTTTTTTCTCCCGAAAATATAAAAGAATAATTGAACTTTTCTGTTTTTAGTTTCTTTTAAGAGCTTTAGGTTTGAAACTTGCAGAATATGGAAAGATTGACGGTTTATAAGAAGCAAATTAAAACTGTCCAACTCTGAGGAGACCGGAAGAAATTTACAAGAAATGGAATAAGATATTTATAATTTGAAATCTCTGGTGATTTAAAAGGAGCACATTTTAGTAACTCGATACTGCTCTGTTTTATTGTGTTAATTCTCCGAGGTAAAGAGTTAGCTAATTAAAAGTATTATTAAATAGTAAGAGAAATACATACACAATAATTCAATTAAGTTTAGTTTGTTTTAGCGCCGTACTTTTGAACCGCATGGACTGTAGACTGATCAATAAGGAAGAGAAAAAGAAGTAAATAAAAACAACTTTGGAGCGGAGCGAGAGAAGTTTCTAAAAAGTGCCATTTTCGAAATCTGGTGAATTTAATAGAGTACATTATACAGTAAGTCGATGTTGCGCTGTTTTATTACTTTTCTGAAATTAAGAGCTACTTTATTAAAAATATTTTTACATAGTACGAGAAATACGTAAAAAAAAATGATTGAAATGAATTTAATTTCATAGTTTTACATTTCGGACAAGTATATTTGCATAGATTTATGGTTGCTAAGAATTCGTGTGAAAGTACAGACTACATTCCGAGAAGACGGAGATGTTTAGCAGGAATGTGTACTGGTCATCTCCAATTCTTTTGATTTAACTGGCGAAGATGATAAAGTAAGTCAATATTCATATCTACCAACTCTACCGTTTTTGACAGAAGACTTTTTTCTTTTTTTTTTTTTTCACAGACCTTCCGATTTTCTGGCTAGACAAAAAAAACTCTGCTTTGTCACTATCAAGACAGTTTGTTGCAGTGGTTGGAAGTAGCGTGCTACAAGTAGCGACGCAACTGTTGTAGCTTCATTTTAAAGTAGTTAGTGGTGTAGCGCACTACAGTACATTAGAGAGCAGTTCGATACAAAAAAAAAGTAAGTAGCGATTTCTGGAAACTACTTTTAAGTGAAGTTTTTAAAAAATGATTTAAAAAAAAAATAAAAAACTGATAAAAAAAAATAAACATTATTATTAGTAGCATAAGAAAGGGGATGGTGTTCATATCCCGACCTCAAGCTTGAAGTTCAAAATTAATTGATTAGTTCCTACAAAATATAGGTTCCTATAAAATTAATTCCAATATAGAAAATTAAAGTTTTTCTCTGTTCAAAAAGTGTTTTGCTCATCTAATCAATTTTATGTACATGTATGCGGATGTAAAATTTAAATCAAATTATGACTGCTTCAACTTACCTTTTTTTTTCTCTTGTTTTCAAATAGCCAAATTGTAAAAATGTTAATCTTTCAATTTGTTAATCCTTTGTTGCAGCGAATATTTGTAAAAGTGGTTTAAAAAAGAAAGGAAAGAAAGAAATGATAATTCTAAGTAATGTTCAAATGATCTAATTTATTAATCTAATCATCATTTTGAAATTTTTCGTTTAATCCTCGAACGGTGTATGTATGCTTTTTATTTACTTTTTAAAAAGTTGCGAAGTTACGACTACATTTCAAAAGTAGTTTGTAGTCGCTGCATTAAAATGTAGTTGTAGTTAACAACATCTATACTAATAATATAAAACTGAAGAGTTTGTTTGTTTGAACGCTCTAATCTCAGAAACTACTGGTTCGAATTGAAACTCTTGTTTTGTGTTAAATAGAGCATTTATTGAGGAAGGCTATAGGCTATTTTTTTTTTTTTAAATGAGATTGACCAAAATATTTGCAAATGAAATGTTTAATTAATTGTTTAAATCTATGAATTCCTAATCGATAGTGGTGTAAGTTTAGTTCTAAAAATTCCTAATAGATGGCGGGATAAGTTAACTTAATTAGAGGGCGCTAGCCGGCAGTCTCGATCTCGATAGCTGCGAGGAACCATGCAGCACGGCGAGCAAACTGATTTTTGATTGCGCGTTTTTTTTTCAATATTCAGGTACATAATTTGATTTTATAGGATTTTTCTATTGGATTTTGTTTTCCTTGTTTCTTCAACGTCTGTTCTTGTTCTTATGGAGCGCGTTAAGCGATACAGTGGCAGGATTATTTTAAGTTTTAAAGCTACTGTCAACCTTTTTATGTATTTTGGCGAATAGTTTTAAATTTTAAAGATACTTTAATAGGTTTTTTTAAAAGGTATGTACGTATTTTAGTTGAAGAAAAATTATCATTTCACATCAGGGGGGGGGGAGGGGCGAGGATTTTTTTCCCCAACGGACTTCCTTTAGATTCTTAGCACGGGCATTGCCGTGCGGGTACTGCTAGTAAAATATAAAAGATAGTTTAAATTTGTATTACAACTACAACAGTTACTACCATTTAATCTAAGTATAGTTTCATAAATACTTATTATAAAAGCATCGTTATAAAAGGCAATGCTTTGAAACAATAATAATGGTTCGTAAACTCACGTAACACTGATGCTTTAGAAGGAAGATTACAAGAAAACTAATTTCATGTATTACTTTTGGTTTCTAATAAAATAACGTCTTACAAAAAAAAAGAAAGAAAAGAACACTGAAAATTAATTTTCGAGTTTAATTATAATTACGTTTTGAATTGACGAAACATTAATTAATCTTTAATCTACTTTTGAAGCCTTAATCTACTTTTATAGCAGTTTCTTCATCAGTTTTTTTTTTCTCTCTGAAGCATGAAATAAAAAAAAAAAAAAAAAAAATCTATAATCACTTAGTTTATGTATAGGCAATTCCACGAAAATGTGAATCTGAGCATCAAAATTTTAATATTAACAAAACTATAAGTATTGTATATCATTTAAAAGTTTGAAAGACATATTTTAAAAGTGTAACAAGTTACATTTTAATTTTTAATTTTTCGTATTACAAATAAAATGTAAGAGATGCCTATGTCCCTTCCGGATTTTTTTGGGGGAAAATTTGGTATGTAGTAATCAATTTTTTCCTAATACAAATTCTAACTAAGAGGAAAACAGGTTAGTGTATTTTGTTATACTTATAATACAGTTTTATACTGGAAGCGTATATCAAAAAATAACCTTTATAGTGTTTAGTTCAGAAGCAATCTTAAAATCAGTTTTTGAATGTCAGTCAGTTGGCATAAAAAAGCGCCTTTTTTACCTCAGCATGAAAATAATTGGTGGAAAATTTCCAAATTTCATATTCTCTGCCTACATCAGGAGTATGTAAATACTAAATAAATAGAATTGCAAGTTTACATCCGGAACACCGAAAATTTCTCTGTAACGGTCTGACACACTTGATACGGTAACTGACTGACATTCTGTTTAACTTCAAAATGGTTGCAATGTATTAAACTTAATGCTCCTGAACACAGATTTCTTTTATTTTTAGCCTTTTTCGCAATATCAAACAACCCAACTCTTTAAATTTTTAAGCATGATAAAATAATTTGCTGATTTTATTCATTATGCATTCTAACATAATTTAGAAATGTTTGGGCCTAAATTTAAAAAATAATTGCCTAATATTCAAACAATACATCAATTCAAAACAGAAGAGGAAAGCATTTTACAGTCAATATAGCCAAAAGACAAATTTAAAATACACAACTTACACGGGGGGGTCAATCCATACCGGTTTGACGGATGGGTGCACTTGGCCATTTTTAATTTTTTTGAAACTCATATTCCTAAAAGCTGCATAGGAAAGATGTTTAAAACCAATTTTATTTTTTTTCTAAACTACGCCGTTGATTTTTCAGAGGTCATCAAAAGTGTTTTTTGTAGTCAAAAATGGGACTTTTAGATCTTTGCATTTTGGCCAAAATCTATTTGTATTACATTTATGACAGTTAGTTTTACGTTTTGATGTTAAAGTGCATAAGATGATAGTCTTACATGCTGAAAACAGCGGCTGTAACTTAATAATTAAAATAATGGCAACAGGTTAAAGTTTAAGGTCAAATGCAAAAATTTAAGGCATTTCAAAGGGGGATAACTCGCGTAGGGGACGGAAACATAAAATGAAATGCGGCAAAAACTAATCACTGGAACCATGCTAACGAGAATATATATCTGTATTTTTTGTTTGCTTAAATTTTATAGATTGCAGCTCCTCAAAGATGACAAAAATGACATTTTTAGACCCCTGTAAACCAAAAGGGGATGAGATAAAAAATAAAATTTCTTGGCTAATTGAATATTCCATTCAAGTACTATTCATGTTATATATATATATATTGTTTTTTGCATTTGGTTTGTAGAAAAGATACAGGTCTTTGAAATTGAGTAATTTTGCTAGTTAATTCACACACTTAAACAGAAATAAAAAGTGTGAAAACTTCATTGCACTTTCTTAAATTACATATATTGTGCTCGATATAATATAATATACATAACAAATATATTGTAAGTATAAAAATTGCTATGTTAATTTGATAACTTAGAAATACTTGGACATGAATGAGTAGTTCATACTTAATTGACAGCTCAAGTAGTTAATTTATATACTATACTGTTGTTTACATCCCCAAACTGCTTTGATTATTAAAGCACATTTTTTTTTGCTTGAAGTAAAATTGTGAAACATTAAAAAAAAAGTTTTTGTCTAATTGGTAATTGTCACAGTCTCAATTAAAGAAGATAAATTCAGTTTATGAAATAATTGTATCAGCATAGTATTTCCATTTTTTTATACAGGAAATTTTTTTGACGAGGACGAGAAAACATGTTTGAGGATCGGTCAAATTTTTCTGCAGACGGGAGCCGGCCGTCCGGACCATTGGTTGAGAATCGCTGATCTAGACACAGATTTTTCAATCAAACATTTGTTTTTATGATTTTCTTTCACAGGGGTTTTGTCCCCATTCGTTGTGTTGGTGGGGGTTGCTCACCTAAAGAAGGAACAAATCGTGTTCAAGCGTGCAAAAATGCATTTGAATCTTTTAGAACAATATGTTTGAGTACACCTAGGGGAAAATGATGAAAATGAGTTGACTGTTTTAGTTTTAATATAAAATCTTAAAAAAAAGCCTATTTTTGAATTCAACAATAAATTCAGACTTTATAATTTGCACAAGAAGTTGAGTGGACAAAAAATACTTTTCTCCTGATGAGATCTAATGTTGTTCATTAGAGTTTAAAAAAGGGATTTTGGTATTTCGATTAAAAAATTCCAGAAAAAAATCAGAAAAAGAAAAATATAAATTGGTGGTTTCGCAGCCCAAACACCGAACCTCAAAGTGTTAAGCTTATTTTTCCTCCACTACGAGACCTACTTTTAGTCCTAATGCATTTTTTTTAGCATCAGTAGCAATCCACGCATCAGCTGCTTGTATCTGAGAGGTACGCGAGTCTTTTTATGTAATATTTTGTTGCAATCGATTTTGCATTTATTTTAACATTTTAGGCTTATATATGACACGTTTTTATGGATGGCCCCGTGAATTATGTTTAAACGGTGCTCTACTAGTAATAAATACTTCCTGAAAAAACATTGGAAATCAATTGCAACAAAAAATTACTTAAACGGTCTCGCGTATCTTTTAGATACACTAAAGCCCTGAGTTTCAGATTTAAGTAGCGACAGGTCCGCAATCTTAGGGCTAAACAATGCTTTCTTCTTTTGCTTGCTATGGTGAAGTAGCGAGTTTGGCTTCTTGATTGCGGTTTCTTATCAACTCTACGTTATTCCACAGTCAAGAAGCACTAAATTCAGGAAGCAAAATAAGTTGCTTCATTCGAGCAGACATGGGAAAAAAGGCATTTAGTCTCAAGATGGTTGATGCGTCGCTACCTTACAACAGGAATTAGAATGGAGGGACCAAGTCCAATCACTGGCTTAGCAAAAGCTGACCCTAAGAGCTCAAGTCACGTGACTTAACAACGACGAATGGTTGGCACGTTTTTCATGAAACAAGAGAAATAAACCTGATTTCTTCCAATGCTTTGCTTTAAAATCAATCACGTGACTTGGGGAATGAAAGTCTTCATTTCCTCAGTGTTACCTCTTCTCAATGGTTGTTACTTAAGCTGCGATCTAGAGATACACTATTTCTATTCTTAAACTGAACCCGAATAAACATATAAAAAAAAATATCTGGAATCATAATCCTAAATGAGAAGCTCGCTAGACATCCATGGTTCAGCCACGAGAAAAGCTAAAAATTAACATGTAGCGTATCTCAAAGATACGCGAGACCTTTCATATTAGTACAGAGGCCGTGCCCCTTACAAGGGTAAAAATTTATAAACATATTAAGAAAATATCATGAAGGTGAAAAAATATTTGTGCTAACACAGCGTTAAGAAAATTAAATATATTTCCAAAGCCTAAATTGAAACTAAAATGCGTGCAATATTTTTATTTACAGGCTGCACAATATTTAAGAAGTTTTAATGTCACAGTTCTTTCGAAACATTATATTTTTTGTAAAATATGAGATGACTTTTTTTAATCTGGGATAAATTGGATTTTTCTTTAAAACTTTAGAAAAAAGGAAACTACATGAAAAATTCTCCTGCATGGAAAAAGTAAAATTCCTGCATGGTAAAATAAGAAGCAATTTATTATGTTTAGGGAGAAATTTCAATGACTCAAACTGAAAGATAATTTTCTAACTCTAGTTAAAGTGAGTTAAAATATATTTTCAAACTTATATAGAAAAAAAAAAAGCTATTTTTTCTCACAAAAAAGAAAATAATGATAATCATAAATAAATAGGAAATCACAGAGAGATCAGGAAAGCTCAAAATTATATTAACAAGTTGAAATTTAAAACTATAGAAAAAGTTTATTTAAACTACTTTTCTAAAAGTTAATTTAAATTAAAATACCAGGGTTGCCAACCTTGGAGAATTAGTTTGAGGAGCATAGGTAGTGATTTTGAGGATCAATTTAAAATTTGGTGGAGTAGTTCTGTATTTTGCATCAAAATTAATCAAAAAAAAATAAATAAATAAATAAAACCACTTATCTAAAAGTTTTATAGATTTAATAAATCATTTTAAGCACGAGTATAACATTAATTAATTTTAAATTAATAAAACAGCTTTAAACACTATTACAATCTTTGAGTAGAAGTATCTTTAATTTACATATTTGTTATGATAAAATAGTAAAATCTAATCTTGAAAACTTTCGGCCGGGAAATGCGGAGGAAAAGAACTTCTTTGCAGAGCCACGGAGTTTCTCCTTTTTTTGCGGAGCAACTCCGCAAACAACAGTTGGCAACCCTAAAGTACTTTTTATTTAAAAAAAATATATATAAATATTAATATTCAAGAAAAACTCCCACTTCCTCCAATTCCTTGATTTATGTAATAAAGAGTTTGAATTTCAGTGACAAAAACATAGCAAATTGAAATAGTATTTCTTTCTTTCATACAAAGAGATATACGAGTAGATGGTATACATTAAAGATATAATATAAATTAAAAATAGCGTAAAAATAAAATTTACTCAGAAATAATTAAAAAAAAAATCTAAAACGAAACAGAAGTTGTGCAGAAAAATAGATTCTGAAATCGAAGGATTTTAATACTGGTATACTAAATAAGTTTTGTCTAATTAATAAAAAAATGAAAATTATCGTAGAAAAAACAAATGGAACAGTTATTAAACTAAATTTTAAAACTCTTGAAGCAATTATTAATAAAATAATAAAATATAACGTATTTAGACGTGATCAACTGGCAAAACCAAAAAAAAAGAAAAAGAAAGAAAGAAAAAAAAAACGCTAGCCAAAAATTAGGTTTTCGAAACATTTGAAAAAAAAAAAAACTTAAAAGACTTCAAACTACCATGGAAGTTGTTATTCCGAAAGTTCTTTAAAGCAACAATGTATATTTTAAAAAGTTAATGAAATGTAAAGATTCCTAACAAAAGTTGAAAGTTATAGCTTCTTTAAAAAGTAAAAAACGATAATGTTTTAAAATTTTACCATCTATAAAATAATAAAGAATTTTTTTTTTACCGTAATCAACTAATACAAAAGAATGAAAAACTATAAACATGTTTGATTTTAAGAAAAAGTCCTTTAACGTATTTTTAATTTCTTTAACGAGAACTCCCTCATAAAAGTGTTATCACTCTCAAGCTACTAAGAATAATGGTATTTTAAAACATTTTGCAACAATCAATTCAATATCCGGTCTCACGCAGCCAGCGGAACAAGTTTAAATCCGATCGATACAGACACAATTTCCGATTGCACATGCTCAACGAGTTGAAAAATCTTTGTAAGTATCTTACTTGGGCAACAGCTGATATAAAAGATCTTCAGCTTTTCTTTTTTCCTCCAAGTAATCTGCCGTCCGTTCTTCTACCAGAGCTTCCAGATTATTGGCGTATTGCTCCATTCGAGACAGTAAGTTATCCAAAATGTTACCGCTGTCATTGTCCCTAGAGAAAATTAAATGCGCATTACTCAGATTGAAAATTTAAGTGGTAATTATCTCGCTGATAAATGAAGTAATGGGTACTACAGTGAAAATGAAGAAAAATATTTTTATGTATAGTATTTTTGTAGAATTTTATCCGATTTTCAGGAAAATTAATTACAAAGGACATATAAATACTAAACAAATAATGTTTTAAGACAGGATGCCGTTTTAAATTTCGTATATTTTTTATTATAAGCGTAGAAAATATACAGTGAAAATGTTTTTTTTGGGGGGGAGGGGGGGGGGAATTTTGTTCAATACCGTAGCAAAGCAACTGATGTGTCTATGGCATGACTTCCTTTTACTCCAATTTAATGATAGTAGTGCCTCGGAGTAAGCAAAGAAACACTTTAAATGTTTTCACCCCCAAGTTTGTTGCGAATCGAAGCAAAGAAAACGTTTCATACAGATCAAGTTTCCCAATATTGGCAGTTTTAATCTGATTCAATATATATTCTAAATATTGCCAAATTGCAACGAGATTAAAAAAAAAACGCCAAGTTGGCAACAAAATTTGGCGACCAAAAGCTTGGCAATATATTGCCAAGTGTTTGCCAAACTATAACAGCACTTGAGTTTGCATTGAAATTAGCAATAATTTTATCCCAAAAAAGTGTAAAAGACTCCCTTAGGAACATCTGAATGCAACCAAAAGGGAAGGTGCGCAACTAGACCCCACTAGGAGTCAAATTTCAACTTTCTGGGGCATACCGTTTTTGAGTTATGCGAGATACATACGCATATACGTACATACACACATACATACGTACATATGGACGTCACGAGAAAACTCCTTGTAATTAACTTGGGGATCGCCAAAATGAATACTTCGGGCGTCTATACTTTCTTAGGCATATATCCACGTGTGGTCAGGTTGAAAAAAAAAAACTCAATATTCATTCGGGGGCGAGAAAAATGGAAACTAAGGCCGATTTTTGAGTGAAAATTTTTTCGCGAATGCAATACTTCCTTTTTTGTAAAAGGAAGTAAAAATGACACTCTGAAAAAACAACGATGTTTTTTTGCTTTAAATTAATCTAATGACTATGTGACTAACTTATTGAATTCCAGAATCAATGAAAAGGAAGAAAAAAGGAGTGCAATTTGGGTTTTTTGGTTATAAAGATTATAAAGATAGTAGCTAATATATTTTTATAATAAAATAAAAGAAGAGTTCTGCATGAAACATTTGGCCTAAATAGAGAAAAAAAATCAAGCCTAGTGGGGAAGTGTAAGGCAGTGGCGTACCTAGCAGGGTTACACCCGGGGTGGTAATGTGTAGTGTCATACCTCCGTACACAAAAAAATGTTTTAATAATCTATGTAAACATGAAATTCATACAATTTTCAGAAACAACTACATTTGAGTTATAAAAAAAAAATAAGGGGGCTTATGTACAAAAGACAAATAAAAAATATAAACGCTTTTATATAACTTGCACTAGGACCAAATGTGCAGGTCGTCGAAACACGAAAGGTCAAAAAAAAAAAAAAAGGGGGTGTATGAAATTGGTGGCCCCTCAATTATTTTAAATGCATCTCAAACACAGGGCATGCAACAAAATGAATAGGGTTTTCATAGTAAAATTCATTTTTATATTTATAAAGAAACAGTGAAACTAAGTTTTAAGCTGAAGTTTCGCTTAGCATGTTTTACAGTGGCTTGAAAACCATATTTGCAAAACATTGAATTCTTACTTGTTTAACCGCCGAATGATTGACTTAAGGGCTTGAAAATCTGGTCTTTCCGTGGGGTCTTCCGTCCAGCATTTTTTTATCATATGGATTACTTCCTCATCACAAGCATTTTCTAAAAGTGGTCTAAAAGGCGCTTTCTGGGAGTTTTTAACGTTATCGACGATTTCTGCAAAAAAAAAATGAATGAATGAATACCAAACTCAAAATGTGCTTCACAATCATTTCAACTATCGAAAGAACTTGAAGTTCCGACCAGGGAACTACACAAATAGTGTACTAACAAAAAAAAAGTTAAATGGTTAGCAATCGAAGAAGCATATTTAACCATTTTTTGACCTAAAAAAGTATTTGCTCTCTTTCCCCCGTTATCGAGATACAAGGTCATACACTTATACGAAAATTCTAAAAAAAATGCCAATTTCAAGAACTTGGCGAGAAATTGAAGTTATTTGCCAATAATTTCACCGTCCGCATGTGGTAGGACATAAATCTGCAAAAAACGTCTCATTACTCACCGAAACTCGATAAATTTGGCGACAGTTCTTAAAATGTCAGGACATAATGTCGGGACCTTATATTTCGATAATAGGGACATGAGAGCGAATCCGGGGCATTGGACCATCTATAAACACACTATCACATTAATATTCTCTCGCAAATGCTACTTATTTAGTTTTTTTTATTATTACACATCCGTGTGGTTTCCTGGTAGATAATCCTTTGGATGAATAGCAATAATAAAGCACATAAATTGTCAATGAACTTACTACAGTTTTGATAAAATTTCATCAACTTGAACCCTTTGTCATGCAATGAGTCCTGTTATGCATTTAAGACTAATGGCACGTGCAATGTACGAGCTTTGGGAGGAATGGCATGCAATTTGAATGATATCTATTAGATCTCGTCGTATGAATGTGCCGCTCCAGACTCGAAGACCGTAAGCTCTCTAAAATGTCGTCAATTTCAAGTGCCAATGTAGATTACTGTCTCCAACATGTCACTGTAAGTCAAGGACTGCCATATCCATATAAAAACACTTCGAATGTCTTAGAACGTTATATACAGAAATGTTAACAATTTTTCTCTTAAATTCACACACACATCAACAAACCTTTGGTTGGTTCCTGATTTTCGTAATGGGAATGTGTGCTTCAGACAAAAGTATTACTTTTAGTCACTAAAATTGGTGAAATAAAAAAATAAATAACATGGACCCAAAAAACGCTTTTGTTTCCCCAACATTGAATTTTTTAATTAATATTTTTAAAAAAATGTTTGATCGGTGTGACGTTACAAGTGATGAAAACCATCTTGAATCGGAGCGGGTGGTTGTCTTTTCTGGCAAGGTATCACCTTTTAATGATTCGCCTTAAGCAATTTATTAGCGGAGCGAAAATTGTTCGTTACATTAAATATTCATTTAGCAAAGTTATACAGTGCCTTGAAACTTGATTCTGGTAACCCCAGTGATTTGCTCACTTGAGACAATAACTAATAGCCCGGTCAATTTAGACATAAAAATAGTGATCAAATAACAAAAATTCCGGGAAAGCTAAATTTTTGTAGAGACCTTGGTTTTAGCATTACAAATAAAGTGCAAAAAGTCCCTGTCGATCCCATGTGAGCTAAAAAAGTTATTTGGGGTCAAAGGTCAAAATTTTAGGTTTTTTGGATTTTTTCTCAAAAACGGTAAGTTTTATCGAAAAGTCAACACATGTGTGGAACTTTAAAATACAGTTTATCATTAAAATGATCTTATGTAATGTGTAATCTACACAAAAAGTCTGCTCCTAAGAGCGATAACATCAAATTTGTCAAATTTTGATAGTTGATGAAGTTATTGTAACTTTTTTCCAGTTTTTAAGCATATATGGTCAACTTCAAGACGCGAGCGACACCTCAAGATATTTTTTGCGGTCAAAACCCTTTTGCGTAACCAAATATCTCTACAAAAGGCAACTTTTCCGGACTATTACTTAGCGTTTATCAGATTTTGATTTTCTTCAATTCACCCTAATCAACATGGCCAGTACTTCAAAAGTAAGTCCACCTCGTACTAGAGCGAGATTAAGTGAATCTGAATCCAGTTTTTGTTGTAGAAAACACTGCTTATTTTGTGGCGAGAAAGCGGATGAAGAGGCTGAGAAGAACAAAACGCAGAATTATCGCAGAAAAATTCATAATTTTTCTACACTTGCATTCAAAGAATCCCTTTTACAATTAGCTAAAGATCGTTCTGAGGTGTGTCAAAAGCTGCCCTTGAACGTTTTAATTTTGAGTATGATTTAGTCAATGCTTTATGAATTTTTCTGCGATAATTCTGCGCTTTCTTCTTCTCAGCCTCCTCATCCACTTCACAGCCACAAAATAAGCAGTGTTTTTAAAAACAAAAGCTGAATTCAAATTCACTTAATCGCGCTACAGTACGAGGAGGACTTACTTTTGAAGTACTGGCTTGTTCATCCTCACGTTGCTGCAGAGATTGAACTTTTCCGGGTGTATGATTTTCTGCAATCCACGCGACTTGTAACGGGCTTCTGACTTCTTAAATAATCAGCATTCTTATAACTTTTCCCGACACTTGCATCGATTAAAGTTTGCATTCCATGGTTTCACCTTCAGTACAAAGTTTATTGCAAATAAAGCAAAATTGTGACAATTTCTTAAATATTAATCAGCACAAACAACAGTAGACGCTTGTTATAAATACGATTATTAACTCGAACTGCACGTTTAACTCAAAAAGAAGCAGGTACGGCAGGGGTGCCCACCTAGGAGTGGTCATGGCCCAGACTGCGCAATCGAAATTTTTAGGGAGATTGTTTTGAGGGGTGTTTTTTCATTAGGGGGGGAGGCTTGCTTTTGGGGGGATCTCTGCGATGATGAGGGGTGTGGACCTTTGCCCTTAGTGGGTTGGGCACCCCTGGGTATGTGAACGACGCCGCACGAACTAGAATAGCCAGATGTTATTCAAGGACATGCGAATGGAGGGAATTATGTAAATGACTGACTGTCTTTTGAGAGTAGGCAATATCTGGGAAATTGTTTGGTCTTGGAGAAAAAATCATGAGGACCATTTTTATAGGGAATTTTGAGATCTACAACTTTGGTCTGAGGTACTTTTCGATAAAACTTACCGTTTTTGAAAAAAAATCCAAAAAACCTAAAATTTTGACCTTTGACCCCAAATAACTTTTTTAGCTCACATGGGATCGACGGGGACATTTGGCACTTTATTTGTAATGCTAAACCCAAGGTTTCTACAAAAATTTAGCTTTCCTGGAATTTTCGTTATTTCCATTGTCTAAATTGACCGGAATATTACCCCATGCTTTAGATCAGTATCTTACATAAAAAATAGTTTTGAAAAATAGGAAGCAACCCAATCATTACTATATCTGTACCTCAGGACCAGAAGGACATAAGTCCAAAAAATGAGATTTTCTGTTTATTAGTGCATTGTATGTAGACGCCTATTCCGCATCCAGCCATGTGAAAGAAATTCTTAAAAAAAGATCCTTTCCAATATTTTACCGGGGTTAAAAGAGCGCGCGTCCCATCCTTTGCATGGGCCGGAAAAAAGTTTTTCCTCTCTGCTGTAAAATTATCATAATGTGAATTACGTTCCTCTGGCTCTGAGGTACAGATATATCAAGGAATATCTATAAATTCTAATAATTTTTTTTTTGTCTTTTGTGGGACGAAAAACAGTGATTATTTCTTATTTCGATGATGGGTTGTGCGGAATAGGTGGCATTAGTGGAGCAAAGTGTACATAAAAAATCCGATTTTTTTTGCACAATTTCTTGGTCTGTCGCATTTGGTTTGAAGTTTCGAAAAAAATGCTGTTTTTTCATGTTTTTAGGCAAAATTAAGAAAAATAGTATGTTTCTATTTTCCATGATGGACGCGGAAAAAGTGCCATTAATGGCACTAAACTCCCATAAAAATTTTGAGGTGTTGGGTATAGTTCTTTCCTTTGCCACAAATGAGTAAAAGTTTTGGCAAATTTTCAGTTTTTTTTAACGTTTTCAATAACTTTTCTCAAATAGTAAAAGTTTTGTTTTCGCCATTATTTTCTGCCATAATTAGTTTTATCACATGTAATGCAGTTTTAGATGTGTGGTGTGTTATAAATTAACTGCTTATTGCGGATAATTTTTTGAACTAAAAATATGTTATTAGAAAACTTAGTGCAGCCCTCGGTTTGATTTGCTTTCAAAATCAACGGGAGTAACGCCGAAATCGTTTTTAATCCCTGGTAAATCTTTTTAAATAAGAACAAAGTTATTATCTCAAAACTAAAAACAGTCGCGTGAAACAACAATCCCGTAAAAACATGAAAATAAAAACAAAAAAAGAAGGAAATAAATAAAGAACTGCAACATTTAGTGTACATTTTTCATCCGAACGAACTCCCGGTATGACACCTGATAAATAAGGTATAGAACATACTGTACCCAAGAAATTTCTGGCCCAATCGAACCCAAGCTGATGGCATAGGAAAACCTACATATTCTATCATTCTAGGTTACTTCTGTCATATATTTCTACATTGGTGAAAGAAAATTAAAATGCTAAAAATTTAGCACAGACTAAAAACACGTAATTGATAGTTGTGCAACTATTTCAACTGAACTGTGCTCTCCAGAGTTTCAAAACAGCCTGTCTAGGTGGCCCACAGCTGCTAACAAAACTCTTTGCTTGCACTTATTAAGAACTTTGAAACCCAAAGATGCCCCAAGATATATCGCACTGTTCGTAATATGAATTGATTTGCCCATATGATTCGCCTAAAGAAACGACTAGGGTACTCAAAAGGGATTTAAAAAAGTAAATAGCATGGCCTTACTAAGAATTCACAACAATGCTACCACAGCAATGGGAACTGACGAAAACCAAGGTATCAAAACATTGTGATGAATTTTAATTAAATAAATAAATAGCAATTAAAAAAAGAAACAAGGATCAAGAAATTGGAGTGTTTAAGGTTTAAGGTTCCAAAATTAAAATTCAGGTTAACTGGATACGACGATATGCTCCTGGTTTGGTTCTCAACCAATATCAACCAATTTTCAGCAAATTCGAAATTCGATCTTTCGTCACAAGAAACTGAAATAAGCATAGCATTCGAAATAAATTTTCTGTACATTCACTCCATTTTTAGTTCTTTGTTGAGTTCTGGCTGTTTAACCATAATTTTGAACGCAGCTGCATAAAGATTTCAAATAGCATATTTGAAATTTAAAATTTTATATGCAATAAGTAGTTAATTTATGACACACCACGCATCTCAAAATGCATCACATGTGATAGAAATGTATAATAATGGCAGAGAAATATGATGAAAACATAATTTTTACTATTTGAGAAAATTTATGGAAAACGTTAAAAACACTGAAAATTGCCAAAATTTCCACTCATTTGTGGCAAAGGAAAGAATTATACCACACTACTCAAAATTTTTGGGACAGTTTAGTGCCACCAATGGCACTTTTTCTCCGCAACTTATCATCTAAAAAAGAAACATACTGTTTTTACTCATTTTATCTAAAAACATGAAAAACCAGCATTTTTTCGAAACTTCAACCCAATTGCGGCAGATCAAGAAATTTTGCAAAAATATTCAATTTTTTACCAGCACTTTGCTCAACCAAGGGTATCTTTTCCGCACTACTCATCATCAAAATTAAAAATAGAAAAAAAAAAAGTTGTTTTTCGGCTCACCCTATTGTACAGTATAGCATAAATTCACTTTATACTATAAAGATTTAATTAACTGCTTTGAATAATACCCTACTCCTTTTTTCGAAATGGAAACATCGAAATTCCGACGCCATCATAAAATCCGCTTTGTGAAATGCGATTCCCTTCCAGATTGGACTGAAATGGAAATGCTTCTTGCTCCTCTCGTGAATAGAAAAGTAAAACAATCCTTAACCAACGTAATAGGTCGAAACTTTCCATTAGTGGAACTGAATAAATGATGCATAAAGACTAGGAGCAGTAAATAGAGTTGTTTCTTTGCTGGTGTGATTTTCTACGGGGTTCTGCGCGAAGCGTGTGATGTATCTAAGCCTACCTTTTAAAACTCTTTTGCCTTGCATTGATAAAAGAAAAGATGGTTCTGGAAATGTAAGTGCAGATTCTTATTTCTTATTCACAGGAATAGTGGAATTTTCGATATTACTTCTAGGAATTCTACTGTCATGCATTTAAAATAGTTTAAAAAATGTCTTGGGTTAACTTATAGTTAACTGCGTTTATTTCCTTCAGATACACATTTAAAATATGCTTCATTGTTTCGATGCAGTAGTGACCATATTTTGTTAGCATTTCGTAAGAAATGTGCAGCTCAGAATTAACCTGGCGGAATAGCCAATAAAAACGAAGAACGCTGTTATTTACAGAAACACCTTTCTTAAACTCTAGTAATCACTTTACTAGAAAAAGAAATTGAATTTATGAGAGTTTTTGAAGCTGAAATTAACTCCAGTTTAAGAAGAAATACTTCTTTAGCGGTTGGACAAAAAACAACAATAGTTTGTTGTAGCTTCTTGCTTCGGCTGCAATTTTGACTCATGAATAACAATGAAAGAATTATTATCGGGTTGAATCACAAATGAGAGCTAAATTATCAAAAAGGAACCTCAATTTTCTAAAAATATTCAGGAGGTGAAAAAAAGCGACTTACGCTAACAGAAAACAGTTTGTCATATTTTCTGGGTACAGAGCTGAGCACAAAGGCATAACAGACTGCTTCAGGTAGGTTAAAAATACCAAAATGAATTTTTAGTTTGGAAATGTGCTGTTTCGAACAAGCTTTGACTGTTGATAGCTCCAGTTTTTCCAAAACCGTAATATATCAACACTTCATATTATCATACCGAAGTACTTGAACCTAAAACTTGTGAAATTAGATTCGGAGGTTTTGGACATGTGCTCTTTTAAAGAAAAAAAAACAGTTTTCTTTCACCATATACAAAGAGGATGGCCCCTTATTGATAGGAATGAAAATTGTAGGGGATATATTTGCTACCCTTCGGTTAAAAAAAATCAAACTTTTACCATTTTATAACCTGGGATTTGTTCCACAGTTAACTGAAAGACGTAGAAAATAAAACTAGTGTTACAAATCCTGTAAATAGTAATTATTGTAGTAACGTAACCTGTAAATAGTTTCCCGTAATGAATATACAACCCCTTAACACATAGCTAAAGTATACAACCCCCTATTCCTTTTTTTCTTATTTCATTCACTGATTTTATCAATGAAAGTGTAGTTGTAGAACGTTGTAGCATTTTCTGGAATCTTTGAGAGATTTCTTTTCGGTGTGTATATAAGCCGTTAGCGATAGATAAAAAGTTTAGTTTCGATTGAGAATTTGTACTGAGAGTGTGTATTAGCTCTGTTTATAGCGAAGCATTTCGCTGTGTTGTTTTCGTATTTGGAAGTAAATACGTGTGTAACCGTTGAGTTTACGGTGTTGAGTGATATTTGCTTAATTGCTGATGATTATTTTAGCAGTTGTTAACGATTTCTCCTGTACATAGTGTAAATAAAGCTCCTGTGTTTTTATCAAGAACTGTGTCTTCATTTCAAGAAAGTGGAAGTCGCACCGAATCCGTTACACTAGTAAAACTTTGCAAAAAACTAGTTTTCTTAAAAAGTGATATATTTCCTTTTGTTTGACTCCTTAAGGAGAAAGGTAATACAAACAAATTATTATTTCAACTCAATAGATAAGTAAAGAAGTATATCAGTAAACTACGTTAACAAAAAGGTAGTATTACATGAAAAAACTACAGTTATGTAATCCCATAATCAAAAACAAAGTTAAATATTTAGAGGAATAACGAATATCAAAAAAAAAAAAAAAAAAACCCTACTCCCGTGTTCCCATTGCGTAGTTTAGCTTCAATATCTGGACAGGAATTTTGCGGAAGAAAAAGAGTGACAGTATACTGTAGGAAAAAAGACCTGCCGTTTTAAAAGTATTTAAAAAATGTTGCCTACTATTGTCATAACTGTATTTTAGCTATTTTTCCTTTGAAAAGTCTCACTTAATGCAGAAAAAAAAATTAACTCACATTATTAAAAATTATTTGCACAGAAATGAATAATCAAATAAAGATACGCGCAAAATTTAACATAAGAAAGTTTACTAAAATGCCAAATCAATTTAAATGTATGATCGAAATAATTAAATAAAAGGATCAGATTAATTTTCTAAGATAGTTTTGATTCCATTATTTCTTACTTGAGATAACAATTCACTATTTATGCTTCATATGGAACATAAAAAGTCTCCATTGTTACGGAATAAGGATCAAATTGATTTTCGGAGAAAACTATGCTGATTGAGTTCTACTATTTATTGTGACGATACAAAGGTGCAACAAATGCGATGAAAAGAATTAGCGCTAACAAGCTTACTATGCCTGGACCACGAAGTCAAAGGCATAGAAACGAATTTCATTGCAATTCCTTATATTGTAACGTTCGATTGGTGAGGAAATAATGCCATCAATAGCCAGCAGATATTATCCTATACAAAGAGTTTCACACAAATTGTATACGTATTTTTGCACATGGTTAATGTTTTATCCGAAAGTTAATTTAATATCTTCTAAGTTTTGCGTTGCATTGGAAATAAATTAAATAATATAGTAATATTAGTAAGTAGCTATTTAATGATAAAAACTTACATTAATTTACAAATAAATATATTATAATAAATAATAGTACAATGGTAAAGTTAAAAATAATAAGAATAACTAATAAAAACAACAACAACATTAATAATAATAACAGTAATAAAAACAATTCTTTTAACGATAACTCTAAAATTTATGACTGCAGTAATAATAATAGAAATTAATAACTGTAACAACATTTTAAAAATAAAGATCTTAATAATAGTAAGTAAACAATAATAAGTACCGCAACAATTATAATAATAGCAATAATGATAACCCTTTCGCGTTAGTGGCCACATCACGAAATATTTTGGCATTGTAACTAAGTAACTTTGAATTGAAAAAAATATCGAATTCTAAAATGTTAAGAGTATCTCATTTATATGAAGTGTTTAAAGCAGAAAAAAAATCGTGCACATACTAAGTAATAAATACAAAAAGAGAACCATTATAAAAAAAAAATATTTCAAATGATGCACATTATACTTCACAGCTTCGCTATATTTTCTTCATTTGTGCAAATAAGGCACATTTTTTAATAATTTCATCAGAAGAAGACTAATTTCTTAAATTTTTCCAAAAATTTTAATTTATTGTAGGAAGTTGATCGTAGTTAAAAAAAAGAGAACTTTTTTCCTAAGTAATTCGGTGATACACACGGGAATTGCAGAAAAAATAAAAACAATGCATACTATATTTCATTAAAATAATGCTTCTGTTTCGCTTTCAGTTTAACTATTTTAATTAACAATCAAGTAATTAGTATGCTTATTTTGTGTTAATATCGTTTTCAACTAATTATTTGAAATTCTTCAACTTTTACTTTGTTCTAGCATAAAATAAAATTTGAGATAAATGTATTTCAGTTTAAACAAGAAATTTATTATTTTGTTTTGAACGATTCATAGTATTAATGTAGCCGATTGTTAACTAGAGCTCTTACAGAAAAATGAACTTCTAAGAGCTTTCTTAATTAAATTAAACACATTTTACCTTATTTCAAACCTATACCGAAAAATACATTTTATAAGCGAAGCTGTATTTAGCAAAATGAGAATTAGTGTTAATATTGTTTATTGAATAAACCTTTCATTAATTATATTTCCTTGTGAAAACATATGCTTACTTTAATTACCGCGGACAAAGATTTTATTGATAAAAATGCATTTTAAACCAGATTAGTAAATTAAATAATTAATGTGATGGTTATTGAATGCATTGTTTGAATTTGAACTTATTCTGAACTTGTCATATTTTTGGTATATGTTTGTAAACTAAATGGGGTCGTTTCCAAAATTTTAAATGGAATATTTCCTGAAAACGTATGCTTAAAAACATAGAATCTAACCACTTTTTAAATAATTTATTTAAATTTAATATTTTTAAAAAAATTACTTCAACCGGTGCGCTTTCATTGTTTACGTTTCTGTCGTGTGACATCACAAATGTTGAAATGCCATTCAATGTTGCCATTCAGAAATCAAAATATTTAATTCGCATCTTTACTCACGTGTATTGGCAACGATATGGTAGATAGCAAGCGTAGAGCGCAATATTTAATTTGCTTCTTGATTATCATAACGTGGAAACGTAGTAGAAAGATTCGCCAAAATGCATCATTTGTGACGTCATAAAAACCACGCCTTGTTTTAAAAATCGGACACTTAAAACATTAATTAAAAAATAACTGTTGGGAAAATGAAAGTATTTTCTGGGTCCATGTTATTTTTTTACTCATTCTATCAATTTCAGTGACTAAAGTTGTACTTTTGACTAAAGGAAACAACCCCATTATGTTACGATGATGAATGAAAATATTTGCTTACTGCAACTGAGGCGTATGATAAATTCTGTCGCGTATCATATCCTACGCAACAAAAATTTAACCTTTCTACAGCAAAATTCTATTTAGAAATCAGTGTTTATATACTTCATCCTTAACAAAGTGCAGATAGGTAAAAAAAAGTAAAACGAAAGATAATATTATTTTAAAAAGCAATTATCGTAATTGAGATATTTTACTTCTATACTTCGTTTTGAGTTTTTTTGTGATGATAAAGCACACTAATTAAAGAGCTAGATGCAGAATTTGCTTGAATGATGAAAAATTTTACAGAAGAAAAATATGTTTAAATTGAAAATGAGTTGCTCTGTTTTAAACCTAATTTCTCGAAATCTTTTGCCAAAAGAAACATGGTAACTTAGGAAGTGTGCTGCTGATTTCCTCCTGATTGCATATGTGACGACAATTTATGCGTCGGAATTTTAAACTTGGAAGAAAGAAATACGCTATCTTATTAAAAGACTATTTATAGTCAAGAGTATGAAATGCGTCAATTTGGCAACAGTGACTAATACAAACATAGAATAATGTTTTGTTAAGAGATCATATTCCCATTTAAATCAGCTTCTGCTTTAAAAATGGCAATACAGTTGTCCCTCGTTTAACACCTATAATTCGTATCATGTTCGTATCAAAACCGTGATACAAGGACCTTTTTTTATGACTTTATTCAAAATGTTTTTAAATTTATTTTAATGAATTTATGCCACACAAATAAGAGTAATATCTACCGTGCTGTATCCAAAATCTTTTTATACGATTTTTTCAAATAATGTAAGTCAAGGCAATATGTATCTTGTTACATGGAAGTCAAGTCTTAAAGTGTAGACTCTATAATAGCTGAAACTTCGCTCCAATAAAACATGCAAACCACACGCTAGTTATATTATTGAAAAAAAAATGAATATTAGAAAATAAACAAAAGAAACAGGAAAGGAAAAAAAAGGAGAAAACATTAACTTTCTATAAAGAACAAATTACAGACTTTTTAAAATAAAACTATAGAATTTCTGCCCCAGTAAATTTTGAGCAACAACTGCGAAAAAACGCAATAAAAAGAAGTATTCTACATTTGTTTTCATTTATCGTTCGACAAAGTTAACTTAATGTAATTTTCTCTGTTTTAAACAGTGAATTGTTGCAAACATGATGATTAGTTTAAAAAAAAAAACGCGTTATTTTTAAACCGCGTAGTATTGAATTCTACTTTTATAACGTGTAATATCAAACCCCGTAGTAATAATCGCAAAATTTGTTCCGTGAAATATCGAAACCGTGGAGTACAAGAACCGTGTTATGCGAGGGATGCCTGTATTATCAACCTATTTTGAAACATTTTTAATAACGAGGGTTGGAATAGAGGTGACTACTTATTTACAGCTAATACATGACACCAAGTTTTACAGTACTTCAGTATAGTCACCAGCATAGTATGTAACCGGTTTCCAACGACGTCTAAGTCTCAGGACAACAGTTGTAGTGCATGCTCTTTTGATAGTTCGAATAGATCAGTCTAATTCCTAGAGAAAATCTTAACCTAAAATAAAGGATAGGTTCCTAAGATTGAGGATCTACTTCATGGCATTTTTTCTTCAGAACAGTTCCAGAGATTCTTATGGTAGAGTAGACCACTCTATTCAAACTACTAACAGAACAGGAACTGCTATAGTTGTACTAATCGTTGGAAACGGTCTGTATATAATGCTTGTTACTAGGGGGAAGGTTGCCGTCAATGAACCGGTTCCATGACTAGACCGCGAAGATATTTCCCGCACCGGAGTTTGTATAGACGCGTAATCAGTTTTAGTACCTTTCTTTCTCTGAAAACAGTCTACTGCAGAGTCGTCAAGTAGCTCAAATTATTAAATCATATTGTTAATCGGTCAAAAAAGGTTTATACCGTTATCTTACTAACTATTGATATTTTCATTTAGTTGAAACATGCTTTGAATATCACTGATTAATTAAACTTGAACATTGACTTAAAAGAGTGCCTTTTCAAGTACAATTCTCCGTACTTCACGTTTCATCACGATCGTCACAGCAGTAACACCTATAAGAACATTCAAAACGACGCAGTTGCTATCATTGGACCGCGATGTGTTTTCACGAATGGACCACCTAACAAAGTAGTTCATTCATGGAAAATCGCAAATATTGTTGTAACTCCAGCTCAATTACCTTTGAAAATTGCTCAATTGTTTTAAGATAAATATGATAAATGAAAAAAAGTTTCTCAAATATTCATGAAAACATTTTTTACTTGATCATAATTTTACCTCATTTTTTTTTATAAAATTGATAAAAATTTTAAAACATAATAATACAGTTTCAAATACTTTTGCTGTTCCAAAAAATTCAAAGATTAGTAAAATATGGCCAGTGGACAAGTGAGGGCACGTAACCTGCAACAGTAGCTTACAGAAATGGTGGCATCATGGACTATAACGAAGTCTGCTGAAAATATAGAGTCCTGAAAGAAACTTTAAAAGGGAGCATTAAAGATAAAAACCGGTTTGCTGTTACCTTAGCCACTTATTAGAAATTTAGGAGATAAGCCCTCCAAAATAGAAATATAATTAGTGAATCATATTTTGAAACTAGAGAAGACGTTTTTGGAATTACTTTTGAAAAATTGGGGGAATTGGCTTTTCAAGAGGTTGAGAAAAATAACATGTCCCACAGATTTAATTAAGAGAAAAAGTATGTTAGCACTATATTCTCTGGTAGTTTGAAACTTAAACTTCTGATTTCAGTAATAAAATGGTCAATAAATGCTTTGACATTTTAGAGAGCAAGTACACTCTTGCGTCGAACGAAAATTTTTAAAATGAATTTAACAAAACTCTCAACAGTTCAAAAGATGTTGCAACGATATTAGTTAAGAACGGTGTTGCAAGGGTTGGGAAAGTATCGAACGAGGTGTGATGACAACAACTGTGTAATGTGTGAGTGCTGAGGTTTTTTTTATGCTCCTTTTATCCGAAAGTAAAACAATTTAGAAAATAAATCTCTTTTTCTATAACTTATTATTATTTGTAGTGTTTATTGATCGCCTGTGATAAATATATGTAAGTTACGCATTGATTTTTTTTTCATTTGAGAAAGTGGTCCATCGATGGAAACTCGGTGGTTCATGCATAGCAACCGGTTGCCATGAACGAACCATATGCTAAAATATTTATTTTCAATTTTCATTCTTTACTGTGCATATCTATCATGAAAGTGAATGTTATTGTTAAAAGAGAAATATATTAAGAAATTGTTCCTATAATTATTGTGAAATTTGAGCTGGATTTCCTTTCTAAAACTAAGTGATGTGTGCATCACAAGACTTCCTTTTACTCCAATTTAATGTCATTTCCCCATTATTGGTATTTTTAATATGATTCAATAGTTTACTCTCCAAATATCACCAACAGTGGTCAAATTGAAACCCGATGTAAAAAAAATCGCCAAATTTGTCGCCAAGTTGGCGACAAAACTTGGCTATCAAATACTGGCGATATAACGCTAAATGTCTGCCAAATTATAACACCACTTGAGTTTACATCGAAATTAACAATGATTTCCCCCCAAAAAGGGGCAATAGACCCCTTTAGAAACACCCGAATGCAACCAAAAGCGGAGTTGCACAACTAGATCCCACTTGGAGTGTACGTACCAAATTTCAACTTTCTAGGACATACCGTTCTTGAAATATGCGACATACGCACATCCGCTCATACGCACATACAGACCTCACGAGAAAACTCGTTGTAATTAACTCGGGAATCGTCAAAATGGATATTTCGCGTGTCTATACGTTCTTATGCACTTATCCACGTGTGGTCGAAGCGAAAAAAAAAAAAAAAAAACCTCAACATTCATTCGGGGCTGAGTAAAATAGAAATTAAGTTCAACTTTTGAGTGAAAATGTTTTCGCGAATACAATACTTCTTTTTCTTGTAAAAGGAAGGAAAAATCGAAAACTGTTATGTGGTTTGTTGACGGCAACCTTCCCCTATATTAAAGTATGCGAATGTGGGGCAAAGTAAAATGGTGACATATTTACTCTGCTTTTAACGCCACTTATCTAGTAATATTTTAATTATGTAGTACCATATGTGCTCTATTCCATTCAAGAAAAATTACCTCTGAAAATGAAAGCATATGATAATACAAGCAATTTTCAAAAATTGATTCTCAAATTGTACTATTTTATCGTAAGTCAAATATTATTTTAATATTATCAAATGATAAATCTCTTGTTATTAACATTTTAAAATCCTTATTGGGACCTTCTAATATTCGGTACAGTATTTATTTAGTTAATATCCAGCTCATTTGTGTTTTTAATATTTTTCACAATTAGTCATTAGTCAAATGTATGCGGAGAAAAGTTGATGGGACAAAGTGAAATTAGTTCATTTAGTTTACTCATTCAACATTTACTAAATCACTTACTTATTTATTTATTTACTAATTTATCTACATTATATCATAAAATATTTATCTTATATTAATTCATTCACTCACTTATTTTCTCATTCATTCACTATTTCATTTACTCATTTATTTTTCTTCGTGTAAAATTAATTAATAGATTTATTTAATAGTTTATTGTTTTATTATACTTTAATTCATTCAATTTTCCTTTTATTTGCGCATTAATTTGTTCAAAATATTTTTCACAATCGAATAGAAAAGATTTTGTTTCTTACTTTGCCCCATGACAAAAAAAATTGAAAATTTTCCACAATTTTTTAAGGAACAATTTTATTGCCAAAAGTAGAAAATGTTTCAATGCAAGTTTATTATAAAATACAATGTTCTTTCTTTATAGACTGCTATATTCAAAACATATTTCCAGTTTGTTACTTTTGAAAAAGTTTAGTCATCTTAATCATTTCGCTTTGCCCCACATTCCCCTACTGTAAAACTTGGTGATTGATTTTATTTTACTTTTGTATAAGCTGTAAATAAATAGCTGCCACTATTAAATTTATTTATATATATGTTACTTGTGTTGAAATTTTCTTTTCAATTCTTATGTCAGTAGGCTGCTAGGTATTAAATTATTTTCTTACAGTGTAATTAAAAAAGAAAGAAGAAAAAAATACCCAAAGAGGATCCTAAAGGAATGTAAAACATATAGATTAAAAATGTATAAGGGAATACACACATTTTGAAAAAGAAAAAAAAATAAATAAAATTTAAAAATAAATAAAAGTAAAATTTTGCTAACGATGAACTTAATTTAAAAACAAATCATTATCAGCAGAATATTATTACAATTAGGAACATGTAAGCTCAATACAAGATCAGAAATATAAGCCATAACATTTTCCACCCTATTTTATCGAAAGAAAAAAATAAAAAGAAGAAAAAAATTATGAACAAAAGTTTAATCTTGCATCTTAAAAATATCGCTAAAAGCAAATGAAAAAAGTTAAAAACAAAAATTATCAATTAAATAAGGGTCGAAAAATGAAATATTCGAAAGTAAAAATTAGAGATGGAAGAAATGTGTGTCTTTCGGTCTGTTTATTTATTTTTTTGAAACTACTAAGGAAATTTTGTATGGAAAAAAAATACATTAACTGCTTTGCTTAAAAGATGATATACTTTATTTGTTCGTTTATTTTTGCTACGCATCTATTTCATCTGATGAAGGCATCTTTTGTTTTCAGAAATAAGATTAAAATGTTAAAAAGGCATCTTTTGTTTTCAGAAATGATATTAAAATGTTAAAAAGGTATGTTTGAAATAATATGCGCTCTTAGCTATTCAAGAAAATATTGATCAGATGCCCGACATTCGACGTTGGTATACGGGAAAGTAGGCTCGTTTAGTTCTTAACGTAACTTACAGTTCATTTTTTCGCAGCGATTGAAGCATTTGATTCATCAACTAACGACAGAGCAAGTATTAAAATCGTCTAAAAATACTTTTCCATCAAAAATCTCCAGCTTTAAAGACAAATTTATAACGAAATGTAAGTACAATAGCTATAAAAAATGTGCAGCAAATACCAAAAGCCACTAATCAGTTTACATCAAAACTTTTTTTTGCGATTGAAAATATACTGATGATACACGCATCTTATTTAAACTGAAGCTTAGTAGCATAACAAATCGTTTCAAAATGCAAATTTAGAAACATTTTAACTGTAACTACGAAAACTATCGATATATCTTTCCATTAAAATAATTCAGCAGAAAAGAGACTAATATGTATGCTTTTGTTGAGTTTTTTTGAACAAATAGCTTTGAAAAACTAAACTGCATCGTCTTAATTAATTCACCAAGGAAACAGAAATCTAAGTTCAATTTTATAAAAATGCATTCTTTCTACTTTAATTTAACTATTACTAATGCTTGTATAAGAATTTTTTAAAGCTCTTTACTTTTAAAATCGTTCTTGGAGAGCTGTGTTTTATTCCCTGTTTGAAACTGAAAGTAATTCATTAAGTGATTACATTTATAATAAATAGAGGAACGTGGGGGAAAAGTGAAGTGGTGAAATATTTACTCTGATTTTAGCACCACCTATCAGGTAATATTTTACCAATATAGTACCAGATGTAGTCTATTCTAGTCAGGTAAAAAATATCGCCTGCGATTGAAGCATTTTACAAAAGCAGACAATTTTAACAAAATCATAATACTTTTTAGTAAGCCAAAAATGATTTTTGTTTCTATGAAATTAAGTTCTTGTAAAAACCATTTTAAATATTAATTGAGACCTCCTAATATCCGGTGATGAATTAATTTAGTTAATACTAAGGTTGATTAAAGTTCAAATAATTTTTACAATTAGTCAAGTACATGCGGGTCAAAGTGGATGGAGCAAAGTGAAATGGTTTATTTCGCATACTTACTCAATCTTTTACTAAATCATTTTCATTTGTTAATTGATCCATTTACGTTCCTTCATTTAGTAATTCACTTATTTATTCATTCATTCAATTATTTTATTATTCATTCACTCTTTTACCAACTAATTTATTTTTCTTCATACTTTTTTTATAAATTATTCGTTAATGTTTCAGTACCTTTTCAGTTATTTATTTAACCTTTTGCTTGCTGATTCATTTGATCAAATTATATTTTTTTATAATCGAAAAAAAAAAGTATTACTACAGAAAACATTTAATTTTTCCCTTTTCCCCATGAAAAAAAGTGAAAATCCCCCTCAACTTTTTTTAAGGTGAAAATGTACTGCCAAAATTAAAAACAAAAAAACTACCGTTTGAATGCAAATTTATTAAAAAATAGTGTTCTTTCTTTATGTACTGTAACTTTCAAAACAAAATTCCAATTTGTTCATTTTGAAAAAGTTAAGCCATCTTGACCATTTATTTCACTTCGCTCCGCATTCTCCTATTATTCTGTTTAAATACCAGCATATGATAAATGCCTATTCTGACAATAAAAGGTATTTACATAGAACGTCTCATAAACTTTTAATAAGAATATTTTTTTAAAGGTTTGCATTACATTATAAAAATAGTTATTAATAGATGGATTTATTTACATTAATCCCTTTCTGAAAATAATCCCATTCGTTGTAAAGATATGTAACGTGATGTTTGTTTTGTGTCCTCAATAATTTCGACGAAACTGTTTGTATGCGCAAAAGAAAACAGTAACAACGTTTGGGCACTCTATTTTTCGTTTGTTTATGTTAAAGACAAATTTGCACAGATTTTTTAAGGTAAACATTTTATTTTGATCAATTTTTCGGCACGTGAAATAATAAATTGAAAACGCTAATGATTGGTTGTTCCATCAATATTTTACTCAAAAGAATTAGTTATAGAATACAGAGAAGTGCATATTTTATGAAGTATTTCTTTAAGAAAGAAATGTAACTTGATCTGTAAATCAAATTAAGGAGAAACCCCAGTATTAATACAGCTAATGTATCGTACTCGACTTTTTGTAAATAATTTTTCTCTTAAATTTAAGGCACATTATTTAAGCATAGACATATTTTTTTTGCAGATAAAAAGATCATTTTTAACACAACGGAGTTTCAAAATTTTCTTCACCAAGCTTTCTCAATTTAATTCCAAATTTTCAATACATTGCTGTACAACTATTTAGTTTCACTAAAATTTTTATAGCGCCTTACGTGATTGACGTGTAACTGAATGCAGTTTTAATATTTTAATGAGGCATTTCATCCACAATTGAGAAAAAAAATATATCAGGAAAAATAATTAAACACAGAAAATGAAATATTTTGAAGCAATCGTAGCAATACAAATTCTTATTTAAAAACATATATCATAGCGGAATTTTCACACTTGGGAACACTTACACTGATAAATCCTTTTGAATTCTTTTTTTTTTTGAACCCGAAGAAAGTAATATTTTTCGTCTTAAAGCTTTAAAATACCGCTAATCTTTAAGGATTACTTATTCTTAATTATTGATTATTACTTTTGTTTATCATTGAGAACAATAATTACCCAAATGGACGAATATTTGGTGATTGCTTGGTGGAGAAAAGAAGCAGGAAAACCGTAACTTTTTTTTTCTTTTTAGCCACATAGAACAAAACTGTGTTTTGATGTTTTAATGATTCGTTGTAAATTGCAAAACATATTCATATTGTTTTTTTTAATCAATGTAGATAATCCGAGAGAAAATTAACAACGCTTCTGCAGTATAAAGGGAAGATTTCTTTATCATGCAAGTAAGGTTTAACATAAAACGTGTAGTCCTCTGAATAATATGCGTGGTGTTCAACAATCAGAGACTCAGCTGTCAAATTCAATTTTAAAACGTAATCGAATAGATGATTAATAGTTTTTTGATGAAATGTATATATTGTGAAAAGTTTTCTCTATTAAACTTTAAGAAAAGAACCTAAAATGATATTTGTTATTAAAAGCAAATAAAATATAAGGTTAGCCATTTCATTCTTAACGTAATGTTAATGCTACATTACTCACAATGCTTCAGAAGTAACGGATTTGACAGGCCGGCAAAGACAGTCTAGACATAAGAGGACGACCAAGTCTAGACTAGACCAAGAGCCACAGAACTTGCTCTTTTTATTTAATATTCGTCAAAGACAAAATTATGAAAATGGTAGTAAGCTAAATTAATTATATTTTATTTCTTTTGCTATTTCCATGTGACGATTTCTCTCTACTGATAATCTTAAACTATTTCGGATTTTGCGTTACCCTTCTGCATAAAATCCGCTTCATACGTTTTACGACAAACATATAAAAATCATTTTTTATCTACAAGACTCAAAGTTGTTTTTTTCTCTTTGGATTAAAAAATAAATAATCTGGTTCTATTGTTGTTTGAAGCCATGACCGCATATTTTCTTTTCTTGTTATCTGATCGTACTTGTTTGTGAGAGGAGATTCCTTCGATCGGAAAATTTTTTGTTCACTACAGTCGAGAACCAGAACCGCTAACGTTCATAATTCTGAAAATCTTTCTTAAGTAGATGCCAATGGTTCCCAAATGGTTGTCCATGAGATCTTCGGAGTGGTTTCGTAAGATAATTCGGCTACTTCTTCACGACTTTTGTTGAACATTATTTTGTAAATACAGCTACATTCGTCCTAATCAACATCGGACAAGAATTTAATTGTCTTTCACTTCATAACTATTGTAACATACCATAATGCAATTATACTTTGAGTATTATGTAGAATACAGAGCTTTCAACTGCACTATGAAGACACAGGACACACACACAGACAGGGAATAATGAAACTGTGCTGTTAATAAATTAGAATAGTTACTTAGTTAATAATAACAATAGTTTTTTTTTTAATGTTGCATTTAATTGTACTTAGTCACTTTTGAACTTGGTTGCAATTGATAATTTGTCTATAAGAAAAAATATTAGGAGGTTGTACGTAGTAATTCTTTATTAGGCTGAATGGGCGCTCACATCTGAGTGTTGAGAACCACCGGTTTATATATATTCATGTAAGGATTTGTAAGCACCTTCCTATTCATTAGGAATTTCAAGAAGCGCCAGTAGTTCGTGATTTAATGATGATGAAATCCGTTTCAGCTGCTAAGGCTATTATATACAATATCTTCATCATCTTTAGGCTTAAGCGTGGTAAGCTGCTTTTTTATCTCCTTCAATTCTATGTAAAACGCTTCGTTAGATGTATTTTATAATTTTAACTCAGATTAATTTTGCAATTTTGCAATGTTATATGTTGCACCAACAAATTATTCAGTATAAATTGATGTATAATTTTGAAAAGAAAACTGCGGGCCACCTGGCGGAAAACTGTGGAGGTAGCAATCCCATTTCGAAAACAGAACGGGGTAAGGAAAATGATGTGCAATGCGGCAGAGAATCAGTGATTGAGTACAAGAAAAGCCATTAGCGGACATTAATGAAATTAAATGAGCGGTTACAGCTCGCATTTGTCTTTTCGTAATTTCCTTCACTGGGACGTGAATAAACGATTAGAAAAAGAAAAGAGGAAAAAATGGTACATTATATCTATATTTGACATTGTAAAATCGAGTTTTGGCAAAAAGACGATCATTTCTCGTTCCATTAAAGTTTTGTGCCTTCAAAAGGTAGGAAGTTCCGAAAAAGTAAATACCGTTTTAGTCTTTTTATTTGCATTCATCTTCATAAGGCTTTTCGTTCGAAATCAATAATGCTTTTCAATTTCTCAATTCATTTTTTTGTCTATCTCGTTCCGTTTTCGAGATAGGAATTCTATTTTAGCAATTCTCCGTCGGGTGGCATCGTTTATTCAATATCACATATATATGGGGTAAAGCTGATTCGACAGACTTGAGCTGGAGCAGCTGCTGATAATGATCCAGGTCCCCAAAGGCTGTAACAAGTTGGATCACAGCATTATCTGTGCTACCACGTCAGCCTAGCCTCAAATGTAGGCAACACTTTTATAAATAGCAGTTTCGAAGGATGGCAATGAACTTAAGTGGGCATGCTGTAACGCAGTAAAGCATTATTTATAAGACTTTCAGAGGACTGAGTGGGAAAGATGCATTAATAAATTTGACGTATAATTGATGCATCAACAAATAACTTTGACTTTTAAAGTTTAATCCTAATGGAATTTGTACAAATATAACAGCTTTATGGTTTCAATAACTTTTTTTTCATGCGACTAATATAAATTATCCAATATAAGTTATAAACTGAAAACATCGATGTTTTAAATAAAACACATAACTTGAGCAAAAAAAAAAAAAAAACGTCGCCTTCTTCAGTAATAATGTAATTTTTCACTATTATGTGGTACATATTTGTGAAGGCATTTTAGACAAAAAAATCCTGGTCTGAAAAATCCTTGACATTTTAAAAAAACCATTAAAAAAACAATCAAGTTGTTGTATCAATATGCGATTCCCGCCACAATAATTCTTAGGTTCAAAACTTTATCACATCGTAAAGAAAAAAAAAGGAAAGAAAGGAAAAGGGGGAAAAAAGAGAAAAATCTATAAGTAACTGCCATAAAGCCATTCCATGTGACAAAACGGGACACTTGGAGTAGTTTTGTCACTAGATTTTGTTTCATAAATGCAAATAATACAAGCTAAACATTTTATTTTTAATAGCCACATTTAAGATTTGTCATAAGAACTATGTAAAACATCAAAAGTTTCAGTTAGTAGAAAATAATTTAATGACATGCAATAAATGCTGGGGCGCATACGAGTTCCGTTCCGTCACGGGCATTGATGCATGCATATACGAGAAAATACGTGTATATACGAGTAAGTACGTGTACACACGACAATAGGTATATAGATACTTTTTTAACCCGAGTATACTCGTGTACGATGGCACATTTGTATTTCTACGTGTATATGCATATTTATGCGTTTATAAACGACTAAATACGTGTATATACAAGTATGTACGTGTACACATGAAAATATGCGTATAGATACGTGTTACCCCGAGTATACTCGTGTAAAGAGGTACATTTGTATTTCTACGTGTTCATGCATATTTAAGCTTGCATATACGAGAAAGTATTTGTATATACAAGTATGTTCGTGTACACACGAGAATATGCATATAGATGCGTGTTAACCCGAGTATACTTGTGCAGAGAGGAGAATTTGTATTTAAGATTGTACATACAATTTTATGCGAGCATATACGAGAAAAGACAAGTATGTACGAGTATGTTCGTGTACACAAGAGAATATGCGAATAGATACGTGTAACCCGAGTATACTCGTGTACAGAGGTACATTTGTATTTGTACGTTAATACGTTAAAAAACATATTTATGCTCGCATACATTTGTATATAGTACGATTAAAAACATGTATTAACGAGTAGTTTTGTGCATATCCGTATATATACGCGTTATCCCGAATATTCGTGTATACTGGAAATTTTGTATTTCTACGTGTATATACCTATAAGTACGTGTAAACACAAGTAAATACGTGTATATACGAGTAGGTAAGTGTAAACCCTTTTTTTTTTTTTTTGCATTTCTACCTGTTATCCCGAGTATATTCGTGGACGGAGGTATGTGTAATTTCTAAGTGTATGTACAAATTTATTTGTGCATACACGAGTAAATACGTGTATATTCGAGTAAGTTCGCGTACACACGAGAATAGATGTGTATATATATATATATATATATATATATATATATATATATATATATATATATATATATATATATATATATATATATATATATATATATATATATATATACCTCAATAGGTGCTGCTACTTCCAGACCGACCATTCTCTCACCTTCATTCTGTAAAATTTAACATGTTACAGAGGGTATATGTACACCAATGGCCTTGGGTCAAGCGTATTGCTCTTCTGCGCTTGTTCCAACCAAGCAGCAGGGAAACGTTTCTTCCCACCAAGATAGACACAAGGGATTCTATAGGCCATTAATGAATGGCCTAGACCATTAATGAATGATCTTTGACACCAACAAATTGCCTCCTCCAGGCTTTGGGGATGTTGATTTACAAAATTCCTTGTGTATGTAATAGGTGTGGCAAATAGAGTCGTACGGTTTCAATGCTACACATATAAGTAATTGCAATTATATTTTAATTCGCTGTTCTTTAGTTATAAACATACCTAAATTCTTATACAGTTTTTGATTTTTAAAATATAAATTTCGAAAAATCCTCGATTATTCCTAACATAAAAATATACTTTATTTTCCATAGCTAAAATATAAATTTTAAAAAAATATCCAGATCAGAACAATGTAGAAATATATACTTTAAATTAATTTTCTTCTACTTCAGTGCATAGTCCTTTATTATCATCAAATTATTGCGATTCACAAGATTTAGAAACCGAAATGGATATCTATCCTAAACTGTTGAACTTTTGTTTTCTACAGCTGGTTTAACTCAATGCAAAAAAGCTTGACAACTATTGATATCTGCTCGCCTATCATCACTGTTAGACAAATGCCATTAGGAATCAAGATGTTCTTCATTTATTTACAGCCTATGTAGATGCAGTAAATTTAAATCCAAATGACTTAGTGATCAATCGTACATTCCTTAAGAGAGCAATAGAAAATCTTCGAGAGGTAAAATTAAATTTCATGAATTTAAATTTAGATTTTGTAGTTATTTACTGGAATACAAAGCTACATCCAGATGTAACTGGAAAAAGAACGCCGACAGGATTACCGTGATAGCTTCAGGTTCTAAGATTGAACAGCTACTCGGAATTCCTTAGATATTTCTTCAGTTGTATATGATATCTTAGAGGATAGCTCTTTATTGCTAACTGTTCTAGCTGTAGTGTCTAAAAGACGAAGTGGCTGACATATTACTGTTCGTAAAAAGCGGAATTGAGAAATATTAGAGAATTCTCATAACTCGTAATAATATTTCCTGGTGAATTTCCTCCTACAGGGACATGTTTTCGGCAACCTGGAGCTTATCCCTGAGCCACATGGGTGGCAAAAGGAATTTTTGTTTGAAAATTTTTATATTTAGGAAACAATTTAAACTGACCTTACATAAAAAGAAAGCCCCTTCAATGCTGTTTTACAAAGCTGTATTACAATTAAATGCTGTATGAAGATATTGTTTTTCGCAGCAACCCAATCGAGGCTCCTTTGAATAATATATCTGAAAAACTAGCAGCGTACAAAATGATGACAAACATGCAGCAGAATCAGTGACTGGAAAATTCATTAATCACTTATGGTATTTAGGGGATAAACTAGTAGCTTTGTCCGTATTGGATGAAAAATTTAACTTTGAAGATTGGAAAAGACTAGTCCAAAAAATGCTTGTGATAAGGAAGACGTGTCTGATGACTGTTTAACAAATTTCAGATAACAGTATAGGTGATATAGAATACTTTCTTAGTAAAGATCTTCCTCTTTATAGAATCAATTACGAGTCCATAAAATTGTTTGATAAGTTGCAAATACTAAAAGATTTTTTCCTATTTGATCCTGATTCACGGCAAAATGTTTAACCTATTTAAAGAGAAGATTGTTAAAATACTGAAAATTGTGAATGATACAATTGAAAGAGGAGCACAATTAATCGAAGAAATTCACAACTAATTTACCAAATATGAGTCACAAAGCAATTTATTTTACAGACCGTCCAAGACTATCGGGAAAAAATACACACTATCGAGATACATTGAGAAAAGCGTACGATTAAGGAAAGTTTTTAAGCATTATTTCATTCTTATTCAAAGTAAAATCTTTAGATGATATAAAGTAATTAAAAAGGTTAATTTTAGTGCTACCTGACTGCAAAAATATTTTGAAAACCTAAGAGAAACGACGTGCTGGGTCTGAAGTAAAAACTCGGAAGATTTGTGAGAAAATTATCAAAAGTGTTAAAGTTCAACGGCCTAGGGGCACGTGTTATTATTGACCGTTCGAGTTCAAATTTTGCACACGTTACTTTTTATTATAGTGTCACAAAACTAGGGGGCGTCACTTGTTGAATTCCAAAATTTTTTTTTCCCATATAAATAAGGACCACCCTAATATATATATATATATATATGCATGCATAAATATATATATATATATATATATATATATATATATATATATATATATATATATATATATATATATATATATATATATATATATTTATATATATATATATATATATGTATGCATGCATATACGAGAAAATACGTGTATATTCGAGTAAGTTCATGTACATACGAGAATAGACGTTTATATTCCTTTTTAGCCCGAGTATACTAGTGTACAATGGTACATTTGAATTTCTATGTGTATATGCATATTTATGCGCTTATACATAGGTAAATGCATGTATATACGATTATGTATGTGAACACACGAGAGAATATGCGTAAAGATACTTGTTACGCCGAGTATACTTGTGCACAGAGAAATTTGCTTTAAACGTGTATATACATATTTATGTGTGCATATAGGAGAATACGAGTATGTACGTGTTCACACGAGAATATGCGTGTAGATAAATGTTACACCGAGTATACTCGTGTGTAGAGGTACATTTGTATTTAAGATTGTACATACATTTTTATGCGTGCATACATGAGAAAATACAACTACATACGGTGTAGATTTATTTCAATCTCTCTAGATTTAGTATAAAGTTTAATCTGACGAAGTTTAATCTGCTTACTTTAGTTGACTAAATCAATCTGATTAAATTAGTTTGACTAAATCAATCTGATTAAATTAGTCTGAACTAAATCAATCTGAACTAAATTAGTTTTTTTTCCTACAACTAACCAAGTTAGTTTAAACTAACGTTAATCGTCGTCTGCAATTGAAAAAATCAGATTAAATATAATCTGAACTAAATGTGAGTCAGATTACTTTAGTCGATTGAGGATTTAGTTGATTAATGCACAACACTGGTTTAAACGCATATTCTCGTGCGTACACGTGCATACTCGTATATACTTGTCTTTTCTCTTACATGCCGCATAAAAGTGTATGTAAAATCATAAATACAAATTTTCCTCTGTGCACGAGTATACTCGGGTTAACATGCATCTATACGCATATTCTCATGTGTACACGAACATACTTGTATATACACGTACTTTCTCGTATATGCACGCTTAAATACGTATATACACGTAGAAATACAAATGTAGCTCTATACACGAGTATACTCGGGATAACACGTATGTTTACATATATTCTCGCGTGTATATGAACATACTTGTATAAATATGTACCTTCTCGTTTATGCACGCATAAATATCTATATACACGTACAAATACAAATGTAGCTCTTTACACGGGTATACTCGGGGTAACACATATCTATACGCATATTCTAGAGTGTACACGAACATTCTTGCATGTACACGTACTTTCTCGTATATGCATGCTTGAATATGTTAGATACATACATGTCGAAATACAAATGTACCTCTTTACACGAGTATACTCGCGGTAACACGTATCTATACGCATATTCTCATGTGTACACGTACATACACGTATTTTCGCTTGTGTGCACGCATAAGTATGTATATACACAATTAAAAGCAAATTTACCTCTGTACACGAGTATACTCGGGGTAACACGTATCTATACGCATACTATCGTGTGTACTCGTATATAATCGTATATATATATGTATTTACTCGTTTATAAACGCATAGATATGCATGCACACGTATAAATAAAAATGTGCCTTCGTACACGAGTATACTCGGGTTAAACACTTATTTGTCGTGTGTACACGTACTTACTCGTATATACACGTATTTTCTCTTATATGCATGCATCAATATATATATACACGTTTAAATAGAAATTTACCTCTGTACACGAGTATACTCGAGGTAACACGTATGTTTACATATATTCTCGTGTGTACATGAACATACTTGTATATACACGTTCCTTCTCCTATATGCACGAAGAAATATGTATATACAAGTACAAATACAAATGTACCTCTTTACACGAGTATACTCGGGGTAACAAATATCTATACGCATATTCTCGTGTGCACACGTACATACACGTATTTTCGCTTGTGTGCACGCATAAGTATGTATATACACAATTAAAATCAAATTTACCTCTGTACACGAGTATACTCGGGGTAACACGTATCTATACGCATACTATCGTGTGTACTCGTACATAATCGTATATATAAGTATTTACTCGTTTATAAACGCATAGATATGCATACACACGTATAAATAAAAATGTGCCTTCGGACACGAGTATACTCGGGTTAAACACTTATTTGTCGTGTGTACACGTACTTACTCGTATATACACGTATTTTCTCTTATATGCATGCATCTATATATATATACACGTTTAAATAGAAATTTACCTCTGTACACGAATATACTCGGGGTAACACGTATGTTTACATATATTCTCGTGTGTTCATGAACGTACTTGTATATACACGTACCTTCTCCTATATGCACGCACAAATATGTATATACACGAACAAATACAAATGTACCTCTTTACACGAGGATACTCGGAGTAACAAATATCTATACGCATATTCTCGTGTTTGCACGAACATACTTGTATATACACGTACTTTCTCGTATATGCACGCTTAAATATGCATGAACACGTAGAAATACAAATGTACCTCTTTACACGAGTATACTCGGGGTAAAACGTATATATACGCATATTCTCATGTGTACACGTACATACACGTATTTTCGCTTGCGTGCACGCATAAGTATGTGTTTTCACAATTAAAAGCAAATTTACCTCTGTACACGAGTATGCTCGGGGTAACACTTATCTATACGCATACTATCGTGTGTACTCGTACATAATCGTATATATGTATTTACTCGTTTATAAACCCATAAATATGCATACACACGTAGAAATACAAATGTGCCTTCGTACACGAGTATACTCGGGTTAAACACTTATTTGTCGTGTTTACATGTACTTACTCGTATATACACGTATTTTCTCTTATATGCATGAATCTATATATTTATACACGTTTAAATAGAAATTTACCTCTGTACACGAGTATACTCGAGGTAACACGTATGTTTACATATATTCTCGTGTGTACATGAACATACTTGTATATACACGTTCCTTCTCCTATATACACGCAGAAATATGTATATACTAGTACAAATACAAATGTACCTCTTTACACGAGTATACTCGGGGTAACAAATATCTATACTCATATTCTCGTGTGTACACGAACATACTTGTATATACACGTACTTTCTCGAATATGGACGCTTCAATATGAATATGCACGTCGAAATACAAATGTTCCTCTTTACACGATTAGACTCGGGATAAAACGTATCTATACGCATATTCTCATGTGTACACGTATATGCACGTATTTTCGCTTGTGTGCACGCATAAGTATGTGTTTTCACAATTAAAAGCAAATTTACCTCTGTACACGAGTATACTCGGGGTAACACATATCCATATGCTTATTCTCTTGTGTACTCGTACATACTCGTATATACACATATTTACTCGTGTATGCACACATAAATATGTATATATTTACTTAAAAATTCAAATATACCTCCGTACACGAACATACGCGGGATAACACGTTTATATACATATATTTACGCACATAGTCGTATATACACGTATTAACTCGTGTATGCTTGCGTAAATATGTACATACACGTAGAAATACAAATGTGTTTCTGTTCATGTGACATTTATATTTTACGAATTTAATCTGAATTAAAAATTTAATCAAATCAATTTGATTACTTTTAATCTGATTACTTTTAATCTGACTAAATTCAATTTGATTAATTTAATCTGAACTAAATCAATCTGAACTAAATTAGTTTTTTTAATCAACTAACGCGTTAGTTTAAACTAACGTTAATCTTCGTCTGCAATTGAATTAAATTTTTAAAATATTAGTCGGAACTAAATGAGAGTCAGATTACTTTAGTCGATTGAGGATTTAGTTGATTAATGCCCAACACTGCCTTGTAGGATTCCCCCTCCCTCTACTGAAATTAAGAAAGAAACCAGAAGCGGATTCTTTTTCAGTTTTTAAGGAAAGGAGCACGACGTATAACCGATATTTTGCGACGTAGAAATGAAATTTCGCATTACCTCAGATAGAAACAAATTGGAACTTAATCGCAACAGCGTATAAATGTAAAAGACGTATAATCCAGGGCAAAAGCAATGCTTTACTGAACAATATTTTTATCCCTTTGACTGTAACTAATTTAAGCGAGTAAAAAACTTAATAACCTTAAAATATTAATAACCTTAAAATAAAATATACTTTTACAACATTTAGTTCTATAGTTTATTCAAGCAAAACTATACAGGAGATTCTCCGACACGAAATATTTCAAGCCGAAAATTTCAAAGGTTAATGAGTTTTCAATTATAAACATAAAAATATTCCCAAAGTCAAACACTGCCGTTAAACGCACAGTAAGAGCAGACACATGGGAGTTAATAATTATGATACAAATGTTTCGGGAACGTTCACCTGACATGTGACACGATGATATGTGTATCGATTGAAAAGATCGTTAGCATTGATTTTTGTCTCGTCTTTCTTCCAAATATTTTATGACGTGCATTATTAAGGTAAGATTTCTTTCCATGGATAACGCTCACGGTACTGCAAAAACTGTTTTTTAGGTACTGATTTTTTCTTCATTTTACAGAAAAATTATAATTTGTGGGTGTTAATTACACGCAGTATACACACACATACACTATATGACCAAAAGTATTGAGACACTTTCAAAAATTCACATTTTTACAGATTTCTCGAGAAATAAAAGACCAATTGCTCTGCAAATTTTTTCATATAAAAGGTATACTTTAGTTGCCATTTTCCAATAAAAATTAAGTCTACTATTCATTTAGGGGACCAGCAACAAATGGAGGAAACGAAAAAATATTTTTGATCATTTTTCATTGTAAATAGCTGGAAATAAAGTATAAGTTTCAGAAATAAGTTAAACATCTATCTAGAATTTATTTTTATATTTTCGTGAAAGTATCTCTTATACCCGCGAAGATGTAAGCATTTCTTTCAAAAATACAAAATTGTTTTGAAGGTTTTCGGCTCATATTACTCGGAGTTTTCTGTCAAACATCACTAAACTTTCAGAATATTTGACAGCATATCAGAAAAACATAATAAAATTTGAAGTTAAAATATTGAAAATTCAATGAAATATGAACGTTTAAAGCAATTTATCTTTCACTGCGCAAGCGCGAAAGATAGCAATTTATAACTTTCGCAATCCAAAGCTCAGATAGATCCTGCAACTCATAAAAGAAATTCCACCTCAATATCTTTAAAATTTAAAAAGTTATCGGCGATCCAATGAGCCGAACTTCTATAATTCTTAGATAGGCGAGGTAAGGGGTCGTTCGCTAACTGGCAACATTTTCCTGCTATCGTTGCATAATGATTCATGATATGAATGGATTATTTGAGAACGATCTCTCCCGAGTCGTCTTCTAGACAAGAATTATTAAAATTCGATTCATTAGATCCCTGATATTTTTTTTACATTTTAAAGATATCAAGGTGGATTTTTTTTTTTTTTTTTGAGTTGTAGAATTATGTGGGCTTCCGAATATTAAAGCTAAAAATTGCTATCTTTCGCACATGCGCAATGAAAAATTAATTGCTTTAAACGTTCATAGTTCATTAAATTTTCAATATTTAAAGTTCAAATTTTATTATTATGTTTCTCTGGCATGCTGTCAAATATTCAAAAAGTTTAGTAAAGTTTGGCGGAAAACTCTGCGTGACATGAGCCGAAAACCTTCAAAAAAAAAATTGGTATTTTTGAAAGAAATACAAATCCGTGGGTATAAGAGTTACTTTCACGAAAATATAAAAATAAATTCTAGATAGTTTTTTTTTTATCTTCTTTCTGAAATTTATATCTTATTCCCAGCTATTTGCAATGAAAAACGATCAAAAACCTTTTTTTTGTTTCTTCAATTTGTTGCTAGTCCCCCAAATGCATAGTAGACTTAATTTTTATTGGAAAATGACAGCTGGAGTGTAATGTGAATTTTTGAAAGTGTCCCAAAACTTTTGGTCATATAGTGTATATATATACATATAAATATATATACTTGGAAAACAAAAGCAAAGTAAATAAGTTTATTTCGTTGTTTAAATAAAAGATTCTACCATTTTCGTGAGCCGATGATATTTCTTGCAATAAAATTGATTTTCCTTTCTTTACTTAGTTTGGGTTAGGGACTACATTAAGATGGAGACAATTTGACGTAGACTATAGAATATTCAATTCAAGTGTTAAACGGGGTGCTCTTTTAGCCGGTTTTTCTGATAGCTGATTATTAATTAATGTAATGTTACCCTTTGTTACTGTGAAGGCGCACCGAGGGAGGTGGGTTGAGGTCGAAAGCTCCTCAATCATTAAGGTTTTTACGAATACCAGTCATTTTAAAGTAATAATCGCAATATTAAGGAATAAATAAATAAAAAATTAAAGCCAAATGACTTTTAAGGGTGATTACAATGCAAAAATAATAAAGAAAACGACGTATGATAAATTTTAATCATGAATTTATTCTAAAATATTTGAGTGTACGAAGACTTTTGTGGCGTATTATTTCTCTGTCTCTTCGTTTTTTGACCCATTTCGAAAAGAAGATCCGTCTGTACTTTGAAAAAACTACAGGGTTTTATTTCGAATGACGTAGGAATTATGTGAAAAAATATTGGATTTCATATTCGAATTCAGTTTTGCGTTATTTCGATTTCACTAAAAAATTTCAAAGTGTACGAACACTTTTGTGAGCCATTGTAGATGCATTTTACGCCATACATCTTTGGCTTTCAGGTCACAAAATTAATTTGGCTAACAAAAGTACAATTGCCATCAAATTATTTCCTATTCGGTACCATTTGTAAAACTTGAGTGTTAAATCATTTAATGTACTATATGAAATAATCTTCTTAACATATTTTTACCAATTTTCTTAACATTACAAATGTTTGAATTGGCAATATAAAAACTAAAGTTTTGTGTTTAGTGAGTTTTGCTTAAATGGCTGTAACATAATAAATTGAAGTAAAGTATGTGTGAAATTTTCAATATCACCGAATCGGTACATAAAATGCTTTCTGATGTAAGGGGATGTGGGACAAAGTAAAATGGTGCAAAATTTACTGTTTTCCAAGCCACCTATCTGGTAATATTTTTAACTATGTAGTAACACATTTGATTTATTTTAGTAAAAAAAAGTATAACGTGAGGATCAAAGCATTAGACAATAGAAGCACTTAAAAAAACAAAAATCAAAAATTATTTTTCTCATATTGTAATATTTTGTGATTTCTCCCCAATTATTTTTCTTATTATAAAATAATATAGCTCTATGGAATAATTTAAGTAATTATTGAGACTTACTAATATTCCCTGCATTTTTTATGACAATTCTAAAGTTTGAATTGACAACATCTCACAACTTTACCTTTTCCTGAGTTCCAACAATATATGCAATAAAGGCGTTGCCGACAGAGAAAGCTTACGAATGAACGCATTAGGAGCTCCACCCACGTGACCTTAAATTTCTCTCCCAAAATATTTCAGTATTGTAAAGCATTTAAAATATTCATAAGGCGCGATAAAATATTCAATGAACGAATAAATTATTCGAATAGCTTCTAATTATGGGTAAAACATTTGCAGCGATGAGGAATTTTCTGAGCGAACAAAAAGTTTGAAAAAGTTAGAATAAACTGCGACACGTAGGAAATGAAGTAAAACACCAGAAGTTGAAATATAATTTGATTGTAATTATTCATTTTTTTTAAATAAATAAAACCAATTGACTACCTACAGTCACAAATATCAATATTTATTAGTTTTCATACATGAATTGAGATTGAATTTTTATTTCAGTTCAATTGAGTTTTCAAATGAAACAAAAAATATTTAGTAGTAAATATAAGTTTTATTTTTGAGAAAAATCATGTACTCTGTACAGAATACCATAAAAAAATTCGTAACGTTATTTCACGGTAACGGGATTTTTTTAGGTTTACGCCAGTTTCTTGTTAAAAACAAGAGTTTTAACGAAAACGTTTCCTGAACCTCTTCAAGTTTCAAGAACGCAGATTTCACACTGTTGTGAAAAATTTTTAGCTACCAGTGTGAAAATATATTCGACTTCCTTGAATTGCAATATGGTCCTTTAAATTGACTAAGTTCCAAACACGGGTGAGATACAGTATGTGGATATTGTAGCTTTGCATGAATTCAAGGCAAATAAGATATTCGGTTATGCCGGAATAAGATTGTTCGGTATTTATTTGCAGTTCTGCATTAGTTTCTGCCATATGTGTTTCAAGAGGTTTTGTGTTGACTTAGGAAGATACCAAGCAAATAGCATATACGTATCTAAATTTTCACACAAAAGGTTACAACTTATTCTAGAAACACGACTGCAATTACTGGAGTTTTTGTTTAATTCGCAGAAAGTTTCTCGATTAATTTAAGAACTATTACTGAATTATACGGGAAGAACTGTTTGGTTTTTTGCGAGATATTATACTTACAAAAATTAGGCGAATCGACTGCCCATTTTTCATCATTGCGGTTTTTTTTAACATCAAAGAGTGTTTTGATCTTGAATTTTCGTTTGAAAACGACACATTTTCTAATGTACGTAGGCGGATGAAATATAAACATGAATTTGAGTGTAACGCTGCCGTAAGTACAATAATATATCTGAGGTAGCATTTTGTCGGTACGTTAGTAGGAATGTCTGAAGAAAAGTTTGTGTGCACCAAGCAATGTAGAGACAAGAGCTGCTATTACACCATGGGTTAGAGCAAGAGGTTCACATGTCTGCCTTGCGATGAATAATTATTACATGTTTCCTCAGCAACACCGTCTGCCAATACGAAGGTCCCGAGATCGAACCTGCTGCTTACGTGAAACTTTTTTTTAAAACTCTCATTGATTCTAACGTTAAATTTTACAGTGAAGTTGGAATATACGGTAAATGTTACTAACAACATGGATGCCAGTAACTTTTACTGTAAAATTTCTGGAATTTGTTAACATTGCAGTCCGGGCTCGTTGGGGATTAAAAAAAGAAATCACACACATGTGAACTGGTGTGTATACTTTAATGCGGGATGAGAACGTTACATTTTACGCCTCCGAAATTATAAATCTTCAAAATAGCTTTAAAATTTATACTATATTCCTTACGGGAATACGAAATATTTCATCAATTGATAATTATTTTTAGCGGTTAAGAAAAAAAAAACATCTTAGGAAAAAAAATACTAATGCATATTCTGTTTTTCATCCACGTCATTTACGATAAAAAAAAAGAAAAAAAATAGTTAAAATTGTTGAAGAAGGTTCATTCATCCCAACGACTTTTTTGAAACCGTATAGAGCCATTCGTTATTTGAAATCAATAAAAATCCTAATAAAAGATTAAAAAAAAAAAATAAATATTTTGTCTCAGAATCAAAATAATGCTATTTTAAGAGTTGAAATACTACTTTATTGAATATGCGTGCTAATTGAACACTAAGTTTTTCCTAATATGATTTTATGCTTCACCTATGCAATTTCAAAAGAGTAATTAGTTCTGTGTGTTCATATCCAATACTGTAATATGGAGAAATGTGAGAGAAACAATGATTCTTGATGCATCTGAACAATAATGCATGTTAACAAAAAACAATGATTTTTATCCAAATGCAAGTATTATACTTCACAAATTAATTAGTTTCATAATTAATATGCCTTAAGCACAATGACTTGCAGCGTGCTTTAAAAACATTACTTTACTTTTGGAAAATGTATTTCATCAGCCAAAACCATTTCAAAAGATTTCTTAGATGGTTACTTACAGTCAAAAAGATAGCATTGCAAAATACTTTTATGGGTTTGTTTTCCGGCAAACGTATAAGAAAACTGATACTTATTATATGCTTGCATTTTTAGTACTTTTATGATTTTCATATTAAGTTAAAATGGCATAATGTCACATTAACCCTTTAAACGCCGCTCTCTGTTCCAAGTGTAAAATATTGAATTGCTTCATAAAAATAGCACTCTTAGGCATCCCTTTTCCCAATGCAAGAATTTTTTTTTCCAAAAAACCTTTTTTATCGTATATTTTGGGCATGTTCCCGTTTGGGAACATTGGCGTGTTACTTTAAGTTTTTTACTAAGGTTTCTAATTGATTGCGCTTTACGCTCGCTATAGCTTCAGTTTTATATTTATGCAGAAAAGCTTGATATACATGATACTATTTGTCACATTCATTTCAATTTCAAATGTTAAATATTTCAAAATACATTCAAAATAGAAAAAAAAATCAATCCGCATTTATAAACAAATTTATTGAAAATTTGATACCAATCACATGAAACCCAAGAGTTGGAGTTAGTCATTTTTCTTCTCCGTGTCTAAATTTTTTCTCAAATCTACGAACTCAGAGTCAGAGTTGGGAAGTCGGAGTTCCACTAATTTTCGGGTACAGAAGTCGGAGTTGGCAGCTCAAAAGTTCAACGAGTCGGAGCTGACAGCTCAAAAATTCAACGAGTCGGAGCTGACAGCTCAAAAATTCAACGAGTCGGAATCGGGAGTTGGTAAATTTGCCTTTTAGTTCGGGATCTGGATTGACTTTTAGTTTCCCGTAGGTGCTAATGTTAAGGGATTTGAACTGTTCAAAATTGAACGGAAAATTGTTAAAATCAAGCAGAAATTTTCGATTCATGCCCTTCTTCAAAAGCTTTTTCTACAAAATTTGTTTGAAGCAAATTCGCCTGTAAATTTCGATCCTTGGATTTCCCCGCTGGCTAAGTTAAAGTTTAAATTACGTTAATATTTTCTGAACTGTTCAAAATTGAATGAAAAATTGTCAAATTAGAAAATGAAGTATTGGAATTAGGTGCCATTGCCGAACAAAAATAAAAAATTGTTTGAATAGGACTATTTATTCAAAAACTATTTGATGGGACAGAGAGACAGACTGACAGACACTTTTTCCCCATCTTAATACCCTACTTTCTAATTTTAATTTTCAAAATTTATTTAATAAATATTATTATTTTTTTAAACTTTTTTTTTGTTTTGTTTTTTGCTATATTTTTAAAATGCACTATGTCTTATTTCATGCTTCTCAAGTTTATAAACTAGAGTTTTGTGAGAAAAAAAAATTATTTAGATTTTAAATCAATAATAGTTACATTTTCTCAAATTTTGTAGATGTTTTACTACTGTTGCCAGTGAGTGATTTTACATTTTTTGTTATCTAGCTGAGAAGAAAGAAACGTGTTTATTGAGGTAAATTGAGGTAGTGAGAAGCAAAGGAATACAAGTGGCAAAATTAAAATTTGGAGATAACCAGTACAAATGGTAGGTGAACCCCCTCCTCTGTCTTGGGGCCAGAGATAATACTAGTAGCCCTGGTAGGTGTATAGCAGTATTTAGAAAAAAAATCAATGAAAGCCTACCTATGACGTATTCTTTATACGCGTTTCACTCAAAACTTGAAAATGTCCACTTGGATCCCTTTGCTTCTCACTGCCTCAATTAATTTATTAGAAAAATTTCCACCAGAACAAAACTACATTTTTTCATTACACATTTAAGCGCTGGTAGATTTTTTTTTAAATATTCTAAAAAAAAAAGAATTGAGAAAATAATACAGTTGCGTATATTTTGAATTTTGAAGTGAAGCATCTAGCTCATATTTTATACAACAGGGTACTTAATGTCAAAGCTTTTTGAAAAAAGAGGCAACTTTGTAAAAACGCATTTTTAAATTAAAAAAAAAAAACTGAACCAGTTTTTTTTCCTAAATAGGAGATTTAAAAAAAAAAAAAAAAAAACGATTAAAATACAATATTATTAGTGCTCCCTTTTCCTCAAGTAAAATTAACTGCTCACAGTTATTAATAAGTTAAGCGACATTTCAATTTAAAGAAATACCACCAGATATTGCCTAGTTTTAGTTTTTTTTTCACCAATTCCCAGTCAGTAATAAGAAACTTTTCTGGAACATCTAATTGATAGCTTCATAAATTAAATTTAAAAAAAAACAATGCTATGAGTAAAGTAACTTAAATTTTATGAGCATTTAGCCTCTTCTAGTTATTCAGAAAGGAAAGAAAACTTTATTCTTTTGTTACAAAATACATTTTTCTTTCTTTATGCACTGCAATATCAAAAACAAATTTCCAATTTGTTCCTTTTGTAAAAAGCAAGTTATTTTTACTCATTCATTTTGTAACACATATCCTTACATTACAAATGAACTACTTTTTAATTTTTGAAACATCTCCTATAAAACCCGTAGATAAAGGCAAAAGGCTGTGTTTGTTTTGAACAATTTCACAAGCCAAAATAATAAAAAATTGAGGTCTTTACCGTTATAATACAGTTATAACATAACTCGGCTCAAATCTAAACATAGAAAGAATTTCTTCTTTCACTTAAGTCCAAGAAAAAGCGATCGGTTTTAAGGACAGACTATATCTGATTGAAATTGAACCATACAAATTTAAGATAGAAACTTACATAAAACTAAGACAAAAAAAAATACATAAATAAACAAAATATTTAAAAAGAAGTTCGCAAAATGAAAGTTAGGAAGTCCTATAGCTTTCTACTACGATGTACTAAAAACGGTAATTTTTAAAAACATTATCGAAGAACATTTTAGCAAAATATAATTTCATTTGAAACGTTTGCATGCAAATGAAAATTTCTCACACACAAGAACGAATAATGCAAAATAATAGAAACAAAACCATTTTTCATCTGCAAAATGAACGAATGCTTCTCCATTTAATTACAAAAATAAAAATGCATACTTCGTTACATTTAGTTTCTAATCTGATGCAAAAGTCATTTGCTACAAAATGCTCTTCGAAAATGACAGTTCCCGAATTAAAGTTTAATCGAAACTCGGTGATCCATTTATCTACAACTATTACCCGAGTAAATTGCAATTTCAAACGGAGATGGTAAGATGGCTTTTACAGGAGTATTTGTTTGATATGAAGGAATATTCAATCTTATCAAGGGCTCATCATATTTGAGAAATCCTTGATACATGTTTAGCATGATTGGTATTTCTTGGCCTCAACACTATGAATTAACTAAAAGCAATGTAAGTTGAGTACATACTATTGATAGTACAATGCAAGTTTATTGAGCGTTTGGTTTTCTAAAAGCGATCAATACAACTTTCTCAAACTGACTTTCACAAACGTATTCATTCGGATTTGTATGGTGTGGCCATTGAGAAGAGATAAAATGAAGGGAATAAAGACTTTCGTTCATGAAACCAAGACCCCAAGTCATGTGACAGATTTCAAAGTAAAGCATTGGAAGAAAACAGGTTTTTTTGCTTGTTTCACGCAAAACGTGCCAACCATTCGTCGTAGTTGAGTCACGTGACTTGGGTTCTTGGGGTCAGCTTTTGCTAAGCCAGTGATTGGACTTGCTCTCTCCATTCGAATTTTATCAATCGGTAAAGTTGGGATTTCTTTCGGCATATTCAGAATTCTTCCCTTCCCAAAAATTTTAGTTTTCCCCCACCCTTTCACATAAATATAATAAAATCAATAATATTTGTAATTCGTTAATAAATATAAATAATGTACATTCTTAAATCAAATGAGAACAAACATTTTTCCGTTCCATTTATAGCAATGTATTTTTTTTTTTCAGAACAGCTTTAACTTTTAATAGAATTTGTTTCAAACCACAAGGATAATGTACAATAAACATTAATTGCAGATTTACTAATAGAAAGAAAGAAACCTTAATTTTTTTGAAAATAAAAATCAAAACATTTAAAAAATACGATTTTAATTAGGAAAAAAAGCATTTACAAAAAACATTGTTAATATGAAATTGATTTAAAAACACGACCTTTTACATACAGGCAAAATAAGAGAGTACTATATATTCGCTTATTAAAGCCTCCCAATATTTATTTAAATAAGACTTTTTATGCTTACATTATTTATTATAATAAACACATAGTTTAAGAAAAACTATACACTTCAAGCTATACACGACAAGTTGTCGCCCCTTCCCCGAAAATAATGGAATCCTTAGGCATTGAAGGCCTTTCACCACCGCTCCTTGGTTTGCAAATTGTGTCTTTAGCTAACTCAATGAATCGGTATAAAATTTTACGCCACGGGTAAAATCCCCCCCCCTCCTTAATTAATTAATTAATTAATTTTTGAAGATTGAGGATTGTTTTATTTTTCCTTCTAGCTCTTTTTCTTGCGAGATTTTTCTTTATTTTATTAATAAACGTATTTCTCTACTTATATAGTCATGTTTTTAAAGCAATCAAAAAAAAAAAAAAAAAAAAAAGCATTTTTTTTCCTCTTTAAATCAGTTGAAATTCCGCCCCCTAGCTGCTACACCCCTGGCAAGAGGCACTCCTGCCAACCTCTTGGAACGCTACTGGGCTTAGCTAAGTTGGGTTAAGTATCAATTCATAAGCTCATCACGCTATATACCTGCCGGAAAAAAGTTCTTATAAGTATTATTGTTTTGTTTTACTACTCTACCAACCCAAAATATATGATGAGTAAAAAATATAGATGAAATTACGCTGATGATGTTACAATTTATCGAAATAGATACAAATTGTTATAAATAAAAATTCAGAAAATCAAAATGTATATGAACTGAAGCACGTCTCCCTCATTATTTTAATAGAAAATAAACTTTTTGCTTCAGCATGGAATGTGTGTATGGTATGCGTTTTGCATATAAGAAAATTATTTTATCATATTCGTGCAGGACGAAAAACATATACGTATTATTTTAGAAAGAAGTCACAAATTGTAAGCTAAAACTCACCTGATATCTCTAAAGGAAAATGAGCGTGTGTTTGTTATTTGTGCAAGTCCACTGTTTACGTGGAAGCTTCGCTAAATTTGCCAAACATGTCCTTTAATGCTCAGGAACTAACCTATTATTTTTTGACCTCTGGAACGTTAGAACGTTTTCAATTGAAAAAGAAAATCCAAATAGGTCTTAGTTTAAATTCTGATTCATATTTTTTTTTCTTCCTACACGTTGACGGAAAAATTTAAACCTTTTTCCTTTTTTTTTTTACTTAAGACTGATCGTTGACCATGCGTAACTTGACGCAACTAATATTTTCGAGAAAAACCGTGCAATACCGGGAGACGCAGCTAGTAATGTATAAAGCCAATTTAATTTTCAAGGCTTAGAAATTTTTGACCTATATAATTTGAGGTATCTTTTTTTGTAATCGCATTTTTGCTACACAGTAAATCATTTCCCTGGAACAGCTATTCAGTTGACTAAAAAATATATATTCTCTCGCAATAGAGCTTGAGGTGAGTGTACCTAATAACTGATATATATTACTTTGGACAGGTCAATCAATGATTTTTATCCGCATTATTTATACAGCAAAGCTGTTTGTTTTAGGATGTGCGTGCCATTTTGATATCCATTCTTCTTGCGTGTGGGATCAAGTTCCTTGTGATAACGATTTTTCACTGTTTCTGTCTTTTGATTAATCAAATCTATTAGGCCTAAGAATTAATCCTAATAATTGAATTTCCTAGCAAGTGAAAGGTTTCATATTTACTTAACTTTACTATATTTACTGAGTTAATAGTATGTGTAATCAAGTAAAGCCGAAAACATTAGAAATTAGATATTGTGAAAAACTAAACCAATTTATTTCATGCGAACTTTTGGGACTTGCAATACTGAATAAAATTAGATGAGTCAAGCACATGTATTATATTTAATGCATGTAAATTTTGAACGGAGAAAACATTTAAAAAATATTACTAACGGTCGCTGAAATTATAATTCAAAGTTGAGCAAAATAAAGAAAAAAAAAAGCGATTGTTAGAGATTAACTGTTAAAGTTATGCACGCAAATGTTTTTCAAAAGTGCTTCAATTTGTGCAACCTCTTGAAATTAAAAACATCACTAACTTCACGTATTTGGTTTTAGTACTTAATTTAAAATTGAAATCTGTATAAAAATTGCATTACTGCAAACAAATGAGTTCGTTTTCAATAAAATTTCAGTCCAAAAGTTTTTCCTACATTTCTATAATTTCACTTATTTATTCGAGTAAATATTGCAATAAATACAATCGGAATTTTCTCTCAAAAGTGCATTTTTAACAGTTTTGAGGCATTTGTTTTAAAATATTTATTTGACGATTTCTTGACAAATAAAGTCAAGGAACAATTAAGTTTAAACTCTTATTTTAACTTATTAATAATAAGAACATCCAACAAATTACGGAAATATTTTCAAAAGAAGACCAATAATTCTGCTTTTCCCATGGCCTTGGTTACTTTTGACGTCTTAGATAAGAGAACTTCTGCTGCTTCGTTGTTCGGTTTTATAATTGTAATTGCTCAAAGCGAAGAATTTCGGAGTAATAAAACGACATACATTTTCGTTATTTTATTTTCCCGCACAAATGAAACACAAATATGTTAACTCTCGTTAGTTTCGAGCAAATATAATGTGGACTTTGAAACGATTTGCATTCGTAGGAAAAGTTTTGGAAGTAGTTTTTAGGTCATTTGCAAAAGACAGGTTTTCAAATGTATAGGATAAAGCTTCAATAAAATATATTTCTAACTCTAAAACACTTGATTTCCAAAAAAAATGTTTAACATATGTTTTTTTGGCTTTAAACTTCTGTTCAAAAAATGAGCAAAATATACGTTAAAAAATCGTAGTTTAATTTAGGTGTGATTTATGATTGAATTACGATTGGCAACATCATACTTTAAGTGAGAAAGTGAAGTACTTTTAATGAAAGACTTGAACTGTCCTTCTTTTGCTAATGCCGAAAAGAAATCTATTTTTGTTTTAAATCAGATTGTTGCATTTACGAGTTCGAAATTCATTTAATACCATTTCCAGAGAAAATTTTCTTCCTTATTGGCCACTACCGAGTTTCAATTTGTTCTTAAAATATTTTAAAAGACTAAATTGGGTATGTTGCCAAATTAAGACACGAAGCATTTGAGGTGACTTCTTAGCGCAAGCAAATTTCAGCCTTGCGTAGGAGATTCGTAAGAACTTTTGTACAGAAACTCGATGAGGGCTAGAAAAACTGTCGGAAAAACAATTTTGACCCATTGATTTTTTTAAATAACGACATCAGCGTCAATGAGTATAACTTATACATTTGATTACCTAACTAGCCGACTACTCGGTTTCAGTTTCCGTATAACATCAAAACATCAAATGCGGAAACATTTTCACGCATTTACAAATTAGCAGTAGCTCCTTAGATATAAATGATCCTATGCAAAGTAAACTATTCAAAAAAGTAGATAAACTTATGTACGCCTTAAAATCTTGAAATATTCAACATTACCTTAAATTATTCAAGTATCTTCTATTCATCCTTAAACAATCTAGAAAAACGCTAACAAAATGTGTTTAAGATTAATTTTAAAACTGCGTTTTATCGAAACACTACCATCATTCTACCAAAAAAACATTATTTTCACTCTTTCCACTTTTGCGAAAGTGATTATTCTTTCTGTCCATCACTATATATATATATATATATATATATATATATGTGTGTGTGTGTGTGTGTATCTGTAAGAAAAATGTAAAAAATATGCAACAGTTACCCAAACTTCCCAAACTAAATAATTCCTCTAGAAATTCATGTCTGAACACCTTGTACTACCGTATCTTCTTCTCTTATTTCCCTACACTTGAGTGCTCTTGAACTACACTGCCCAGAATAAGAAGTAGGTCAAGTGTATCAGACATGCAAATGGTTCAGCAGAAGTTTTAAACTTCCGGAGAAGTTACCGTTTCCAAGGTTTTCTTAAAGGTATTATTTGCAGAGCGAAATATCCCCTTATTTGTAATGTGTGATTCTAACTTCATTTTAAGTTGGTAACTGAATAAACTGAGGGCGAGAAAGTTTTGTCGATATACTTGGTTGTTAAAGTGGTTAAAACTGAAGGGCAGAAAAGGTAAACTTTAATTTTCATTTGCGGTCTATTAATCATATTATAATACTGGTAGTTTAAGAAAATATACAAAGTTGTGTACTTATGACATTCCTTTTTGCGTTTTTTTGCTCTCTTTTACATGTGCTACCATTTTTAACACACTCATGTATAGTTTAGCGCAATTGTTGGAACGTAAATGGTGAAATGTTTGTAAGTTACTTAATTTACTGTAAGCCCCTAAATTTGATCAGTTGAAGTAGGAATCTTTCCGATGATTGTATCATTTACAGTCAACTCTCAATTACTCTAAAACTTTAACTCAAATATTCCTTTATCTCGAAGTTTTCATTTTTTCCCAAATTCTTGAGAAGACTGTGGGAACTCCTCATAACTCGAACTACCGATAATTCTAAATTTCTAGCCGCTCCCTTGGTACTTCGAGTTTTTGGAAGTTGACTGTATTTGTATAAATACAACTGAAATATAGTAGGGTCTCGAAAATCTGAGGTAATTAGCGCACTCGTTGCCTGTGTTTGCTAAAAACTTGGATTATCCGGAGCAATATCTTAGCGATTGAAACTTAAACTTCTTTGACGACATAAGGACGTAAATTACTATTAGTTTCAAGTACTTTTTCGCATCAATTCGTCATATCTATAGCATATCGTAATTGATCTCTAGATTTTGAAGACTATTTCGTTACACTTGGCGAGTGTTATTTACGCAAACATTAAAATACTTTTTTATTACTTTAATGTATGTACTATGATAGCCTATGATTTCAGTTTTCAGATTTTAATGCAATTCCTATTTTTAGCAATTAAAGGCATACCTTAAAATGTCCATCTTCATAGGAACTATTTCCTTTCTGCATAGATTTTCAAGCATCTTAACGTTTTTAAAATAAAATAATATGAAAATGATATCTAAGGAAGTATGGTACGGAAAATTTTATTTCATGTCGAAGTCAGACTAGATAACATTTTTAGAGGCGATAAAGAAAAAATTCTTCTAGTATCATTTTAAAAACAAGATCGGTAGTAAAACAAATCATTTTCATTCCAAGATGTTAACGGTTTTTGTTTTTAGCTTCAATAATGCATACAAATAAATGTGATATTTAACGTTAAAGATAGGTATAAGTGACAATTAAAATCAGATGAATCAAAACAAAAGATATTGAACATAATATTTAGGAGCGTGAATTAAAACAAGGAAAAATAAACGAAAACCGGTTTCGTAAATTAAATCTGAAAAGTAAAGATTTGTTCGAAATACTCTCTCTCTTAAAATTATCTTCGTAAAAATAAAAAGCATAAAGAAAACCCCTAAAGAAGCAAAAAAACGGCTTATTTCTTACTAAAAGCAATTAAAAACTCCTTTTATAAAAAATGAAAAAATGACTTAGGCTAAAATAATTATCTTTTAACCCAAAATAAAGGTTTGTTTCTTCAAGAATAATTAAAAACTAATGAATTCCATTAAAACTTTTGATAAAAATATACTTCATGGCAAAAATATAAACATAAGAAATTTTAAGCAATGGAAATATGTTAAAAATTCATTTTAATACTCGATAAAAATAGCACGTTTTTTTTTCTTTCCTTTTTAAATTTCAAGACGAGAAATAAGTTATCATCCAAGTAAAACATGTATAAATACCTTGGGATTATTTACTTCCCACGGCATTCTTTTCAGACGCAAGAACTTTTGCCTTTTAAAATGATTTTTCCTCCCCCCTAAGAAATCTATAGATACAGAAAACTCCCGATTATCGGCGGACGGATTATCCGCGGTTCGGATTATTCGCGGGTCTTTTAACATGTTTTTTTCCTTCAACGGTGGTGACATGATTATGTTGTTTGTTTTTAGCTTTTTCATATATTTTTCACAATCTATTATATTGTTTTTAGCTATAACTTTTCTGTATGTGTGAGTTTTATTCCTATTTTTTAAGCTATTGTATACACCAGTATCGTTTTTTACCAATAATTCGGATTATCCGCAGTTTCGCTTCCGCGGTTACCGTATATATATATATATATATATATATATATATATATATATATATATATATATATATATATATATATATATATATATATATATATATATATATATATATATATATATTATCGCGAACCATCTAACATTCTCCTCACTATCTTGTACCCGTAATATCCTTGACCCTAATAGCATCCAATGTTGTTTATTCTTTATTCTCAAGATATTGAAGTACAAGGAATTGGGAATACTGGAGGCTTTTGGTAAGATTTCCTTGAAGATTTTTCTCAAATTTTTACATAAAATTAAGAAGTACATCAAGATTTTCTTGAAATACTTTAATTTTACTACAATAACCTACAATTTAAGCTTATTGGAATATTTTACGTAAAACTGCACTTAAATATTAACTAGTGGGCTTCACCTTCAGTTCGCAAAAGCTTACCAACCCCTGGAACTGCTGAAGACCTCCGAAACTTCAACCCCCCGGAACAACTGAAAATAGCTGACCGATCTTAGCTCGTTATGCTCGCTCACTGATAACTTACTAAAACCTAGAAAAAAAAAACTTACGTTTTTAGTCCAACTGACCCATCTGAAGTCTTTAATACAAGAATTAAAAAAATGGATACAAAATAGGTACTGCTCAAATAATACTTATTTATAGACACAATTGAAAATGTGAGTTTCGCGCTACTACCGAAACGGATTTAACCTCACGCCATAAGCAACATAGAGAAAACCATGGCTAAACACAGGTTTCAGGAGCACGGCACAATTGTTTTCAAAAATTTGTGTCTGCCTGAGATCTGTCGATGTTTATTCAGAAAGATAATCTTACGTGGAACGGTGTTGAAAACGTTTTAGATCTATCTGAACCACATCAGCTTGATCTAACACGTGACATTTGTAGCTGCATTTATTGGTCAATTCACAAGCGCTGCCATTCAATGAGTTGCAAAGAGCCCTTTTTTAGCTTTCAGTTACCGGTTTGATATACACTATTTTTTTTTCAAATATGTTTCATATTTTGGAAAAATATTATAGATCTTGAGTAATTCCTAATTAATTGCATACAGATATGTTGGTCTGCACCTCAGAGTCAAGAATAGCTTGAGTCACACAATCACTACTTTACGGGAGAGAGGGATAACATTTATCTGGTGCAAATAATTACAAAGATTTCTTTCTTTAGCATTGTGTTTACTTGGCTCGATGTGGAACAGAATTCTACATACAATAAATTAATAAACGGCAAATAGCAATTTTTGGACTTCAGTCATTCTGTGAGGTCCAGATATGTGCTTGTACAAGGTGTAAATTATAGAATTCAAATAAGTTAGAAAACACTATAAGGTAAGTAAAGTTAAAATTTATTTACACTGAAAAGGATTAGTAAAAATTAGGCTTGGGCCTTCAAAACATAACTGAAAATTAGCACATTTCGACCGATGCAATCTGTTTTTATCCTTTGCTGTTGCCAATTTCATTTTACAATATTTTATAGCAACGGTGCCCTCTTCTGAATTAATCTAACTGTCACAAACTCCCCCCGATGAACTTTAAGTTCATCTGCAAAATTCTTTAAACACAATTATTAGTAAAACATAACATTAAACCATTATTAGAAAAAACACATAAAATACAGTTTATATAGAAGCTGGACAGGTCGTTTTAACAAGCCTGTAGATGTTTTTACGCAACATGATCTTATTTTTCCATCTCGACCTTTAAACAGTTCTAACACTCTCCCCATTTTCCGCGTAAGTCGAGGTTCACGAGATCCACCTAAAAGAACAATGTCATCAATCTGAATACTTTGAGTGCGTATAGGTGACACTATATGGTTTGATCTCAAAGATAATAAATATTGTTCTCTCCATCTGCGCCAAAAATGCTCGACTAACGTCTGTTGGTATTTGACTCTTTTACGCAAATCACTGGAAGAGGAATTGCACGGATAATTTCTTGCAGGGAGTGAAATTAAGCGTCTTCCAATCAAGAGATGCGATGGAGTTAAAGGGAGATGGTTCACTGGCATCTTCATGCACAAAAGTCAATGGTCTTGAATTTACGACAGCTTCAACTTCTGTTAGCACAGTATACATTTCTTCATACGATAAAAATGCTTTACCTAATATCTTCTTTAGACATGTTTTAACGGTTTGAACCATCCGTTCCCAGAAACCTCCCCACCAGGCTGCTAGAGGGGCGATATATTTCCATTGTATTCGCTCGCGACTGAAATAATCTTGGATTTTTGACTTATCAAGTTTACTCCACTGTTCTAATTCCTTTTCTGCTTTTTTAAATGTAGAAGCATTATCCGAATAAATTATTCGAATCATTCCTCGCCGATTAATGAATCGCTTAAAAGCCAAAATAAAAGTCTCGGTGCAGAGATTCAATACCAGTTCGAGATGTACTACCCGGCTTGTTGCGCAAGTAAACAAGCAAATGTAAGCCTTTTGTGTTGCGTGTTTATCTTTTATACATTGGTCCTGCAAAATCTACTGCTGAAACTTCGAAAGCGCTGGTTTTCATGATACGATCTGCTGGGTAAGGAGCAGTAACTTCAAAACATGGTTTTGCACGATGTTTTCTACAAATTAAACACTTCTTAATGATACTTTTCGTAACTTTTGTCGCCTTTAGTATCCAGAATCGCTGTCTTATGTTTGTTAGAGTTGCAGATAAGCCACCATGAGCAACTTTTTCGTGATTTTCATGGATTAATAGCTTTATAATTTCATTATTATTTGATAACAAAATGGGATGTTTTTCTTCTTCTGTTAAATTGGAAAATTGTAACCTTCCTCCTAATCTTATTATTTTATTCTCATCCAAAAACGGGTTAAAGCATTTAATTTTCGAATTGCTTTCTAACTTTTCTCCCTTAATTAATGCGTTTTTTTCTGAAAGGAAAGTATGTTCTTGAGCATTCAAAATCCAGTAATTTTCAGCTTCATTAATTTCATCAGCGTTTAAAGAACCAACTCTTTTATCGTCATGTCGACAATTATAAATAAATCTTTTGATGTAAGCGGTTACTCGCAGAACTTTTCTGTAACTTCCGTGACGTTTTAAATCTAATAGATCTTCATTTACTGTGGCTAGGAATAAAACTTCTTGTTTTCGCATTTCCATTCCTAAAGCTTCATCGCAGAAGTTATCAACGGTTATTGATTTTGGCCAATTTTCTTCATTTCTTAACCATTCGGGACCAGTAAACCATGCTTCACATTTTATCAATTCAGATATACTCTTTCCTCTTGTTATTATATCCGAAACATTCATTCGGCCGGGGCAAAATTCCCACATGCTTGGATCTGTTAATGATTGGATTTCTCGAACTCTGTTCTCAATAAACGGTTTCCACTTAGTAGAAGAACTTTTTATCCAACAAAGCGCAATGTTACTGTCGGTACAACAATGATAACTGACTTTCGAATGAAATCTTTCAAAAATAGGCTTTTTATGGGAAATTAAACGAGCTCCTATCAGGGCGGCAGTCAGTTCGAGTCTAGGAATTGTTAGTTTTTTAAGGGGTGCAACTCTGCTTTTAGATGCAAGAAAGGATGTTTTGGTAATGTTATTTTCATTTGTGTAACGAATAAATATAACTGAACCATAAATTTTTTCACTGGCGTCAGTGAAACAGTGAACCTGTACGTTTCTTAAATTTTCAAATTCAGTCTGTCCGAAACAATGCCTGAGCATTTTCAAAGTATTGACTAATGACAATTCTTCATGCCATTTTTTCCATTCCTGAGCAATATCTTCGGGCAATTTCTCGTCCCAATGAATTCCACGTTCCCATAATTCTAGGAAAAGTAATTTTACACGAACTACGTAAGGGGATAAAAATCCGAGAGGATCAAAGATTCTTCCTGCAGCTCTAATTAACGTCCGTTTTGTGTCATCTGATTCCTTAATAAATTGTATTAAACTAGAAGTATCAAATTTAAAATTATCATTTTGTGAATCCCATAAAAGTCCTAACACCTTTAAAGATACATCAGATTGTTCACAAGCACCCGTATCAAATCCCAAATTATTCCATTTACTTTCCAGGGTTAATGAATTACTCTTCCACTTTCTCAATCTCATACCTGCATCTTCCATTATAAATTTCGATTCTTTAGACAATTGGAGAGCCTTTTCTTCATTTGAAGCAGCGGAAAGCAAATCATCAACGTACATTGATTCCCTTAACATTAAACTTGTTTCTGGGTATAAATTAGAATACTGATGTAAGTGATATCTTATAGCAGCTGCTAACAAAAAGGAACTAGCTGTAACGCCAAAAAGAACCCTTTATAGTCTACAAACCTTCAGCTTAATTTGAGTTCTATCATTTAATAATTCATCTATCCACAAAAACCGGACAACATCGCGATCATTCTCCGAAAGTCCAATAATTAAAAATGCCTTTTCTGTATCTGCAACAAATGCGATTCTGTGGAATCGAAATGAAAGAATTAAATTTAAAAGATCTGGGTTTAGATTAGGACCAGAATGTAGCAAATCATTTAGTGATGGGGCATGAGTGGGATGCGATGAGGCATCAAACACAATTCTCAACTTGGTTGTGCTTTTATCTTTCCTGATAACGGGAGAATGTGGTAAGTAATACGTAGGTTGACCTGTAATTGCGAGTATCACTAACTTCCTCCACAATCCCCAATTTGAAGTATTCATCAATCACTGCTTTATATTCGATGTACAAAGAAGGCTCTTTATAAAATCGTCTAATTAGTGAATTTAATCGTTTTCGAGCATTATCATAGTTACTAGCTAAATTATCATTTTCGTGCTTCCATGGAAGTGCAACTACATATCGACCGTTTTTAAAAGTTAAAGTTTTTTCGAATTTTTGAAGAGCCTCCCCATCTGAAATAGCCCGCTTAGAAGGGTCATTCTGGATTCCGAGAGATTCTAACTCCCAAAATGCTTTCAACTGATTCGTTAATTCATCATCTAAATATTTCGTGACAATAGCGCTCAATACTTCAACTGATGATGTTTTAAAATTAAGATCAAAATTCGAAATTGGACCATGAATTATCCATCCCATCAAAGTATCTAATAACATTACTTTTTCATTTATACGTCGAGTTGTACCAGAAACTATTTCCCAAAAATAATCAGACCCAATTAAAATGTCAATTTTACTATCACTATATCCGTTTTTGGAATCCGACAATTTAATAATTCACGCAAATCTTTGTTGAATGCTTCTATTAATGAGTTGCAGATTTCTGGGGATTCTAATGCCTCGATACTTAAACATTTATTTCCGTCTCTTACATTGTGTAGCAAAAACTTAACGCGATGCCTTGTAACGTTAATAGCGGTACTATTTCCGAAAGTATGCAAGCTTATTTTTTCCCTACCTACTATTGGTAATTTCAATTTATTTACTAATCTTTCATGGATAAAACTTCTTTGGCTCCCTGAATCAATTAAACCTCGACAATGTATTTTAGTTTTACCCTCTGAATCTGAAATGATAGCTTTAAATGTTTGGAGTAGAACAATTTGTTTATTATTTTCAACTTTGTTTTTATGTGGAATAATTGATGTTAATATTGCATCAGAATTAATTTTGTCTTCAGACAGGGGAACAGGGTCATTCATCGGATAAGCTATTTCACACAATCCCTTTCGGTGACTTTGTTTGTGACAGATACTGCAGTTAACTTTTGTCCTACAGAATTTTTTAAGATGAAATTTTTTATAACATAGAAAACACCTCCGGTCAATAAAAATCATTGGGAAAAGCAATAACCATCAAAGGAATATAAATCTTCCATACAATTCAGTGCAAAAGGGACATAACGTGTAAAACTCATTGCCTTTCGGGAGAAATTTAAGTTCCTGAATCGAAACAATCAACAGATTTGTTTTAACACTAGAAAGGCTGAAATTTCCTATATTTCTAGAATGATTAAAGGGGCCAGTGTGGCCCCAACCCATTTTTTGCGGGGAATTCTTTTAAAAATTCTTCTTCAGTGAGTCCTCATGCCTGACACACCTTCTTTTATGACTTAATAAAACTTAGTACGTAATTATTTTCAGTTTTCTGTCTTTACTCACCAAAAGGTAGACTTAGTTTATCGTCCCAAGAGCAATGGATACCGTTTGGCTGGTTAGCAAACGGTACAGTTTATAGCATTTGGATATCCAACCGGCTGCATAAAAAATAAGTTACAGGTTAAACTAGAGAGAATAGCAATTTTTTATGCCTCAGTAACTAGACAAAGGGGAAAAAAAATATTTTTTATAGTAAAATAGCTTAGGGGCCCCTCCGTCTTTCTGTGTATAAGGATCAATATTTACAGAGCTATGAGGCGAATGTTTAAATGATTAAACAAGCATTCAAATAGTGTCATATAATAAAAAGTCCAAAAGTTCCATTAAGCTCCATTAGATATTATTCGAGTTATTGAACAACTAAGTACGTGAGCGTCTGTCTAGTGTTATGGAGAAGTAAAATGTGGGGAAAAGATTGCTGTTAATTATGAAAGCAAGCTCTATTCAGGGGACGCAACTAAAAAGATGGTAATTCGATAAATTTTTTCCCGAAAATCACAAAGCGTGCCACACGTAACATTACTGTCCTACACGTTACAGTTATTGAAAAATGTATAGATAAGCTTCATATTTACTTTTTTTAACAGGCTAACACTAAAAGCTGATTAGTAGAACAACCAATTTTATGTTCAAAAAATTGTACATCATGTTCCCTATTGTATTTATCTGAATACAATAGGGTCGATGGAATTTTTGCTAGAAATGAGAAGTCTAAAGCGCATGTCTCAAACGTAACAACAATACTTCATTCAATAATAACAAACGATATATTAAGAAAAAGCTTTTCTTCCTCATTTTTCACTTTTAGCCCTAAGCATTTCGCATAAATATTAGGGAAAAAATATTTAAATATCCCACACGTGACACCCGCTACATTGCAAGGTCCTCAAATACCCATAACTCAGGTGAAAGGTTCTGAGTTACTTCTTATTCTATTTTACTTATTTCAACAGCAGGTGTTGGAAAATATAAAAAGAAGCACGAACACGGCGTACATGTGAATATTGTATGTTTTACTACGTTAGTTTGAAGCAAAAAATCCTAAAAAAAATCTTTAGTGATAGGAGTACTAATCCTACCTCTTCCTAAAACTGTTAAATAATGGGCCTTCATGTTTTATAATATAAATGTAGTCCTTCATGTTAGAACACATTTTATACTGACTAAAAAGCTGAACTTAATAATTGCAAGCTGTTGTATGAACACTCATGTGCGTTTTTGACAATATTTGTTTTTAGATTAAAGTGATACTTTTTTTTTGTCCTAATATAGATGATGGAGCACTTGTAAATACAACATCTAGGGATCACACGTGAAAAGTTCCTATATCCTCTCCATAACATGAATTTTAGTGCAGAACATCTTAACTTTTAGAAAATTGCTTAAAAATGTATAGTATTTTGTTTCCCATACTCAGTTCATAAATTGTAATATTTTTAAAAAATAATTCATAGTAATTTATCTAATTTTTCTTTTTGTTACTAAATAGTTGGTCACGAATTTTGTGTTATTGAACAGATATAAAAATAGAAAGTCGAAACACTTAAATTTAACTAAAAGCTTAAGCTAAAAATCATTTTAAATTTATTATCATAACCGGTGGAAGCTCAAAAGAATTATGTAACAAGAATATACTTTACATATTAAAAATATATATTTCAAGAAACAACATTATAAGAGTGTTATGTACTTTTATAAATTTGTTTTTTGTCTATCTAGCTATCAGAACATGGTACGAAACTTTAAAATTTAACATTAAGCAGAGTTATATTTTTGGAAATTCCTTTTTTTTTTTTTTTTTTTGATACATTGCTATACAGTTTAAACTGACACGGTATAGGTTGTAAATCATTTGATGTAACTTGTAGAAATGTATATGCTTCATGTTGACGAGTTCTTCTTTAAAATAAATGTATGATTATCCTTCATTCTGTAATCGAATTAAAGCAAATAAGTATTTTTTGTATGATATAAACAGTAAAATGGTAAGTCTCACATCAAGTGAGCTCTCGGGGTTTGAAGCAGCTTCGTAAATTTTCGTAAGCCGTAGTTTCATGGCTAATCTTTATTTAACGCAGTGATGCGACGCATGGATTTATTGACATTCGAATAATCGTTTTGATAGATAATAGAGCATCTGTTATAAGTACGTTTTCCTGCATAATTAAATCAATTTTCAACTGACTGATAATCTAAATTATCTTTATGAAGTAGTATATTCTAAACGCATATAGAGATTTTCATAAGACATAACACATGTTCACTAACATTTTTTGCTGCCAATTTGACTAGTAAGTGATTCAAATTCATTTTATTTTGCTTCATTTTTATAGCAATAAATCAAACCACATTCAAAACAGATATTATTTTAACTCGTAATTGATAAATATGAGAGCCCGAGCTCACATAGTTATTAATTACTAGCAAACATACCCGGCGTTGCCTGAGTCAGTAATGACATTGAGACATAATGTATACTTTCCTTTATTTATTTTTGCTGTGCCCCGCGCTTTTACCTGCGATAATAACACAACAATGTATTAAAAAACTAGTTTAAGTACACTGCGCTATGATATAAAATTACACACCCTTACCCATCGATGCTTTCCGTTAAATAAGAAAATTGAAATTAAAACTTCAAATAAAAAATAATTGAAAACTCTTGATTTATAAAGTAATTTAATTATACCGGTATTTAAAAATAAGAAAACATGACGTCGGAAATCTGCAACAATCGCAGTCGGGTTCGAAACCGAGGACGTAGGTTTGCTGGGCGAACGCTTTACCGACTGAGCTATCCAGGCAACAACTACATTGATCTATTCATGCAATAAACAATACAAACATAGAATTTTACTGATTTAATTTCAATTCATTGCTGCTCCACTTATATTATTCATAGCGTAATGTTATATGGCCTATAGCCTTCCTAATTAAATGGACTTATTCAACACGAAAATAATTTTTCAATTCGAAACAGTAGTTCCTAAGATTAACCCGTTAAAACAAACAAACTCTTCAGCTTTATATTATCAGTATAGATGTGATTCAAACCTGACCCACATAGGGTAGACCGACCAGTGAGTGAACCTAGAGTGGATCGAAAAAAACGAAATTTCGAATCTTAATTTGAATTACCTGCCAAAAGCTGTGCATGTGTAAGTACAACACACTTGTAAAATATTATTAAGTTTGAACAACTCTTTGAGGGTCCTACCAAGGCTTGAATTTCTCCAAAAATAGAAAAAAAGTTCAATTTTCCAAAATTTTTATGAAAATACTAGTGGTTAAAATTTTTGTTATAATACGGTTAAAATGCTTCCTTTTAACACTCTTTTCATGTATCTTCACAATTATTTACAGTCTTTGCACCATTAAGTTCGCACATAAGCCGTTAAGTTTTGCGAAATTAACCAAAAACTGACTTTTTTAAGCTTTTTTGCACATTGCAATATTTCTTCTTTTAAAGTCCAATTTTATTTTTTAAAACGCCTGCACAGAATGCAGTTTTAAACGAAAGTGAAGTTAAACTTTATTACATTAACATTCCAGCAACCACTAAAAACAAATGGCTGCATTTCGAGTTCCATTCTACCTTTTCCATCTCCCAACCCAAGTGTATAATATATAAATTTATTACTCATTTTACATTAGATGTAAACTATCAAAATGATTTAGTTGTATTAACTAAAAAACATAGAGATAGAGAGAAGTGCATTGGTTACGAAGAATGTATATTTACTCACACACAGTCGCTCTGACATATAAGCATCAATGTTTCACAAAATGAGGGACTTGAAAAGTATCAGTTAGTAAAAGCCACAGAAAATAGTCAGTTCGTCACATCCATTCATGAAACCTCTTTGAAATCATTTTTTGATTCAAACTATGACATGATACTTCGAGATTTGATTTTTGCTCGTATGAAGCCGTCTCTTGCCGATTGACTAATCACAAACAAAGAAGCTTCTGTAACCACATTAACACAGAGTTCCACCACCTGAGTGTGACAGCACTAAACAAATGCAAAATTTGCGTTGGTGTTTTCAATTTATTGTTGAAGACTTTCATTAGATATGCCAGCTAAAATAGGAGAGGGGGGGGGGCAGTTATTGCACATTCTTGCCGGTTGATAACATCAGAGTAGTCTGATGCATTAAAGTTAATACTTGAATAATATAATTCTTTTATTTCTTCATGAACAGAAGCCACTTGTCTGGCCTTCAAAATCTTCGCAAAGCCAATTCTCTAATGTACTTTGTTCATCAGTGATCACTGTTAAGAGAATATTTTCCGGGTGGCAAAAATAGGCATTTCGTTGAATGACAGGATCAATATTTTTTTTTTTTTGATTTTCACTTATGTAACGAGATGCTGTAATAACATTGCTGTGGAACAGCAGAAGTTTTGTTTCAATTCCAGGAGAAGAAAAATTTTCAACGGCTATACTCCCACCAACAGAGCCATCAACATTTTTTGGTGTTGATGTCATTTCAAAAGTGTAGCAAATGACACTTTCTCAGCCAACACCATCAAGAGTGTGCTACCAGTACGGCATTTCTGACAGATGTGCGATGTGCTGCAGCAGTTGCTTCAGAAACATTACAGGATTTTGGTTCTGTGTTAAATAATTGTCGCTCTAAAGTCGTTGATTGGAATTAAATTCGAAGACAGCGACAGAAGTGTCACAGACGAAGTACGTGCTTCTCTTCAAGACTTGCAACCTAGAAGTGAAAGGGTTTGAAAAGTACATTTTTCGATAGCCGAAAAGACAAAACTATGACAAAAAGAAATGGTTGGAGACAGATGCACACCAAGAACCATAAGCGAGGAATCCATGGTTGAAAATTCCAATTCTCTTTATTTAAGTCATGTGACGCCAACCTCTGGAACGGGAAAACATGTCGCGACAGCAATGTGATTTTTGAACTGAAAATTTCTTTAAGCCATAAGGATCTTTTAGCTTTTGGCTGTGATTGCACGGCAACGAATATACCAGAAAAAAGAACGGTGCAATTGCGGCCATAGAGAATAAAATTGGACATCTTGTCCCATGGTTAATCTGCGAACTGCATATGAACAGCCTTTGCGTCACCTGTTCACATTACTTGATGGTGAAACTGCTGGTCCATGTGAATTTTCGCAGGACCAATAGGTAAATTGCTAGGTGCGACAATTTACCACTGGTCCACTTTGAAGAAATTACGCTCCTTGTCGTAGGTGCTGGGCTGTTAGTATAATAAAGTATGATTTCATTTCCATTTAAAACTGCATTCTGCACAGTCATTGCAAAAAAAAAAAAAAAAAAAAAAGACTTTAAAAGAAAAAATATTGCAATGTGTAAAAAGGCTTGAAAAAATGTAAATAATTTTTAGATACATGAAAAGCGTGTTAAAAGGAAACAATTTAATGGTATTAGAACAAAATTTTTTAACCCTTTTATTTTCATAAGAATTTTGGAAAATTGACCTTTTTTCCTATTTTTGAGGAAATTCAAGCCTTGGTAGGACCCTCAAGGAGTTGTTCAAACTTTATAATATTTTACATGTGTATTGTTCTTACACATGCACAGCTTTTGGCGGGTATTCCAAATTAAGATTCGAAATTTCATTTTTTTCGATCCATCCTAGACACCACCCAGTGAATGAACAGCGCGTCATTTTAAAAAAAAAAAAAAAAACGCTTCCAAAATTTTTTTCTGAATAAATTCACTACAAAAGTGTTCTTTATTGATATTCTAAGCTATCTGACACCTGATTGGTTACTTTGGATAAGTATTTTTTTCCTGAAAAAAATTTGAATGTTTTACTGCCGTGAATCGTTCTTTTTCTCTTTCAAAATAATAACGCTGGTTTGGTGCTAGCAATTATTTTGATAAATATTATTTTATTGATAAATTTTATTTTTTAACTTTACGAAAGAAAAATTAAGTATACATATTTAGGCTATGGATTTAAATTGTTTCAGTCAATGCAGAATGCGTAGATTTTCAGGTAGAGGGAAGTTCAGTCATTGGGTACGAAAAATTGCGAAAACCCAGTGAATGAACAACGGCAAAATTTCTTTTGATTAAAAATGAAATTTGAAGTTTCTTTGAGATATTTTAATTTTTGTACTTTTTTGTAATGCACATAGTTTTATGTGCTTATTTATTTATGTACTAGTGGTACCCGCACGGCTTTGCCCGTAATAGAAAAAATTAAAAAGTCTTTTGGTTCGCCTGTATATTTACAAATAATGTATGGTAAATTTTCTCGCCAATTGGCTTGTACCCATGTTACGGTTCCACGTTATGATAATTTCTTATCTCGCCAATTGGCTTGTGCCCATGTTGCGGTTCCAAGTTATGATAATTTCGTAATTTACTCGTTCATCTTATGATATTTTTGTTCTTAAAATTGGAATAGAAAAAGAACCACATCGAATTTTCGGAAAACCGCTTCGAGGTTCACACCCCCATGATACAAACTAACTTTGTGCCAAATTTCATGAAAATCGGGCGAACGGTCTAGGCGCTATGCACATCACTGAGATCTTGACAGACAGACAGAGAGACTTTCAGCCTTATTACTAGTAAATATTTCATTATATATTTTATGATTTCTTTATTTTTGTCTTTGTAAACAATGCACTTTTTACTGAGTTTTATCTTTTATCTATCTATATATTTATCTGTTTATTAACCTACCTACCTGCATCTATCTTTCTATATCTTTATCTCTCTTGATAGATAGACAGATAGAGAGATAGAAAAATAGAAATATATATACAAGGAGAGAGAATAGATAGGTAGATATGCATGTATGTTTGTGATAGATAAATAGATAGAGGAAGATATAGAGATAGATATATAAAAAAATAAGAGGTAAATAGATATATAGGTAGATAAATATAGAGATAGAATAGGTAGTTAGATAGATAGATCGATAGATTTATTGATAGATAAACAGATAGGTAGTGGTTAATAGATAGATAGTTAGATAGAGAGACTAATATAGAGATAGATAGCTAGGTAGAGAGACTGATATAGAGATAGATAGTAGGTAGATATATAGACAGGTAGATAGACCGATAGATATAGATTGGTGGATAGATATAGATAGGTAGATATACTAATAAAGAGATAGATAGATAGATAGGTAGATATACAGGTAAAAAAGCAGGAAGATAGATCGATAACTAGATTGATTAGGATAATAGATTGGTAGATATTTAGATGTACAGACAGATAAATAGGTAGATAGGTAGATAGACAGATAGATAAGTTGATAAGTAGAGAGATACGTAGATAAATCGATCGATAAGTAGATAGATAGATAGATAGATAGGTAAGTAGATAGATAGATAGACAGATCGATAGATAAGTATAAAGATAGATAGATAGATAAGTAGATATGTAGATAGATATATAGATAGAAAGATAAGTATATTGATAGATAGATACATAGATGGATAGATAAGTAGATAGATAGATAGATATATAAATAGATATATAGTTAGATAAATAGATATAGTAGTTATATAGATAGATAGATAAATAGATAGATCTCAAAGAAATTCAGTTTCTTTTTGAATCAAAATTTATCATGTTCATTCACTGGACCAATTTGTGTTCATTTACTGGTTCTAGGTGTTCATTCACTGTGTCTTTGTGCCATTTTTTCTTTAAACACCTAAAAAAGTCGGAAGCGGTACCATTTAAGTTCCCGCGATTTTTTAGAGATATTTACATAGATCAATTAAAATGTTTTAGCTATCACAATCTGTATAGTATATAATTTAAAATTACTAGGATTTTTAAAAAAAGAAAATAGTGCTTAACTGTTCATTCACTGGTCGGTCTAAACTAGCACATACGTGCATAACTAATTGAATTAAAAATATTTTTTGAAAAGATGAGGATTTAAAAAAGAAAAAAAATAGAATCTAGACTCACTCTATTAACTATCGAACAAAACTTAATATCCTATTAATGACCTTATTTAATGTATACGTGCTCCTGATAAAAGTATACCTTGGTATTTTATGGTGTGTCATAAAATTTAAAATTGAAATCGAATGCCATTTATGATTTGATTTACGTCCATATAAATAAATACTAAAAAAAAGCAAATTTTATAAAGATATGAAGCTACGGAACAGTAAGGTAATACAAAATATCAAGGGTTACTCGCTTAGTGTTGCATTTTTAACTTCAAACTTTACCATTGATGCTGTTCAGTTATTTTCGTTCTACTTCAATGCTTTTAATGTTAAGGAACTGTTGCACTTTACGTTCGCTAAAGTACTTTAGGTTAAGTTTCCGCAATATGCAAGTATTATTATAAACTAGCGACGTAAAAGAGGACTACGCTCAATTCACACTGAACTATTAAGTTTTTTTAATGCATTTCTCATTTCTGTTTCTGTAGAGTTGTGGGAATATTTATTTCAAGGCAGCTTTACCAGCTAAATGAATATTACTATGAAATAAGGATGACGTCCCATCATATCAAAAATAATTTAAAGAAAGAAAAACACATTGTAGTGTAAATATTTTATATTTTCAAAACATTATATTACAATGGACATTTCAAAATTTTCCATTTATACGAGAGACATAAAACCCTTTGAAAACAAACAAACAAAAAAACTTAAATATACTTTCGTTTTTATGACCAATCCAATCTCTATTACAGTCAGGATGAACTAATATCGTTTAAATGCGGACTTTAGACCCTCTTTTGATTAACTATATTTAAATTATATTGCTATTTCTTCTATCTTCATTGTTACATCAAATAAAAAAAAAAGCTGAGCTCGGAATAAAAAAAGTCAAAGAAAAAGAATGCCAACACAAGTAATTGAGCTCTTGTACAAAGAAGTGTATGAAAACATGTTTTTTCAATACACAAAAAACTTAATACTTCTATAAAACGAGAATTTATTACTATTATTATTATCAATACTTATGTGTACTAAGTTTTTTTGAAAACCTATAAATTCTCGCATCTGAAAAGTACCGTATATGAGTATTCATTAACATTTCTTTGATACGCGTTTCACGCCCTTTAGTCTTCTAAAAATGTAACTGCTACAATAAAAATTGAAGTTCGCAATTAGTTTAAACTTTAGAATAATAGTTCTAACATAACTTGTAGTCCTTTCAAACAATTATAATTAATTATAATCGCGTAAAAACAGTTTTCAATAATCTGTTTAAACGTTCAATAAAAATGCTCAAGGCTAGCAAGATTTTTTATGAAAATTAGCAAAAACTAGTTAAATTACTTTCAATAAGGAATTATAAAATAGCGCAATAATAAAAAAAATAAAGTTTTTTTCTTTGAAACACATAATGAGAACCGCGTAAAAAGAGCTAAAAAGCATTAAGAAGCAAAAAAAAAAAAAATGAAAAGGTAATTGAAAAATGTTTAAGAATACTTGAATCGACATTTTTGAAAAGAGAATTGGGAAATTAAAAAGAAATCTGTTTAATTTTCGTAAATTGCATTCAATGTCTTCCGGCTTTGTACAGGGGTTTGAGAGTTCGGTTAAGTGTAATGCAGTATCATGAAAGAAATATTGGAACTATTTAGAATTTTTATAGATCTGGTAGAAGTTGTTGGATTTATTTCCTTCTTAAAACTTATGACAATTATCGGGATAAAAATAGCAAACAACTTTTGAACTTAGTAAGAAATTATTACTTTATTTAATTGAAAATTACAAAAGGTGAAAAAGTTAAATTATGAGAAGTAAAAATTAAGTTAAATCAATCATCCTGGTGAGATATAGTAGGCCATGTCACCATTACGTCGTAAAGTGGTTTCTTTTCGTCTGGAATGTAACGAAGAAGTTTTTTCAGATCATCCAAAATTTTAGAATTTACTGCAAGTTTAGTGCTGTAAGGTTCATCCGTTGGGAATGTAACATCAATTTTTGTTTTTGTAAGAGGAAACTTCTTTTGACAGGGTCATCAATAAATTCACTAGTGGTTACATTATCCTGCAGTTGAAGATTCATATATTAAATGTATATATTTCGAAATTACGAATGTCTCCGTTTTATCAATTAATTTATTTTTCTTTTAGAAATACTTTGGCCACCAGTTCTTAAAGTCTATTATGTTTTCGTCAAAAATGTCCATCACACAGAATCCTATCTTTTTAGATGATTTAATCACGTCATTGTACTCCTCAGGCGTGTATATTCTGTCCTTAATCCTTATTTTTCTTTTGGATCCTCCAAAGTTTCTGTCACACTGCAAGAATGAGTGGCCTCGAACAGGAAAATACTGGTGTATTTTTTGAAAAGGACCAGTTGATGTTAAAGCAAGAAGAAAGCGAACCAAAGTAATTTTTCTATTTTGGCCGCCACAAGCAACGCTGAAGACATGCAGCTCTTTCACAGTAGGACTCATCTGTTTAATCTTCATCCATAAAAAACTGCATACTTCGTCAGGCCCTCGTTTCGCAAGACCTTAATGATGTGTATAAAATTCGGCGGAATCAGTTTTCATTTCATGGATGCAATATACATAACGCCACCTACTTTCTAAGAACATTTCCTGCACTGGAATTTTGGGCAGCTGCCAGTTCTGCATGTTGTCAAACACAACACCTCCAACTTCCTCTTTCTCTTTCAAGGCCAACAATTCTCTTTGCTTCGCATAAAATTTATTCGCCCGGCGCACATGAACCAATTTCTCGACGACAGCAGATCGCTTGGTGTTGTCGTTAAGGTGTGGTGATTTAAATTTTGTTTCCAGATATTAACAGGTATAGAGGTCTTCCAAATCAATACCCATGGTTGCGATTGTAGAAGTTTCTAAAGAAAACGTACTTTACTTGGAGGGCCATTTCGGGATGTTTCATATAGAAGAGATCGTGCAATGTTTTAATATCAAGCTCTGCGCTGAAATATTGTATTTTTTTGGTACTATAATGGGATTCATACAGTGGGTAATTTCTAAAATGTTGGTCAATGGTGCAGCATATTTTTGGAGATTTTACGGTACTCATGCTCAAGTATTTTCTTTGTCCATCACATGGTGATATCCTTTGGCCAACCAAAAATGCTAAGCGAAAGAGGGCTTTATTGTTGATGGCATACAACAAAGAAAATGCTTGTCTACAAACTTTAATGCGCTCATTAAATTTTATCACATAATAATCAAAATTGTTGGCTGTTTTTTGAGGCCCCTCGCTGTTGGATCGTTTGCGCACTAGATCCTTCCGTATAATCTGTCCGGAAAGCATCTTGCTCATTTTTTGGACGTCCGTCGTAAACAGATTTTACAAGTGACTTTCTATCATCTAATGAAAGCTTATTAGTGCACTTAAGTTTACACGAACAAAAAACATCCGAAACATTTTTCCCTGGTACATAAAAATGTGCTGTTATTCACGTATCCTTTGCCATAAGGTCGCTTCGTCTTTTGCAAAACCTGTTTGTAAAGATGGCGATTACAAACAACTCTTTTCCGTTGTGGGAAACCACAAACTTCAGATACTTCTTCGGAATCTCCCGATGACATTGTTGTTGTAAATAAGTTAATAGTAATAAATAATTAATTAATCATACTTTGATGGAAATGACGATATAGACTTTGACAAACTGAAAAACCAAACGTTTTGTAAACCAACAGCGAATGATCATATAATAAACATTTAAAATAGTTTTCTCAATTAGTTAACTTGGAGTAACTACTCGTGCAGCAACCTAGCGAACCAATTAATTATAAGTTCTAAGAAGGAAATAAATCCGGGATTTGCTTCCATCTTACAACTGACGCTAAATTCAATGATCTATAATTTTCGCTAGGGAATGTTTTTTTTTTTTTTTTAAATTTCCTACCACCCACATGTAGATTGAAGCTAGGATAGATTTTAGATAGCAAAAAAAAAAAAAAAAAAAGACATTTCTGGCCTTTATTCTTTTCTTAAACCTGCCGATTCAATTATTGTTTCGACCAAACATAGAAGAAACGTATTCCTCCGATAATAATTATCTTTATTCATAAAGTAAACGCCTGTTTCTTCAAAAAGTTAAAACCAAATACATTTAACCAACACGTAACGTAATAAATTTTTAAAGACAGAAAAATCAATCAATTTATTTTTGATTCCTACAGCTCTTCCAAACGCAGAATAAAAAAAATTATCTTTTGAGTAAAACATGTTGAAATCCTTAAGGATTATTTACATCATATATATAAATCTCTTGAGACACAAGAACCCCTGCCTTATGATAGAAAGAGATTTCTTTCTCTCTAAGGAATTTATGGAGCAATTTGCAAAAGCATTTTTTTCTTGCAGCCGTCTAGAGTTCTCCTCCCTGTGTTGCATGCGTGATATCCTTGACCTACATCTTATCTTGTTTACTCTTTTGTCCCAAGACATTAGAGTACTAGGAAATTGGGAGTTGTAAATATATGAGGATATTGGTTTTCACAATTCGATTGAGACATGGAAATTCATTTCGTTTGTCAGTAGGCAACTAATACAGTAAAATCTCGTTTTACGAATACCAATACAACGAAATATTATTTTCAGCGAAATTTATTTTATGTCCCTATTTCATTTCCATTGCATTGCTTGATTTCTGTTTCACGAAATTCCTCTGATTTCTTTTTTCCAAATAAGTTTTCAAATTAGATGAAGAATTTAAACTGGCGCTTCTGCTAGCTTTTACTTGCAAAGTATGTAAAACCGTAACATTCTCATTGTATTACAAATTTATTAAAAATATCAGTTCAAAATTGTTAAAAATAACTAAAATTTCCACATTCAAACCAGTGACTATCATTAGTTGTGGTACACACCCACAAAAAAAAATCTACAAAAAAACGTGTAATGTGTTGTAAATTAGCTTTTGCAATGTGTGTGAATGGAATGAGTTTTAATAATAATCGTCTGAACATGTAACAAAAACGCCAAACGTATCAAACTTTATTGAAAAAATTATATGCTTTAACATTTTATCTAAAGAAAATATCGTGTTCAAAAATTCAATTTTCATTTGTTCTTTTTTGAGCCATCCTGGGAAAACTGTATGATCAAAAGTAGTGAAATTTCCGTTTAAAAAACAAATTTACAGTCCCTTGACGTATCAAACTTTGTTGAAAAAATTATATGCTTTAACGTTTTATCTAAAGAAAATATCGTGTTCAAAAATTCAATTTTCATTTTCACTTTTTTGAGCCATCCTGGGAAAACTGTACGATCAAAAGTAGTGAAATTTCCGTTTCAAAAACAAATTCACAGTCCCTTGACGTTCGATGTAACGGAATTACGTTTGATCGTACACTTTTCCCAGAATGGTTCCAAAAAGCGCAAATGAAATTGAATTTTTGAACGCGATACTTTCTTTAAACAAAATGTTAAAGCAGATAATGTTTTCAATAAACTTTGATACGTTTCAGCGTTTTTGTTGCATGTTCAGAATATTATTATTAAAAATTCATTCCATTCACACACTTGCAAATGCTAATATACAGCACATTATGATCATAAACTTTTTTGTAGAATTTTGTTTTTTAGTTTACTACTACTAATGATAGAGTCACTGGTTTGAATACAGAAATTTTAGGTATTTTTAACAATTTTGAAATGATATTTTTAATAATTTTGTAATATAATGAGAATATTAAAGTTTCTTATGCTTTGAAACTAAAAGTTAGCACAAGCGTAAGTTTAAATCCTTCATCTAATCTGAAAACTTGTTTGGAAAAAGGAAATCAGATATTAAAAAAGAACTTTTTACGATGAAAATGCAATCTAAAAGTTTTCTAAACACTAAAACGTCTGAAAGTACAATCTGCAATTCAAAAGCAATTTCAGCCACGACTAAAAATGTTTTTATTTATTTTTTTTTGTTTTCTTAAAAATAATATACTAACAAAATTTCTTCAACGTAAGAAGAAAGCTACTTTTAGTTGTACTTAGAAAGCTTTTCGACAAAGAAAATATTCAGACTGTCAACTTAGTACTTTGTTCATTTGTACTAATTTTAAATGCCGTAATTTTAGTTCTTATTTTTGCCACAATACATTTTTTTCATTCCAACCTCAGCCATTTATTCAGTTATTAAGGATGAGAGGGAGAGAGAAAATGGAAAACACCTAGTTTAAAATTATTTCAAACAGCTATTTTTCTTTTTCATTCTGTAACGTATCAGGGCATTTTAAATGAAATTTCTAAAACCTTATTAACAAAATGAGTCAACAATTTCTCCCATGCTGTTAATGTATTAGGTGAGTGGTCATAATAGAAAAAAAAAGAGAGTTGCATTTTGGAACAACCATCCAGCAACAATAAATAAAAAGTTACCTCTAAAACGCATCGTTGGCAAAGTTTCAGTTTAAAAGTTAATTCGGTATACCTAGGCTTACCAGACGTCCCAGCTTGACAGGGACAGTCCCGGTTTTCAGACAATATGCCACCGTTCCTGGCCGGTTTACTTTATGTCCCGGTAAAAGATAAATTTGATTACAGATGACCAAAGAAGTCTAAAAATAATTATTCGAGAAGGATGATCTAGGATAATTACTTCGTCATTTGTAACATTGACTTGAAAAATGAATAGGCTAGTGAGGATTTTCACAGCAAGATTAAAATCGAAAGATTAAAACCGATCGCAAAAAGAGTCCTTGTCAATGAAATGTAAATATTGTTTAATTCTGTATTTCCGTTTCAAAGTGTTTCTTCTAACTAAAATAACTTGTAAATATTAACATGCAAGAAGTAGAATGTCTAAATTCATCTCCTTGTGTCATTTATTATCGCCCTTGTTTTACGTTCAAATTAAGTAACCATTTACTCATGGCATTGAGAATGAACTACCCGTAAAATACTCTAAAAGCCAACCAAGGATGTGGACATTGTTCAATAATCGCGACACTAGGGGGGGGGGCATTCCGGCGTCCCGGTTGAACATATCTGAAATCCGGCAAGCCTACGTATACCCAATTAGGTTACAGTCCTACAGTTTTTCAAAGAATCGCTGCTATACGATTCGCTAAATGAGGCACAGAAAGCAGAAGGTGGCAAATTTTAAAATTTGCAAATAACCATTACAAATTTTACAGGAACTACTCCTCTGGCTTGGGACATAAAATAGAGCTAGTAACCCTGGTAGGTGCTGCTACACAGCGTGAGTTAGAAAAAAAATCAATGAAAGACTACCAAGGATATTAACTTCAAAATCGTTCTAAAAAAACTTTAAAACTTTCACTTACATTCATTTGCTTCTTACTGCCTCAAATGCAATTATTTACTCGATTTCACAAGATTTATAGCAAGAACAAAACACGGGAGCTTCTGTTTTGTCTCCCACATACATTAATGATTTAATTATTTCATTTCCCATTTCTGTTGACCCAAGGAATAGTTGGTCTCATTTCATGTTTCTCTAAATATGGAATTTTGTTCTAGCTAATGCTGCCTTTTGCATGAAGTTGCACAAAAAGATAGCTTTTTTAAGTAACCTTGTAGAAGATATATATTTTTAAACAAATCGGTATTAAGTATCTTAGAACTGAACCCCAAAAGTTAAAGTTTTGTACCTAAAACTAATTTTATTCAAAATGCAACTGACTTCAATAACTCCAGCACCAAAAAGAAAACGGTAGCACCAAGTATTGCTCTGCTTTGGTCATTTCATCTATAACTTTACATGAAATAGGGCACAGATGCTAGTCAAGTACACTGACCTGTACACTAACTGGACCGCGCATCGCAGGTTCTGACGCGCGGAGAAGTAGAAGCGAATAGAAGCTCTTGGGATCCGCCATGCTCACCCCCAACTCGAAGTGAAACTACTGATTGGTGTATTGAGCTGCGCGCTTTAAATTTAGTTATTTCACTAAATATAAGCGAAAAAACCGTTTCATGTTGAAAAACTAACATCATATAAAGTCTAGCATCGTTTCGTCTGGAACAGACGTTAAAAACATTCAGTTTTTAATTTTAATGAAATAGAAACCTGTCGAAAAATGGGTGTTAAAACCGTGATGAGATTCGTCAGTGCAATATTATACCCCCCCCCCCGATTCAGACCTCCCCCCCCCCCGCCCCCACCATTTTAAAACCGAAACATCGTCTTATTTTGTTTTTAAAGTATTTTTATTTTTTAACTAAAAGCCGGATTAGAAAAGAATTTTTTAATTTAAGAAAAGGTTCCTATTTTTTAAAAATATAAGTAAGAGATACGCCCGCTTACCGAATATTTGATTTAAAAAAAATTTAACAGTACAATTTTTGCCTCTGTCCAATTTTAAATAAAGAATGTTTTATACACTAAAAATGTATTTCCATAGAACTCCTAAATTTGTCTATATTAAATATAATTAATAAAAAATAAAATATGTTTATCAGCAATTCTGAACAAATTGATATTGCTTGAAATATCGTTACAATTTATTCAAAAAAGTCAATTTGTTTTTAAACAATTTTTAATATTGCATATGGTCAGGGGTGAACTCGAGTAAAAATTTTTGAAACTATGAGGAAGTTCTTCAAACATACACAAAAATCATTTAAAAAAAAAACACATTTTAGAAGTTAATATTTTTTAAAAATAATTTTTCTGCATTAGCATGTGTTGTCAGCCTAAAGTTTGCAGAAACTTCGGGTCGCAGCCCTCCCCCCTCCCCTGCCTTACGGAGTAAAACATTGAAAATTAAAATACTGCAAAATGTAACTATCCAAGTGTTTCCTTTTGTCAAATAATGACTTTTTTAAAAAATGATGGGGTAAGTGGGTCACCCACGTGATTTTTAAAAAATATATAATCTAAAAAATATAGTGGAGTTTTTTGCCTGCAATGTTTGTAACTGCAATTTATTGCACTGCAGGTAGGCATACTTTAATAAGAAAAAGCAACAAGCAAATATAAATCTGTGGCAGAAATGAAACAACAAGCAACAAAAAACTTAATAAAATCAACATAAAATAACAATGGCAAAAGAAAATCTTGATTTAAAAGTGAATTTGAGAAAAAATGCAAAGCGATAACAGTAGCAGAACGCTCGATCAACACTGACTTAGGGGTGATACAGGTCAGTGGGGTGAGCAAGATGGCGTTCAAATCACTTCAGCTCGGAAACTGCGATGCTCAGTCCAGCTAGAATACAGGTCAGTGGTCAAGTACTAAGCTTCAAAACGATAAGCAACATTCAGAGTTAAAGCGAAAATGCTAAAGATAATTTTAAAAAAAAAAGTTTTTTTTAGCTAATTAAAATAATGCAATTTTTGAGCAAATCAGACAAACCCATTTTAGATTTAATACATTTAACTAAATACATTTTATTTCACGGGGGAGTAATATTTTTTTAGTTTTTGGATGCATTACTGAATGCTGTTCGCGTCTGGTCCTTGCCTTTTCACCTCTTAATCCGATACGTTAGTTTTAGTCATAGCACAAATATACAGGGTGATTATCTGTAAAGAAAAGTTTCATTAAAAAAAACTACACTAACTTTTTTTAAAAATCTTTGCCTGAATATAATTTTAGATAAGTATACATTTTTCACAAGCACGCCTTTTATATTTCTGAGAGGATTTGAAAAAAAAATATATATATATCTCCACAATTGGCACTAGCACAGTCAGAATGTACCTTCGGATGAGTATGGGTATGGCTTTAACAGTCCTCATATGAATAAAATGCCACATTAGTAGTGAAAGAATTTGTAAAAACCGAAGGTTCTGTGGTTTGACCCCCCCCCCAAAAAAAAAAAAACTTTGTGAGACCCCTAGGATATTATTCTCTCAAACACACCATTCTCTGTTTTCGATGTAAGCACCACCTGCTTTTCCTTAGCTTATGTTATGTACTAAAGTAGAAAAACTTCATGAGACAAGGGTCAAAGTAAAAATGAATGAATATATATTTTTTTATAGAGTTTATTTATCAATGCAAGACTATATAAATACGCTGTATTTTATGCTTACTTGTCGACAAAAATGTAGTAAAATTACATTATATATCTAAAACTCTGCCTTTTTTGACGTCAGAACACGGAATGCATTAAGAAATGTTGCTTCAGATGAAGAAAAGAATAACATCAGCTTTTGTTAAAAAAAAGACACTTTAAAAAAAAGACACTTTGAGGACCTCACTCATTGTTCCAAGCAGACATTTTTTTACGTTTCGTGACTAAAATGAAGTAAAAATAAATTCCTGAAATGAAAAACATTAAATAAAATGGAAAATACCTGAACAATGTATCAGCAAAAAAAGGAAAAAACTATGAATAAGTGATAATGCAAAAGGAAAAACCGCTGGGTGAAAAGAAAAAAAAACTGCTCCTTGGCGTTCAAAAACGAAAATACGACAAAAAATCCAAATGGCCACCAACAAACGAAAATGGTGCTAGGAATTGACTATTTTAAAACCAAGTTCATCTTACGCTAAAAACTGAAACCTTTAGAATGATGTCACAACTTCAAGTGGATTTTCTCCCTCCAATTTGAACATTTGTGATCAAATTTTGCTTGAAAAGTGAATGGAAAAAGTGAGAAATTGAGTTCAAAAAAAAAAAAAAAAAAACTGTACGCATCTATAGCACAGTACATTTTGAATCTTTCAATTCTGGAAAATCACCGATAATCGACTGGAAAAGCTTTCGATGGTTACGTATTAATGATTTACATTAAAGAATACATTTTCTAGGTGATTGGTTAAGCTAAGGAATTTTCCATTAGTTGATAGAAACTGGTGTTTTAGCAAACTAATATTTCTTGAGAACACATAAATAAGAGATTAATGCGGAAGGGGTACCAGAAGTCACAAAACAACAACTCCTTTACTTTCAAAAACAAAAACATGACCAAAAAAGACCCAAAATGGCCGCTAAAGAGCAAAGATTCAGCTGAGCCTTGATTTCCCAATATCTTAAACATTGATTTACAAGAAAGGTTTAAGCTATGTTCATTTTGCTTTTAAAAAATGAAACCTTTAGATTAGTGGGAAATTGAAAGTGTGGAAGGATTTTTACCCTCAAATTTGAAAATTTGTTAGTAATTAAAAGTAGTAATTACTAACAGTAAAGTAAATTAGTAAGTTTTCTATTAAATTTAGTAAAATTAAATAGAAAAAAAAAATATTTTTAAAAAAATTTTCCTTGTACACATCTACGGCACAGTACATTTTGACTGTTCCAATCCCGGCAAATCTGTGCTGATAATCGACCCGAAAAGCTTTCAATGTTTACGTATTAAGATAACGATTTACTTTAATGAATTTATTTCCTGAGTAATTGATTAAGCTAAGAAATTTTCCATTAGTCGTTCGAAACTGATGTTTCAGCTGACTAATCTTTTCTGAGGAAACCTTCCCATTGATATTAATTTTCCCTAAGTCAAATCTAAAAATACTCTAAAAGCTATGGAACATAAATCATTTCATTCTGAAGTAATATTTACTCACTGAAATTTAAAATCCGCTGGGAAATAACTTGAGAAAATTAAAAGCAATTCCAGAAAGAGCCTTGCCTCATAAAGATAAGAAATCATTCTCACTGTTCAGCTTTCTTCGATCGTCAAACTCAAATAACTTTAAGTGGCTTAAATTAAGATTAAACCAGAGCAATGTTTTTATCCATACTTTTTTTTAGAATCGTAGGTAATGAAAAATTTGTTGCTTTCAAAGAGCATCACTAAAATGTGCATTAAATACATTTTGTACATAAACTAGGTTTTCTCGCTTTTAACTGTTCTGAATCAGAAAATGTATAAGGTTCCGAGAGTAGAAGTAACGTTGTGTATTTAATAGAAAATGTATGCGCAAAATATATTTTTTAAGCATTAGTATGTTTTGTAATTGATTCCTGACAGAAAAGACATATGTTCCATGGTGCTTACTGACATTGCAATTATGTATCATAGTATCGGTGCTCTACTTTTATTACATGCAAAACACAAGGATGTTGATTGGATTTTACTCGAGCATATCTTAATGTTATTAAGTTGTCAAAAATTGGTCAGTTAAATAATGGTTAATTTTTCTTATTAGTATGCAATAATTGTTTTTTTATATATTTACTGGTATGTTTCCAACAATATGACACACCGTATAAATCTCGAAAAATCCCTTTAAAAGGAAGATAAATAAATAAATAAATAAATAAATAAATAAGTAGGCTTTTAAAGCATAAGGCTTTAAATGCGTGTTTTTATTGTTCTTCTTGCTTGTATGAAATAAACCAAAAATATATCTGGCAAAATTCATTTACTGTCTTACATGTTTGACAATTGTGTTGTACTTCCGTGCTAAGAACAAACGTCGTATCTGCACTTCTTATCAAAATTTACTTACGGTCACCTTGTGATTCTTTGCCACATATTTTACCGAAATACAAAGTTTTATTTACATTCGTGACTGGCATAATTTTTTTTAATAATTCTGAAAAAGGTGCATCTGAATCAAATACATGGTGTCAAAAAACTTAAAACGGCAATTTCTCATTTTAAACCCAGATGCAGGTACTACTTTTGCGCGTAGCTCGCCTTTAAAATACCTTTATTTGACAACTAAAAATTTCCTACCCCACCATTACTACCACACGGAATATGGATAAATACTTAAAATATTAATAAACAAGGCCATTTTCTACAAAATAATGTTGTGCATATGTCTATGTTCACTGTATCCTTTTATTTCTTCAACGTTATGTAAAAGGTACAGGGATGTTACGGAAAGTAACAGTTACAAAATAATAGACTGGGTGTGTCAATCAAGCTGGGGTTCATATTTCGTGTGACTTCGTTGAATGCTTATTTTATAAACGGCCAATTCGTGACATCATGAAGATAATGAAGGCACATTGTCATGTAACGTCCCTTTGCCTCGTTGCCACGAACTGTCGTTATTAAATTACTGCAACCTGTTAATGACTAAATAGCGACGTTTCATGACCATAACGGGACAGAAACCTCTATGTGTTCTTAGGTTGAACCTAATTTTCGGCGATTTTTATTTTTTCTGACTATGTTAGAAAATATATGCTCCACGAGGTAAGATTGCGTAACACTTGCAAGGGATCCCATGATTTATAACTGGGGTATTCATAATTGCGTAATGGGGCTTTCCGCGATTGCCTACTTCGCAGATGTCAGATAACATCTAAGCTCGTATGGCTGTAGATAGTCGTCAAGGTTGACTTGTAAAACTCCTGTCCGAATAGCTGGATAGCATTTATGACATTTTTTTGACCGATATTCGAGAGAAATGGCAAATTTGCTGCCCATTCTGTATGTATCACTGCGTAGAACAAATAAAATTGTTGTGTGTTGTGAATATGGTCAACTCAATTCTCTGCAAAACTTGATTGATGATAAATGTGAAAAAGAGAAGTGAGAATTCCTCTTCAACAGACTACATGTGCTACTACATTGTTCAAAATACCAGATAGGTGGCGCTAAAGCAAATGAAATATTTCATCATTTTACTTTGACCCACATTAACCTACTATTGTTAACTCAGTTTAACAGTAAACTGAATTTAATTAACATGAATGAAAAAAAAAAAGTTTAATGCTGGAAGAAAATAGAGAACGAAAAATTATCGCATACACTAGCACAGAAATAAAACCCAATTTATGGAATATAATACCATTCTGAAAAATATAATGCTCGTAATTGGATACGAGTTTTCTCAAGTATACTACGAAAGTCTACCCTACAAAAGTCGTAAAAGTTAGACATAAAAGCAATTTTCAAAAGTCACATGCAAAATATCAAAAGGAGCAACATGTGTTGTTCATCTGAAATCCGGTGGTGTGTAACAAAAGAACAGAATTTTTAAGTTATAGAAATACATTAAAAATCAGTAGCATTATATTTAGAGAACGTTGATGCTTAATGAATGGAGCTTATATGTCTAGAAAAACCTAAAAACGGAATTTAGAGCAAACTTGAAAATATGTGAAGATCAATTTATTTTGCGTTTATATTTTCTGATTTTTTATTATTGCACTAAATAATGAATTGCGTGTAGTTAACTGAAAGTATGTTAAGCAGCCACAAAATGTTGCTGCTTACTTCACCTTCAAAAAAAGCAATAAGTTAAATGAGTAAGATAATGATTCAAACTTAAAAAATTAAAGTAAAAATCTTAAAAGTAACCTTAGAGAAGTTCAAGAAAAGAAAATTATTGCATACATAGTTTTGTGCGGTAACTTGGAAGTTTTTCTTTTAAAACAATTCTACCCGTTTTTAAAGTTTTTTGTAATTTAAAACCCTGAAACATAAATACTTGCACTTTTTGTACTTTATAATACAGTGAAACCTGTGCATAACGACACTGTCGATTACAATAAACCTGTCTATAACGGTATTTTCCTTGGTCTCAGCAAAATGTCAGCATGAATAATCAATTTGTCTATAATGATAACCAGTCTATAACAATGTTTTTTTTTAGATCCCAACAGTATCGTTGTAGACAAGTTTTACTGTATTGTGCTCACATCTTTATTTTATGTATAAACGGTTTTGGATCTTACTTTTTACTTATATCTAAACTAAACGAATGTTTTACACTTCCGACTTTTTCCAGAAGTGTTTTTGTTTCCTTCACAGCTTGAGGATGAATTTGTTTCACTCGTACGATATTTATTTCCACAACAATATACTTGGCAAGAAATTGCAGCTCCCGTCTGTATATAGTTTAATCCTTAAGCCGATTTTTTTTTTTTACAAAATTCGACAGCAATATTAGGCTATATCAGGAAAATGAAATCTTCTATAATATTGCATCAACGCATTGGGAAATAACTGACCTTCTTCTTATCTTTTTTATCGAAATTTCTACAAACACTATGATTAAATTTTAGTTTTAAATAAAAGTTGAAAAACTAAAAAAAAAAAAAAAAATACAGGATCTAACATCAATTAAACAAAACAATTGTATCATCTGAAAAAAAAAGAAAAAAAAATAAATTTACTTTTTTTCTAATTCAAAAAAATAAAATAACAATGCCCAATCTATCTATCTTACTGTAAAATGCACGAATAATCATTCCTAATATTGTTTTTAAAGTATTGCCATATACTTTAAACAGTACCTGTACTTATATGTATTTTTAAAAGTTTGCATTTACTTATTTATTTTACTTATATATTTTTTTTTAATTTTGAAAAAATATATAAAAATTTAGAAATATTTTGGGAGAAAATATTTTTTTGAAAATTTCAATTTTGAAATAAAATTTAGGTTTAGGTCATAAAGTTAGACCAGACACGCATGAAATGTGCAAGAAAATATTTTAAAAACTTTTTGAAACATGCTTCACGCAAAGCGAAAAGCATCCAGACTTCTGGGAAAAAGAGATTTTAACAGATGTTGTTAACAAAAATCTCTATGGAGATAGTTTACATTCTCTTACGATAACTTTAAAAGTTATTTGCGTATGGTAATAAATAAGGTATCAAATTGTTTAGAATGAAACTAAACTTATTATACATTTTCTTTTACAGAAAATCAAACATTTTGAAGGTTAAAGGTTCATAGGCATATTGTACACTGTTTTAAGCATCTTCTATTTTAAGAGTTTTTCAATACGAAATGTTGTGTTTTTTGGAGAACTCTTTAGTTTATGGAAAAAATGCAATGTAATATTGAGCAAATTGTCAACGCCATGTTATTATTTCTTGAAACTAAAAACTACATAAAGGGATGTATAGTGCAGCTCTTCTTAGTTGAGCTGTGGTCCTGACTATGTTTACCTGTTTTAGGGGCGTTCAGTGAAAAATAAACGTGTTATTGGCTCGGATTTTAGTTGGAATATTTTTGAAAAACTACTAAGAACGTTTCTCAACTCAACTTAGCGGCAATTACATCTCCCTATTTTCTTAAACAGAAATAAACATTGTCAGAGTCGGAGCTCAACTTCTCAGAGCCTCACAATACAATAATCAAGTTTCCAACAAAACTCTAAACAAGATTTTATTAATTACATTTAAACGAATATTATCAATTTCAAGGTTTAATAAAGGTAATAAATGCTTTTTAAAAATACCTGAGACGCATTTATTCCCTTTAACATAAAATATTTTTTTTCTCAAGTAACTTTAAAATTAAAGGAAAAGAAATCTTGCATATTATGCAGCCAAAGCATCTTGATTCAAATCATCTTGAACATTTATCCAATTGTTTAGTCCTGCACAAAATTCTTTAACTTGAATAATAAAATGCGTTCCGACTTTTTTCAAAAAAAAAAAAAATAAAATAAATAATAATAATAATAATAATAATAAAAATATTTCTAATCATATGTTTTTTTTCTTTGTAAAAATGTATCTCAAGCAAATTACGCATAGTTAATCAGGTGTTAAGAATACTTAATGTATCATAGACAGCGTAGTGTTATCATTTTTACTGATTGATTCATATATTTGAGCTGTTGAATACTTAACGTTAAAATGTTATTTTTTTATTTTTTCAAAATTTAACAAAAAATGTAAACTTTAAAAATAAAACATAAGGACAAATAATGAGGGTATAGGAAAAAAGGAGAAATAGGAAGTTAATGTAATCATCGAATGCTCTTTCCACCTTAGGCTGTTGTACAGAAACCAATATCTAAACTGAACTATTGCTTTTGCTTCTAACTAAGACAGGTCCTTTAAGTTGTCTAAGTGTGGCAGTTATTGTGTTTTTATCCTTCTGATTCATTTAGGTTGCATTTAGCTTCGTTTTGTTTTTTTAGCTTAGTTTCCAATAAATGTATGCTAAGAAGAAAAAAAAAAGCCTTTAAGTAGGCTTAACACGTTGTTGAAATAACGCAAAAAAAGTTTGCCTAAATAATTAATTTTTTCAACAAGCATTTTGAAAGGATTATGAGATTGTCTCGGTCAGCAAGTATAAGATTTAAGACACTTATTTTGTTTGCATCGCTGTCGGATAAAATCAGGACGAGAGCTGACCTAAGTATGGACATGGGGAAGAAAATGTTGCAATACTTAAGCTATTACCTGTTCGATATAATAATCACAAATACTGAACAATTGGACTGTGAAACCCTCACTTTTTTCTATACTGATAGTAGAAGAAAGATATATAGAATTTGGCTAACTTTATCAGCCATTTAAGAAGACAAATTGAGTTGTTGAGTCTATTGATAAGTTCTTAAGTGAAAATAACAACTAATTGCCCGCGTAAAAAATGAACCAAGGAGCTGAGTTGTCGTATCACAGATTTTTCTATCATAAAAATGCATTTCAGTGTATCTACAAAATTGCATCGTATTGCATGATGCTTTAAAAAGGAACAGGGAAGGGTGGTCCAAAGCGGGTAGGTCGCCCAAAGCGGGTAAGCATTCATATGCCCCCACACCTCATGGTGTGTAAACGGCGATGCATACGTATGTCATGTTTACCCGAACACCCGAAGGTTTTAGCAGTCCCAGCGAAGCAGCAGTGAAGCGGCATGGTGCAGCCAGGCTTAAAAAAATGATACATTTCTAAAAAAATATGAAGTTTTGAAACTTGTGATTAGTTGAAGACCAGCTTATTTTTTTGATTGTCAATAATATTACGTTATTCTGACACCCTCCACCTACAAACTACGATGGTCATTTCGACTGTTTCTTTTTTTAAAATTAAGGTTATAATTATTGAAAAAAAAAACGTGCTTCGGGAAAAGCGGGTATAGGATTTAATCATATTTAATCATAGGATTTAATCATATTTATTTATATCTTCTTGACGCATGCGCTGACTTAGATTTTCTATTTCAGTAGGACAGGTATAACTTTTAAAAGTTATTTTTTAGGATGGCAATTTATTAGTCTATTAATTTAATCAGTTATTTCTTATGTTTTATTAACAAATGTGCTGACTTTAAATTGGATGAGCACAACTGTTTTATATTTTGTTATATAATGGCAAGTAGCTAGTTAATTATTTTATCATTTGCAACTTCGGGAAGTTGCAAACTATTAAATGTTCATATTTTGGCAATTGGATATTGTTAAATGACCTTCAAAACTAAAAAATTCACCATCGCCGAATTTTAAAACTCCGTGATTGATTTTTAATGAATTTTTAAAAATCCACGCGCAAAAGTGCACTCTTCTGAAACGTCACGAGCTTACGTCACAGGGCACTAATGGGCAGCCTTCCGCCGAAGATCCCTTGTTTTCGCTAGGGGCATTTTGAGCGCGCTAATATTTTTATTTTTTAGAAATTCAATAATCATTTTTAACCCACACTATGGAGGCCGGATTCGTTAAAGCACAATCTGAATAATCTTCCTCAAGTAACATGAATGATGATATTCGAATATTTCCGAAAGGATGAGAGGTTTAATGTTCCAGAAACGCGAGGAGTTAAATGCGAGAAGATAAGCCTTTTACGTTTGTCTTCGAAGTCGAATGCACGTCTTTCGGTTTATCCCCTATCGGAAGAGCGCATGACGTCACTTCCTATGCCATTTGACGTCACAAGCGCTTGAACTTTAAAAATTAATTAAAAAAAAAACTACTTATCGTATCGCAAAATTTTTTTCACCTATGATGTTACACATGTTACTCTATCATATAAAAATAAAATTGAAAAATCGAAAACTTCCCTATTAGTTAAGCTTACCCACTTTGGACCCCCTGATAGGGCAAAGTGGATTTTTCAAGTGTTTTTAATGTTTGATTATAAATAAATATTGGGCATGAAGTAATACTAAAATCACTCTTTATATTTAATTTCAAGAACCCTGCTAGGAAATAAAACCAAAATTGTTGCAATAAAAATCCAAAAACTACAATTTTCGAGTGTTCCTCGAAAAAATACCCACTTTGAGCCACCCTCCCCTATATGATATAGCTCTGTCACTGGCAATGTATGAAATCTGACTCGCTATTTACCGTTTTAAATGACAAATCGACATTCTATGAAATTTCTTTGCTATAAATTCAGCGCAATGAAAACGGTCTGATAAGTTCATTTTAAACAGTGATTAGCTCAGGAATAATAAATAATGTCTAGTCGTGTATTAGAAAGAACGCTGACCCGGTTATTGTAAAGAAAACATGGTTTATTTAAGGTGTTGAATGCTGAATTTCACACTTTTTTTTTTTTTTTTTTGTAAGATGCACTGTTATTGTCCTATTTAATTTCTTATTCGGTGGAGAGTTTAGGGCTTTCTACAAAATGTAAAGTAAAAAGGTAAAGAGCTTGAAGAGAAGTGAAAAACCAACTAAATCTACATTAAAATTAAAGTCATCAGTTAAGTGAGTAGCATTAAACCAAATTAATATAACTTCGATAAAATGTTAAATGATTTAGTCTGAAATATGTACACCAAACTTTTTTAAATAACTGATGTTAGTGAAAACTAGATCTAACAGATATAGTGCAGTTCGGTTTGACCTAAAATTACTGAATATTCTATTGACAGGGGAGTACATGCGAAAAAATAAGCAGTTGAAACTCTCCACGTGCAAATGATGAAATTTACTACAACCTTGAAAAACAGTAACAGCATAGGATACTGAAGCAACATTAAGACGGAAAAAATCGAAACCTTCAGCTTATAGATTTGTAAAAGCTGCATAGACGCTGTTAAAAGTACGCCACTCTTAAAGAAAGGGTCTTGTGCTGAGGATTGTAAATATCGATCAATGAGTCGAAATGTAACAGTTCAACATTTTTTTTAACTGTGCTCAAACTAAAGATGAAGAATATTTCCAAAAAAAAAAAAGGGTTTGTTGCGAGGTTTTCAATATGATATAAAAAAACAGCATATTCTTCGCAACTAATTTCTTTGATGATGTTCACACGGCTTTAGATAATGTAAGAGGTATATTGCCGTGCTAAGCACAAAAGTTGTGTTTGCATTTTTTATAAAAAAGAAAACAAAAATGTGAGTTACGGTCACCAGGTAGTGCTTTACAAAATATTTCGTCCAAATACAATGTTGTATAGTCATTTGTCAGTGGGAAATATTTTTAATTATTTTGAAAGAGTTGCATCTAAACCACATACATGGAAGCGCAAAACTTTAAACGGCAACTACTCAGACTAAATTTAGCTGCAGATACGACTTTTGCGCTAAGCACGGCAGCATAAATGTTCTTTAAATTGCCTTTCAAAAAGCTTTCGATAAAGAACCGCATGTTGCTTTTCTATGCAAACTGTCTTGTACTGTAATTGGAATAAGATAGAAAACATTAACTTGAGTTAAATATTGGCTAAATTAGAGAAAACAAAAAGTATTTGTTAGGGGGTAAATAGTAGTAGTAGGCTGATGTTTTCAGTGGTGTTTAAGCATGATTCAGTTTTAGGACCATTGTTGATTATTACTTTGATTAACGATTTTTTTTTTTTTTTTTGAAAGCTTTCTCGGAACATCGCTCTTTTTGCTCATGATGAAAAAAAAATAGGGGAAAATGAGAAAAAAAAGGATTTACGATCAAAATTCCAAGCTGAAAATCAAGTGAGGTATGTTGTTCAAAAATGTAGAATGTCAAGTATTTCATTTAGATTATTTTGCAAGTTATTACGTACTGGCATTAATAATTATCAAAGAAGAAACAGTTGATGATAAAGTTGTCCTAACTTTAAGTCAGAGCTTTAAGTTAGTCGGAAGTGTAGACAACAAGTAATTTATCCATGACAATGCTGGATTCCAATACAGTCTATTTCTCAAAATTTAGAGGAAGTATTTTAATATTTATCAGGAATTTGTTAAGACAATATTGGATGCCGCTACAGTAAATTATGAGAGAATTCAGGTTTTTATCTCTTTCTTTCATGCTTGTTAAATTGTCGACTTAACATAGACTACTGTGAATGAAAAATTATCATATAAGCTTTGTGCTACAATATGATTAAAGTGAAAAACCAACGTAAATAAGCACACATTTTGAAGAAAATATAGTATATAGCTATTTCCAGGCTACAATAGAACCTCTTCATCAGTACAAAAAGCTCACCAACACAACCGAAAGTCGCGAGATAACTGACAACAACCAAGTGGACACCGGTATTTTTAACAAAGAGAGCCTACCAATAGGAGTTCAGGACACATGACATCAAACAACAAATCAGCAAACGACAAGCCAACTCCGGGCTCAGAGCAAGGGGAGAGACAACCAATCAGATGCCAGGATACACAAAAGAGTGAGAGACAACGGAAGAAACCGAAAAACAATTATAGAAATTACTTCTAAATACCATGAAAGAATGGAATGCTGGAAAAATCATTGACAAGAGAGTGAGAATTTTTCCAACTATTGTAAACTTCCCAGAAATCGAGGTCATAAACCGAAGAACATTTACAAATAATCTTTGCAGATGAAAAATCGAAACAGTGACCAGGAGTCCAACTTAGGATTTTCTTTAAAATTTGTGCTTTATTTATGTTGGTGTTTCACTTGAATCATGGACTGCTGTAGTTTTATCTTGGTAAATTGGAACCACTAAAATCCAAACTAATTGAGGCTAAACTCTGATTTCTTGAAAACTTAGACACACCGGGTGGCCTATTTTAACTCTTGTCATTAGCTTGATAGAGATCTGAAAGTCTTTCAGTTCGTAACAAAACAATTATACCCCCCACAGAGCAAGAGTGCTTAGTGCATCATTTACGTTTTTGTAGCAGGGATATTATTGTAAGTATGTACGTACAGTATGTTGAAGTACGAAGCAAGTGTATAACGAGGTAAGGTTTTTACCAATATCCTTTTGCGCCCGTCAGTTCAGAGAGGTGTATCGATTATATTGTGCACACTATGCGAGTTTAGCAACTTCTATTGAAGCGCTTTATAAATGAATAAAAACTTGGAAGTGCTCAAACTCCTGACAAGGAAAAAATGGTGAAAAATTAGCCGTTAAATGCGATGTTGCTAAAGCTAACACCAGTTATTAGAAGGCAACTCGGGTTAAAACTGAACGTTAATGTGCTATGTCAAGCAATAGAACAATTGAATAACGCCAAAATTCAACAGTTTCTGTTCATCTCTGCTTGGGTAATCTGGAATTTTGGATATCTGAAGTTCAGATTTTTGAGTTTCAAATGCATCTGTAAAGTAACTGTTATCTTTTTTGAACTTAATTATGCCTTAACATTAATTATATTTAAATTAAAGTTCAACTATTACTAGTTGGTGTCATTAATTGAAACACACACACGCACATATAAAACAAGTAGCTTTTCTTCAAACAAATATTCTAATGTTGAACATAATGAAATTAGAACAGCGTGAAACAGGATTAATAAGAATTTTTCTTCCAGCAAAACTCATTACACAGTTCTACCAACTTTCGGAAATTCTTTTTCCCTCAGACAAGATCTGGAATGTTCGAGATTTATTTAATCTACAAAATTAAACTCCGCTTACATTCCCATTCAATAAAGTTCAAAAAGTTAGTTGGCCAAACACTTTTTCTCTATGAAATGTTATTTGGAGCAAGATTTCTCGGCAAAAGCTTAAATCTGGTTAATGGTTTATTTGTCCTTTTACAGGTGAATGCATTTTCAAACTCTTTTACAAAACTGATTTTGAAAATAAAAGTGTTACGCCGCTTATAAAACAATATTTAATGAGGAACAGCGGCACGATTTTTCGTGGGATTTGTAAGCAAATTTCACATATTGGCTATTTAAAAATAAACAATGCATATATCGTCCCTAAACTTTGATGGCTAATGTGCAATATTTTTTATTAAAACTGCTTCCATGCAGTATTTAAAACTAAAAAACTTATTAAATTATAAATTACAATGCTTAATAAAGTTACTTAACAGATTTCCTATGTTTAAAACTCATGGACTTATTTATTAGACTGAGAAACTAGGTGCTACATTCAAAAGGGGTGTTTGTATTTTATCTACGTCACAAATATTGCACAAACATGTTTTAAATGATTCTTCAAAATTGTAAAACATTTTTTTTTAATTCCACAAATGCTGCGCAAAATTTTAAAACCTTTTCTAAATGTTTTATAAAAATAAACACTAAGCGAATTTTAACTGTGCACTTTTCATTCGCTAATAATGAGCATTTTCAATAATTCATTAGGATATCAGAAATTAATTTTTATAAGCATTGGAAAAAAGTGTCAAAAATTAATAAAAACCTATTATACATATCACTTCACCTGTATTACTAACGTCTTATCTGTGAAAAGAAATCTTTAATTTGTTAATGGAAATTTTCAATACTTTGAATAGCAAATATAGTTTCAAATTTTATTCATTAGTTTAAGGAACCCAAATTATTTTCAAGTTTACTCATTCATATTTTAACAGTTAAAACTAATGTTTAAGTTTTAATGACTCTTTATATTTTTAGCGTTAATGTTTCAAAGCCTAACAATGAGGGGTCGACTTTTTGTCATATTTATTTCCATAAAAGAATTTTTAACGCCTTTTGCGATTGAATATCGATTAAGAAAATAAGAAATTAATTTAAATTTAAAAAAGGTAAATACTTTGTTTTTTACCCTGTTTAAGTAGAAAAAGCGACAAAGAGAAATTTTCTTAATTTTATGCCGCGTAATTTTTTATTTTCTTCCCTTAAATTTAAGATTATTCAAAATAAAAACATTAATAAATTAAAAGTTGTGAGACTGTTTAACATTTAGCTTTTAGTCTCTTCGTAGGAATGTTATAAAAAATCTTAACTCCATAAGATCTCTTTATTATAAAATGGAATTACATCCTGTTACATGAAGCAAGAGCCAAAAACAAAATAATGCAAATCCACTCAAGTAAACAATTAATAAAACTGATTGCGTATTTAAAGTAAAAAGAGAAATCAAAGCAACTTGTTAATTATGTTTAAAGAAAAAGTAGAAGAAGATGTAAATAAAATGCCTTCTGCTTATTCTCTTACAAAAAGAAAAGACTGAAATTTCGTTGCAACCTGTTTGAGAAAAACAACATAAATTAACTAGATTGCTGTTTAAATTAGTGGCATACTTTTAACTTTAAAAGCAGCTTCATCTAAACAGAAAATTATGTTTTGAAAGAATGGTAAAATTCATTTTAAGAAAAAGGCTCTGTATGATTCGGTTCGCAAAAAGATTATATGTTCAAGACATTTCTAAACATTTACTGCTAATAGCCTTTCTAAATCGTTATTGATGTTCCTGTTTTAAAAAACTAAAATGAAAAAATATATATATAATTCTAAAAAAGGAAAATAAAAACTAAACATCACAATTAGAAAACAATAAACGAGTGCTTTTTACTATATGTGCCTTCACCCAAACCCATATGCTCATTTTTCCACAACTTACCCTATCTTTACATTATTTCATGCATGTTACGTTCATCGCTACAACTAGAGATTGCAATACCGGACCAAAAATTCAATACCGATATTCGGTATTTTTAAAACGTGACACCAGAACACCGGTATTAATACCGGTATTTGAAATTTCTCAAAAATTGCTTGAAAACATATTGTTTCGTTGCTACATTACATGATTTTGTACAAAAAATGCATTATTATGAAAACTTATTGTGAACAAATAAAAAATGAAGGAATCAATGTCATAAAAAATCAAAACAAGTAAAAAACAAAACGCATCTATTGAATTGTTTCTAAATCCGGAACTCATTTAAGTGTTCAACTTTCCTATAGTTGAAACTACTCTTTCTGAATTCACGCAGGTCGGTGGCACTCTTAACAATGCGTGATTCACCTCCTCTAATTTAATTGCCTAAAAGTATTTTATCTTCAAAAATTCTGTCTGTTGCATGTCGTTTTTGGATAAACCCTTTTGTGTGCGTGTTTCTTTCGTATTGTGTGTATTTCTATTATATTTTTAATTTAAAGCGAATTGAAATTTCTTTCCTGAGAGACGATATTTTTCCAATATAGACATCATTTTCTATTGAACAAGAGGGTTTTGTGCTTACCTTTTATTAGCCCTTTGGTTTGAAATTTAAGATAAACTTGACTAAGTTTGATATTGTTGGTTTCTCTTATATATTTGTTTTTGCTTTCTTTTTAAAATTCTTTGCACTTATAATTATGTAAATATCTGAAAATATCTTTGAATTTGTGAAAAGTATTTATGCTTTTCCTAAATGCAAATTTTTTTGGCAATATATAGTTTCTAAACATTATCTTGCCAAGTATTAAGCCATATAGCGAGACGGCACAAAAAACCAATACCGTTGCCAACAAATTGCCATTTGTAATGCTAACAAGAAACAGTTTTTGTCAAAATTTAATACAGTTGAGACAAATATTTAAGAAAAAAATCATAAAGCATTCCTGCAATTGATAGTTTAAATAAATTGTTCATAGGACAATGGGGGGGGGGACATTCAAAGTTACACTCAAAATTAACTTTCCCGAAAGAGAAATGAGCAATCAGGGAAATGGAAAAAATAAATACATGTTGCACAAAAAACTTTTGTTTAATGATATTCTATTAGATCATGCTTTTGAAGCTAAATTTTTACATCAATAGATTGATATCGGTTCTGTATCATGGGAAAATAAATGTACATCTTTATACATAAAGGGCTAATCTCTGTCCGGATGTCCGGGGTAAACTTCAAAACTACTGGAGGGATTTTAACCATTTTTTCACCATAGATAGCTACATAATCGGGGAACAACTTAGGCTATAATTTATTGCTAAAAAACTTAGTTTAAAAACGGCGTGATCGAAAACCGTGAATGTCATGTAATTTCCACATCAAATGACTAAAGATTAAACCCATTGTTTCGAAAATTCGTTACCTATCAACAGCAACATTAAAAGTAATCATAATGTAAATTTTGAATCAAGGCTTCTCCGGAGCAAACATGAATCTAAAGTCATTTAAACATTTGGAAACTCACTTTTTGTACGCTTAAGTAAACATAGTAGAGAGTATTTTTTTTTTGTGTACTATTTAAAGTAAATAGAGTGCAGAGTTTTTTTTAGTGATCTTTGTTTTTGTTAGATATATTTTGGAAATCTTCAAATTTTTATATGCTTCACTTTGCGCTTTCGTTTCTAAATGAATACTCTTTCTTTCTTTATACTTATTGCTGTTTTACTTTTATGGGTAAGGATGAAGCTCAATTTTTAATGACGTCAAAGCGGTGTGTTTTGAGTTCTTTCAGATAAAACAGAAAACAAAAGAAAGTAGCGATTGGCTCTCACAATTATTACTGACCCAGGCAACGCCAGGTATTTTTGCTAGTTTAAAATATAAGTACATATTTAATAAGTTAAGTCCAGTAGAAAATTCTTGAATTAAAACTATTTATTATATTCAGCTCATACCGAAAATACCGGTATTTTCCTCAGCAAATACCGGTACTACTAAATTGCAAAAATTTCTCGAAATACCGGTACACCGTAATGCAATCCCTAGCTACAACTAAGTTTTGCTCTTCAAAAAATTAGAATCAAGAGCGATGAGCAAAGTTAGAATCAAACCCTAAGATAAAAATGTTAGAGTTGATTCTAAGCATGTTACTTGTTAAATAATGTACGATTGCAACAAATAGGAATTTAAAATCTGAGAGCTTTCTCCATTGAATATGTAACTAGGAAGTTCCAAAAAATGTCCATCGTACGTAAAAAATATCGTTCATCCGTTTGGAATCAATTATTTAAATACGCAAGCATGTTTTCGCCAATAAAATCGAGACAGCATACTAATTTGGTTTTGATTAAAATATCTGTTAATTAAAGGGCTTCAAGAATGAAACGGGCAATGGTATCTGAAAACATCTAAACGTTATTTGTCTTTCATGTTGTTAGTTTAATTAATATGATTATAACTTGCATAAAAGAAAACAAATATCAGTCGCTTTTGGAGCAAATGCCGCCAAAACTCTGAGGATAAAGTGCAAACGTATACATAAACATTACATGCGAGCAATTGGAGTAAATAAAATGTTGATGCCATTCGTATCTAAACACCTTTTATTTTTTCCATTTTGCAGGGAATTCAAATAAATATTTTATTTGTTACAGTTGCCGGTCGCCTTGTTTAGTTGTCAGAGAAGTGTGACTGAGATGGGAAGGTCCCGGGCTCGAATCCCGGCTCTGATATTGATGTAGGGGAATTCAGGGCAAAGTGAAATAGCGGGATAAAGTGAAATGGTGAAATATTTACTCCGATTTTAGTGTCACATGCCAAGTTCTATTTTAACTTGCAGTAACATATGTAATATATTCCAGTAAAGAAAAAAAAACCTTTGAAAATCAAAGCATATGATAATACAAGCAATTTTCAATAATTAATACTTAAATTGTAATATTTTGTTGTAAGTCAAAAATTATTTTGACAGTATCAAATGATAAAGTAATTGCTATTAAAATTTTATTATTTGGGACTTTCTAATATTTAGTGCAGTATTTTTCTTAGTTAATATTTAGCTTATTTGGATTTTTTTTTTTTTTTTTGAATTTGCAATACTTTTCACAATTAGTGAAGTTTATGCGGCGCAAAGTGGATAGAACAAAGTGAAATAGTACATTTCGTTTACTTATTCAATCATTTACCAAATCACAAACGTATTTGTTTATTAACTAATTAATTTACCCATTCCTTCATTTAATATTTCACTTATTAATTCATTCGTTCACTTATTTTCTTATTCATTCCCTATTTTATACACTCATTTATTTTTCCTCATGTATTAATTAATAAATTAATTAAATTATTAGTTTATTGTTTCATTATCTTTTATTTATTAAAAAATCCTTTCATTTGCTCACTATTCTGTCCAAAAAACATTTTCACAATCGAATAAAAAATATTTCCTTCGAAAAATATTTCATTTTTCACTTTGCCCCATGAAAAAAAAAAAGAAAATTTTCCAATTTTTTTTGAAGGCTCAATTTTATTGTCAACAATTAAAAATAATGCTTCAATGCATGCTTTTTTTACAAAATATAATGTTCTTTCTTTATATACTGTAATTTTCATAACAATTAAATTTGTTCCTTTTTGAAAAAGAACAGTCCTTTTAACTATTTCACTTTGCCCCACATTCCTTTACTTTCTCTCTCCTGTTCTTGTCCTTTCTTTAAGTGAATCTGTCGTTGTGCTGTGAATGGTTGCCCACCCTATACAAAGTTCCTCATGGTATGTGTGTACTGTAGAAATTGGGCTTCACACCAAGTTACGGTAGAGATGGAAAAGTAAAGCAGCGCACCCCCCAAATTGGCACCCTAGCTGGTTTAAAACAGCATCTCGTAGTTTCAATAGCGCATTCGGTATGGCAATTAACCAGACTGCTCGTGCTGATATCCTAACCATTAGGTTTGGTGTGGAAGAATGAAAAAAATGAGTGTAGTTGTTCTTCATACTTCAAGTCTAAGTGGCATGTTATTCCAATCCTCTATTGAGTTTAGTAAGTTTTTCATTCTTGTTTCAGTAAAGACGTTATTGTGTTAAAATATCGTGATTATGATAAACCTAAAAATCAAGCAACGGATAAATTTGAAATTATGTGTAAAATTTAAAAATTAATAATCTTCTTTACTAATAATGAAGCTGAAAGTATCTCTGTCTGTCAGGATCTCTGTGACGCGCATAGCGCCTAGACCGTTGGATTAATTTTCATGAAATTTGACACAAAGGTAGTTTGTAGCATGGGGGTGTGCACCTCGAAGCGATTTTTCGAAAATTCGTAGTGGTTCTTTTTTTATTCCAATTTTAAGAACAAAATTATCATAAGATGGACGAGTAAATTACGAAATTATCATAACGTGGAACCGCAACATGGGCACAAGCCAATTGGCGAGATACGAAATTATCATAACGTGGAACCGTAACATGGGCACAAGCCAATTGGCGAGAAAATTCACGATACATTATTTGTAAATATACAGGCGAACCAAAAGATCTTTTAATTTTTCTATTACGGGTAAAGCCGTGCGGGTACCACTAGCACTTTTATGGAAAAAAAAATCCACCTAAATGCCTTAAATTATTAATGGAGGTGTATTCTTCTTCTTCTTCTTCTTCTTTTTTTTTGAAAGGCACAAAGGTTTTTCGAGAGTTGGAGAGGTTCTTGAAGGTGTAAAAATTACGATTAACATGTGATAGAAAGAACTAATTTTATTTTTTTAAGTAATAAAACCTTGCACAGAGACCGACTTTCGGGTTTTCGGAGGATGTCAGCTATTACAAACATTCACCCAGATAACTTTTTGAAAAAAAAAAAAATCAAGATTCGTATAGAACGAAAGTTCACGAACAACTGTTACAAAATACTGACTTCCTCAGTACTCGATGCGAAATCAATGAAACAGTTCTTGGAGGGCAAAGTCATTATCGTGCTCAACCATTAACTGCAGTTACCACATCTCACAACATGAGAATTCTACCTGTTTCCAAGAGGGAAAGGTGCATTGAAAGGAGAAAATTTTCAGTCTGTAAAAGAGCTAAAAGCGAAAACGGCTCTACTGGAGATGGCGATACCAAAAAACCTGCAGCACTGTTTTAAATAGTAAAAAATCTCGATGTATTTGAACATATCTTACTACTATTAAATATGCGAAAGTTTGTCTGGATGTATGGATGTTTGTTACTCTTTCACGCAAAAACTACTGAGTGGCTTTTGGTGAAACTTTACAATAATACAGCTTATGCCTCAGAATAACACATAGGGTAGTTTTCTTCCAGTTATGGGGGGCAAAACCCCCTTAGGGGAGCAATATAACACAATTTTGGTATAAATTCTCTAATATGGGGATGAAAAAATACTTGCACATATTTACATTATATGTCCATCGAAAGCTCTGATTTTTCTGCAGAAGATGATACCTATTCGAAATTTCTAAGTAGAATAAAAAACGAGTTATGAGTTTTTTAGTTCCATATCCGAAGGCTTTCCTCAACTCAATACAGTATTTAGTGTATTATCTCAACTCCCTGTCGATAGCGACAATTGTTGTATTAATGACTACCTTTGCTTTTCGTGACTGTTCAAGGCTTTGCTGAAGTTTAATTTCATATTTCGGAAATTCCTCAAATTTGTATATTTTTAAGTATCGTTTTTTTCGTTTCTAAAAGAGTACTATTTTGTTCTTCATACTTATTGCCATTTTACTTTTATGGGTTAGAAAGGAGCTCTATTTTTAATCACGACAAAGCGGTGTGTTTGAGTTATTTTAGTTACAGCAGAGAACGAATAAAAGTAGCTATTGTTTCTCATAATTATTACAGACCCAGGCAACGTCGGGCGTTTTTGCTACGTACAACTATCTGGTAACTAAATAAAGTTATGAAATAGAATCGGCCCCTCTACCCCCAGTTATCGTCGAATAAAGATTTATTTTTCGCCAGGAACGGCCAAATACATGCAAACATTTTCTTTATAGCGTCTTCTGTTCGGAATTAAAAATCATATCTTATGAATATAGATTAACAAACATTTTCGCAGTTTCATAAACTTGGCAAGTCTCTGGCGAATGTATGGTACTGTGGTCCTTTGGCGATTAATAATGTATTTGGATTTATTATTTTACATTTTAACGCTGCTTTTAATTGCAAAAATATGAAATGAAACTAAACAAATGACATTTTAAAAACTTATTTGATAGAAAGAGTTATGATAACGTGCTCGGGACGAGTGTTTAAAAATTTTGGCGCTACAGCCATTACAAAAGTTGCATTAAGATGTAAAAATTCCGCCAAATTAATTTTGGTAAAAAGATCATTAAGTACTATGAGATATTGAAGTTAAAATTAATCCGCCAAATTAGTGAAGCAACACTTTTAAATAACATTAAAACTACTATTAAAATGTAAATTAATCTACCAAATTCATTTTTATTTCCAATCTTACCAGGCGACTACGTTAGTGCATTGGCGAATTATTTAAAATTTTTATGAAACTTTTCATTTTCTTTTTTCTTTTTCCTGTGTGTATTTTTAAGGGTTAATGATGCTAATTCGGATTTTGTGGAATTAATGTCCCTATTTTAATGGCGACAATGGAGATCATTGTTCTTTCTTTCTTTCTTTTATTTTGTTTTTATTTTTTTATTTGTTTTTTTATCCTATCAGACCTGTACTGCTGAAGGTTTTTGGAAATAATTATGACTGAGATCATCAAAGGGAAATGTTATTTGAAAACGCTGATAGAGACCATTCTAATAGAGACTTTTGGGGATTTTTCTCTTTGCGAAATGAGAAGTTTTTTGTACTATTTCCTCATTTAAATGGGAACTTAAAAAAAACTGTTGTCCTTACTCTGATTTTAATGGTATTTTCACTCTGAACTTATTGGCATTGTAATTAGGATCGTTTACGTTATTTAGAAACAGTTGATTTCCCTCTAATGGTGATTTTAAAGGTTTGATATTCTCACTCTAAAGAGACATTATTAGAATCAGGATTTGTAGCGATTGTTGACCATATTTTGCGACGATATCTCCGGTAAGAAGCTATACATTACAGATTACACAATAATTTAGATAGCCGATGTAGCACTGGATATTATTTGACGGAGATCGGGATTATAAGGAAACTGTTTCACTTTATTTAAGAATAATTGACCTCATTCGAATAGGATTTTTTGAGAATTACCCAAACTAACTTCTTTAGAACTCCTGAACGTTTTCGTGATTTATTTTGTGTGATTTTTTGGGTGTCTTTCCAGTTTCGCAGACATTTCATTTACTCCCCTTCCCCCTGATTTTCAGTTTTAATCATACCTTTTTATACATTTAAATGGGAAGGCCATTTTAAATGTCGGCGAAACTGGGGAGAAACCATTTTTTGGTAACTATTTGACCTCTGCCTGTGTTGACCGTTAACTTGAATCGATTGAAAAAAAACTACATCAACGTAAGCGAAGCCGCGGGTAAAAGCAAGTTATTTATAAAATGAAAAATAATCAAATAAGCTTTTGACTTCAATATGAATAAAGTGAAAAACCCACGTAAATAAAAATCAAATTTTGAAGAAAATACAGCAAATAACTTTTTGAAGGCTACAATGGAACATCTTCATTTGAGTTCTCTCGTATATTTTTAGTTGTGTGGTGTGCTTCTTGCACTGGTGATGAGGTTCCATTGTAGTATTTAAACAGCTATTTTTCTGTATTTTCTTGAGATTTTGTGCTTTATTCACGTTGGTTTTGTACTTTATTCATTATTTATTGCAGCATAACTTTTATATCTTTTTACTCATAACGAAGAATCATATACCTTCATGTTAAGAAACTTGGTGTGTCTTACTTACTGCATGCGAGTTTTTCCACATGTTAAGGGCTTTTTACGCTTATTTATTTCTTAGAAAGGGAATAAAAGGTCTTTGTATAATGCTCCCCCCCCCTCCGAGAAAAAAAGTTTCTAAGACTAGTACGAATATTTAATTGTCGCCCATCGTATATACCATAAATGTATTACTAATAAAAATTAGATTTCCGTTCAAATTAATGCTCCAAAATAATTTTTCAATATAAAATATTCATTAAACATTAATACCGTTACGTTTTCTAACCAATTAAGCTAGTTTTAGCTTATAGTGTTAAAAATAATTTAAACCTTAAGCATTGTTTATAAGTACAAAATATCATTTGGCATGTAATAAACATAGGTTAGAAGAGTTGCATACATAAAGTCAGTAAAATATTCTGTTACACAAATCATATAAAGGAGTAGTTCCAAATAAAGCCGAAATAACTAAATTAAACTTCACATTTCATCCGAAAATTACACTCGCACTCTGCTGCATGCCTCGATGCATTAGTGACCAAGTATGAGGAATGTATATCCATTATCATTCAAAGTAATATTCAAAGGTCCAATTCATTTATTTTCAATTCGGAATGTCAGATCTATACTCTCAAATATGCGCATATGTATTTCACTATTTCGACGGACACAAAGAAGCACTTACATTTGAACGCTACAAGTAGAGTAGTAGTTGGAATTACAATATCTATGTACGTATAGATCTATATTCCTATGTATCTTTCATATAGTGTATATAAAGTTTCAGCAGGATTCATGTATTTTCTTATGAATCCTACATTTGTTTTCAGTTTTTGAGAAATATGAGCAGTCCAAGTCGTCAGTTGTATTTTTTCCTTTCTGAATGTTTCTTTTAGCATGGTGTTTTCTGCTTAAAAAGATAAGTTTCGACTGCTGTAAACATACGCGAATACGTTTCCTTAAATTTTCACCAGGTTTTCGTGACTATAAGTTATTGTAAGAAATAAATAGCTTTGTGCCAAAAAATAACAGGAAATATCCAACGTTTGTAGTGCAAATATAAAGATTACTACAGGCACGTGTATCGAGATTTCAAGTAACCCCTTTTCCAATGCAAAATAGTGAGCTTTTGGCTGTAAAGACATCCGGTAAAAGTTTTTAGCATATTTTTGTTCAAGGAAGAAAGCAATTCTCTTCATTCATATTTATTTTTAATGCAATTTACCGACTTGAGTTCAAAAATTGATTTAATACATTGGTTTCTAAAAAGTTTAAATATCTGATAAAGAAACATGCTCATCATTTAGCAAATTGAATATATTTGTTCTGATATGATATATAAGGCAGTAAGAAGCAAAGGGATGTAAGTGGACGTCTTCAAGTTTTGAGAAAAACACGTTTAAAGAAAATATCCTAGGTAGGCTTTCATTGATATTTTTTCTGAATCATGCTGTATAGCAGCAACTACCAGGGCTACTAGTACCATCTCTTGCCCCAAAACCAGAGGAGAGGTTCACCTACCATGTGTACTGGTCATTTCCTTTTTTTAAATTTTCTCACTTACATCCCTTTGCTTCTCACTGCCATATGTTAAAAGAAGAATAGTCTTACTACGTTGCTACGATAGTGCTCTAGAGAATCGTTCACAGATGAAAAAGATATATTTTTCAAAAGCCGTGGTTGAGAAACACATTTTAATAAAATACCTTCAGTTCAAATGCTGATGCTATTTTGTGAGGCGATGAGAAAAAGAAAAAAAGATTCGAATTGAGAATCATAAAGACTATCTGCTTTGTCATGACAACGAACCTGGAGACACAATGTTAGGAGTCGATCAGTTATTCAAAGAAATATCGCATTGTAACTGTGTTCCTTAAAAACTTTCTGGGGTGTGTTTTCTTTATACAAGTTTGCTTTGAAACTGCGTTACAACGAACACCAATGCAACAAAATAAATTTTAGCCTAGATTTCATTTTTATTACATACCTAAATCTCATTACAACGAGCAGCATTTGCTGTTAACTGCAGTTCGAAACGGTAAAGGGACTTGAATGTATTATCTGATCACACATGATTCAGAATTGTAGAGTTTCTCATATCTCAAGTATAGTTAAATGAGTTTCTTAAGAGAACTTTTCCACCAAATATTTCAATTCAATTAGACACGGAAAAACATTAAAAAGTGCTATGCATTTCGAATATTTTTACTTAAGTTTCAAATGAGAGAATTTTTGACTACCACCTACACTTTGATCAGACACGGCGTGCATGATGATATTTTTTGTTTCATTAGTTTTAAATGAGAGTATTTATGAATTTATGCCTAGTAATTTCGTTTCTATTAGTGACCGCGCTTCATCGTGGCGCTTCTTGAAACGCAAATACTGCTACATAGCATTAAAATGATAGCTTTTTATGTCTAGTGCGTCCGTTCCGATTGCAAAAACGCAGCATCATAGCGTTTTTAGGAAAGCAAATTTTGTAGCCTAAGTTTCCAAAGAGAAAACCGTTTCCATATAGCGTTTCTTCCATTTTATAAATTGTTTCTTGCATTTGATATCAGATCATTTATATTTCCCCATAATGGTTCGATCAGACAAGCTACGGTATCATGTCGTTTCTTGTAAATCAATTATAGTTATATTCAGGGCCTTAACCAGACCTTTGTTTCGAGCAGGGTTTAGATGGACATACCTGTAGATTCTTCAATATCACTCGCATGCATTACATTAATAACATCGTATTAGTACACCGTCATAAATGCTGCATCCAGCAATTTCCAGGTGCGATTTTGAAATCGTTTTTTTTTCTTCCCATTTTTGTTTTCGTTTTTCTTTTAAATATATTAATTAAAGGAAGGAAGGTGCTGCTTTAAGGGAATTCACACGCGCAAATGTAAAAAATGCTAGGTGATTTTAATCTAGGAAGAAATAAAATCTAACATGTGTACTATAAAACTGTTGTGTAATAATGTTTTTTAACAACTGAAAAGAATTGTAGCTACATACACACATTATAGTACTTCTAACATTCAAGTTTTTTGACACTTATAACAATACGTGACGCATAGAGTACGGTATTTTCAATTTTTAAAAATGTCGATGTTTTTGTTTCAATGTGATTTGTATTATAAGAAATAAAAAACTAAATAAATCTTTCAAGCTCATAAACTGGTTGAAAAGAAAATTAATGAAACAGTTATACTCCGCGGATGATAGAAATTGTATTCAAAACAAACTCACGACCCTAGGAGAAAAAAAACATGAACAAGAAAGAAAGTTACAAGAATCCCGACGATGGGAATTTTCTCGCTTTCTAAGGATTAAAAATGTGGTCTGACGAAAAAAAGTATAAGAAAAATTTATTTTTGAAACAAATTTGAATAATTTCGGAGGAAGTTTGAACCCTATAAACCTCCCCCTTACATGCAGTCCTGGTAACATTAGCTACAAAAAAGTATTATTTGTAAGCGATACTAAGGCAGAATCATAACATTTATTGCAACTCGCTAGCAGTCGCATGAGCTCAAAAGACCGAACAATTATACCTAGTGTTTCTGCTTCGATCTGGGATATTAGTTTCCATGTCTATGCAATTTTTGTAAAACAACTTTTCATTAATGTACCAGGTACAGGCCTGCGCATTATCTTACGGTAGATAATAAGTAAGGTGTTCAATATTGTATGAGGGCAACCACGAAGTTTTCTGAGGGGTCTCGAAATTCGTCTGAAGCAACTTCAGTAATATTACTAAAATGTATCTTTGTCAAAGATAAACGCTTCAGTACAACATTTATTCTAAACGGATGATATACAATATTAATGTATCCCTATATGTTTCTTCTTAAATAAAATATGAAAAAAAAAGAAAAAGAAAAACCTGTTTGGGAGTCAAAGCTGTTAAGAAAAACTGCTAAAAGCAAGTAAAAAAAAGTTCAGCTGATAAAAAGCCATACGTAATAATTAATTACCTTTTTGTGGAATAGTAAAAGCAAAAAAAAAAAAAATATTGTTACACGAAATCTTAAGATATTGAAAATGTGAATTTTGAGATTACAGGATAGGTTAGAAGCAATAAAAATACTTCAGAGAGATGAATAATGTATTTCTGGATGTAATACATTTATCTTTCGTTAAAAACACTTCTAAATGTCAGATTTTTTTGAAAGGCATTTTTACAACATGCGTACTCACAACAGGTGAGGTTGATTTGCCCAGCAGAGTGAAGTATAGCGTAATTGTATTATTGCAGTAAGGCCACCTAAGCTATGAAGGTCTGTTGGGATCTATCCTGAAAATTTGATGTAATTTCCGATCCAGTTTTTATTTTTAGTGTTATTTTTTAATTTTAAGAATTATTATTTACTATCATTTTTATTTCCTCTCCAGGATTTTTTTTTAACTCCAGGTTTTTTCAACTATAGGTTTTTTTCAACTCCATGTTTTACAAATCTAGATTCTGCTGCTGCCGTGTCTTAGCTGCACGTTTGCCTGGCACGTGCATATCATTTCTTTTTCAAGGTCTACATTTGATTGTTTCTTCCTTTTGAAGGTTCACCTGAAAACGCTTTCGTTAATTATTTTTCAGGTAAGTTTTCTTGTTCAATTTTCTTCCAAGGCTCTCCGGGAAGGTAGCAAGTTATTGGGAACTTCCCTCTTGCTAAACAGAAAGGGCCTTGTAACCTTAGGGACCGGTCCTCGCCTTGAGAAAGTGTCGGTCCCTGGTTCACCTTTTTTCATTTTGGTGTTCTTGCTTTTTGCATCTTCAAGCTCATTTAGATTGTTTATTCTCGAATATAAGAAAAACATCGTTCTCATATACTAATATCATAGTAATTATATACCCATGTCCTAACAGACACATAACTGCATAATTTCAGTGCAAGGGAAAACATTCACCAATTCGTAACAATTAATGCGTGCTAAGTTTATAGTGCAGCTAATCATTATAATGTTATATCCATACAAAATAGTTTCTCTAATATAATTAATATGCTAATAAGTTTAAATATTTAGATATTATTAATGAAAATTGATACATTATTGCACTATCAAATTCTGACTAGGAAAATTAATTTTCAGCTCTCAGGTTTCAATATGAATAATTCATCTGTTTACCAAAATTTTGACCTGCAAAGGATTCAACGTTCCTGTCATTATATCTCATCATAATACCTAACAAATTGAAAGCTTTTGTGTCGTCCTACGTTGGTTGTAAAAGACATTTTAAACGATATTTTCTTATTCAAATGGATAGAAAAATAAACACTTGTTACTTACAGATTGGAAACATGAGGAATTTTTCGAGACAACTTTGAATTATTAGCCAACATTGTTTTTTGGAACGTAGACAACATACATTTTTGTATACTTTACCAAAAATATACTTCAAATTTACATTAATGGTAGTTAAAGCAATTCATGCTGCTTTAACAGCAATTTAAATAAAATATGATATGGCTAGTGAAACGTATGATTTGTTATTGCTGTATATTAGCTATGGGTGTTATTCTACACTGTATTTTCTTGCGTTTAGATAGCTGAAAAGAATATGCGAATTAAAAACAATATCAAGAGATTTAATTTTTAAGCCAAATAAACAGACAATCGCTGAAGTTTCTACGTACTGATAAGGTTAGGATAAAATAGCCCTATTCCGTCTCATAGCCCAATTTTGTACCTTTAGTACTTTTTCTAGTCTGACACTAGGTGTCTCTACATGTGAGATTTTTTGTTGGTTGCGGTCAAGAACGCTTTTTTTTTTTTTTTTTTTTTTTTTGTGCAAGTTTCACGAGATCCCTTTTTCTGATTTTTGAAAATGTGAGTTAGCGTAAAAATATTTGTTTCATTTTAAATTGTGTGTTTATCTAGTTTTAATTGACGTATTTGCTTAGGGTAAGGTATAAACTAAATAATCTGAGCATTTTGCCATGCTAGGTTTTTTGTTTTTATGAAGTTGTTTACATAAAAAGTATTTATGAAGACAAACATGGCGCAATGCAAAAGCCTTTTCCCTCAATGCGCATCGTGGTAGCAGTGCTCCGGAGCGAGGAACAAGAAAAAAAAATCAATTGTGCCACTTGATTGAAGGGTTGGAAAATCAATCTTAAAATATTTAATTCAATATTCTGTACTAAATAGCACAATTTGATGTTTTAAATTATTACAATTCTTAATCCCTTTTTATTATTGTTACATGGTTTTTGAACTATTATTATTTTTTTACTAGTTGTATTTGAAGGGGGATGAAAATAGGAAAACTATTTTCAATTTTGGTAAAAGTGCATTTTTTGAAAACTTTTTTTTAACAGGCTTGAAATCCAAGGTGTAAGCTTATTTGGTTATAATTGTGTACAACATTTTCTCCAGAAACATAGCAAAAACTCTAACAAAATAAATAAACATTTTCAAAAAAAAAATTGAATTTAAATCGAAAATATGGATTTGCTATTTTTAACGCCAGAAGATATGTCACAGTTAAAAGAATTATGTTTCAAGTGCATGCGAAATAATAACTTTCGGGCTCAACTGAAAGTAGCAATCTTATTTGTAAGTGTAACATTTTACTAGAGAAACAAACCTTCCTACCACCCTTTGATTATTTACTAGTATGCACAGAATTAAATTTTCAAAATGCATCTTTTTTTGTATTCTTTAAACATTATTTAGATGAGTTAATTCTATGTCTTCCAAACTCTCTACGGAGATCAGCATCGCATGCCCAATTATAAATGTCTTTCGTTATAAAGCACAAATATTTCCACTGATTTAACATTAACAACACCAAAAATAGCTGACAAACTTGGGACAAACAAAGGACTTGTTTGTTAAGTAATTGAAAACGCACTGAATTCCCTGCCTGCAGTTCGGCTACACCCAAAAGAGGAAAAAGACTTAAGTTCATTAATTCCACCAATTTCTTTTACGAAGAATCTAACAGATGTTAATAAGCAGTATTAAGACGTATATGCTGCGGTTTTAAAAATCAACACTTTCATTTTGCTTTTGTTTTAAATTGGTAATCACTAATATTATTCCGCTTAAATAAAAGAAAACTCACACATTTGTAAAACTTTGTTTTAGACTAAGCTAGTTATTAAATTATTGAAGTTATTTTTTTTTAGGAATCATATGTTACAAGTGTTTTTTTTTTTTTCTGAAAACTCTTAACAAACAGGTGATTGGAGGAGAAAAGACAAGTGAAATGTAAATATAATAACTAAATTCAAAAGTGTTTAACAAATAATATGAAAGAAAAAAATGCTATGATCAAATTTATTTTTAGTACTATAAATTGAGCGTAATCCTTTATGTAGTTTTAATTCTAACTATACAACGTTTAGCAAAAAATAATAACGAAAGATTGCGTAAGAGGTTTCGATGAAATTTATTTTTATGAAGGTTTTGTGACAAATTTTAATTTATGGACCGCATACTTAAACCCAAAATGGCACCCCAGCTCATGACGTTTGACACCTACCGCAGTCCGTGATGCCAGATTATGTAAGTGTTTAACTAAAACCTAATTGAAAATTAATGCTTACTAAATTATCACTGCACGTGATCAATCTCCAAGAGCTTAGAACTAATCTTACAAACACATAACCGGTTATTTGAGGTCAAATGGAGCTCATTGATTTGAAATTGGATTTAATTCGAGAATTTGACCAGTGTTATCAAGTATTCCCATCATTATGATTGGGTGCAACATGATCATTTAAAATTACATTGCTATTTTCATTGGATTATTGATTTTGTTCTAAGAATTGCCACTAGCAAATTTTGCCTCATGACTTTCGAATGAATGTAAATAAGCGTCTTTAAGATACATTTACAACTGTGTTTTGAGTGTTAAACTATATTAAAGAGCATGACCTAATATTATTACATTATGTTGTCTTGAAACTGATTGTAACTATCATATTCGTCTTAAAGTAGGAGAACACCCTAAATTTCGAAAAAATTGATTTCCAGTTTTTTTGTGAAACTTTAGAGGGCCCCAGTGTTTTTTTTTTCTTCAGAATCCGGACTTGTTTTTTAAATTGATGAATTATTGATTAAACTACAATAAATTTACTAAACTCAAATGCACTGCTGAAAAAAGAATTTAATTTTTCCTTCTTGATTTTTTCATAACAATGTTTTCAAAGTTTTCTTTTACGCCAGCAGCTCCAGAGAAAAAAAGTACTAACCCTAATGATTTCAAACTTTGCAAAAATTGCACTTAAGACTATCAGTGTGATATAAACCTCGAAAAGTTAATGTACGTGCAATAAGTGGTTTTGAAATAATAATCAATTAAATTTAGGTGGCAAAAAGCACATTTTTCGGAAGAAATTTTCAAACATTTACCCATAAAAACTTGTTTTTAGTTAATCATTTCCTAATTGTAGGGTCATATCACTCTCTGGTATCTAACAAAGAGATAGGCATAATAAGGTGTGAAAAAGAGAATGCACTGGAAATGTTAAGGAAATGGTAATTTTTTGCTAAAACTATGGCTATTTTACTTTTTGAAAACTTAGATTTTTTTTCAACAAATACGTAGTCGAAATGTGTTATTTATGTCATATTTAATAACCGTATACAGTTTTAGAAAGGCACAATGAACATTCAAATGCAGAGCATTTTGAAGCCCAGGTTTAATTCTTACTGCTCAATTAAAAAAGACAATATTGTTAAGATTTTTTTCAAGGAATCAACTTGAGTCAACGATATCAAACCTTTAAGTATTAAATAAAAACATTTGTTCACATAACAAACGTTTTTAATCTGATAAGGTATTCACCTAATATATATTAATAATTTCCTCATAGAATTACGCAATTTGTTTATTACCAAAGGAAGAAGGAAAAAAAGAAAAACAGCACTTCATAATCAAATTTTTTTCCCCACGAAAAACAAGATATTTTTACTCTCCTGTTTTTGTTTTCTAAGAGTCATGCGATTGATCTAAACAAGCCTGGAAGTATCGCTTCGAAATAATCAAACTCAATTTACGAGATTTTTAGGGTCTTTAATTGCATATATGCCGAGCTTCGAGCACTGTTCTTGAAACAGTGTCTTTACTATTTCTTTCTTGACCTTTGAAACATTTCTAGCTGGCTGGCAAGGAAACGGAAAAATGCTATTATATAAGTCTAATGTTTTGTGAAAATACTTTTGAATTTTTTATATTGGGTCAGAGAAACTTGCATGTAAAAAGAGAGCAGGCCATAGAAACTCACAATGAAGATTTTAATTACACGTATTACTCGGCTTCTGCTTTTCGTTTGTTAGGCTTAATTCTTTTCCCTTTTCATTTATATATTTTAAGGATCTTTGAAGGCAAATTAGTTACTTAAAAGTTTAGTTCATTAGAAAAGTCCCAGAAATTGCTTGCTTATTGGACGTATTAATGCTTTTATTCGCTATTTGCTTTAATTAGTCAAGCAATAATTTAGTTGCAAATATAATAATAATAATAATAATAATAAAATAAATAAATTCATTTAAAATAATGGATTATGACAAAAAAAATAATCTTGTTATAGGGTAGGTCAAACAGCAGAAAGATGACGATATAACTTGATACATTTAATATGGAAAGCGATCTAAAAGAATAAGATTATGTCTCTGGTGAAAACCAAGTTGCCACTTCCTTTCTTCCTTCTGTGCGTAAAGTTCAGATAATTATATAGACAGCCCCCAGTTATCAATCTTTAATAAAAAATAAAGTCTTTTTTTCGTATTTGTTTACTTTATTTCAAAAGAAAAATAAAGAAAGAAGGAAAGAAAGGCACGCAGTTAATTTTCCTTGAGGAGTGCATTTGATGCAGTGAGAAGCAGAGGGATGTAAGTGACAAAATTAAAAGTTTGGAAATAACCAGTATAAATGGTAAGTGAACCTCTGCTCTGTTTTGGGGAAAAATATAATACTATTAGCTCTGGTAAGTGCTGCTATACAGCATGATTTAGAAGAAAAAAAAGCAATGAAAGCATACCTAGGACTGGAACTTTAAACGCGTCTTACTCAAAATTTTCAAGTGTTTATTTACATCCCTTTATTTCTCACTGTCTACCTTTGATTTTGTTTTGTTAATAAAAAGCCAATATTTATCAGAAATAGTTAAAAACGTGTAGAAAATTTATTTGACAAAAGTGTTACTGAATTTCCTGGACATGAGCGTAAAAACTTATCAACTAATCAATTTCTTTGGTGATTAAAAAACTCATTTTTAGAAGTTATTAGCAGATTGGTTAACAGAACTAGATCTTATTTTTACTTGTAAATTGTCTTACATTTTTTTATTCCAAATAAAACTTGAGTGATACCTAGTATTTAATTGCGCAAAATATCTATCTCGCTTGTTTACATCAACTTTGGCAATATATAAATTGTACATTATCATAAAAAAAAACTAAATATCTAGAGAAAATATGTTAAATATATTATATTTTTGTTTCAAGATTAATTTGTAAAAAAAAACAACAAATTTCAAATAGTTATTTATCTAAATGATATAGTTAAACAAAAAACGTAAATAAGAAATCTTAGATTTGGCTTCGCTTATTATTTTCAGGAATACATTCCTTGAAAAACTACTTTTATCTTAAGAATGTAAAAATGCGCAGCAAAACTAATAATTTTAACGTTATTCAAATCAAACTGAGCTCCAAGTGCAGAATGTGTATTTCTTATAAATTGACTTAATGTTTCCTTTGATCTTACAAAGTATAAGAAGAAATACGTTATTTCAAAGAATTTTCAAGTTTTAGCTAAGTAATAACTTATGCATAACCAATTAAAATTTACAAGACAGGAAGGAAAAAGTTAAACTAAGAAAAAATAAGACAGTTGAATAATTTAAGATCTATAATGTTTCCCAATGTTGAAAACAGAATTTTCTTTAGGAAAAATATTTTATGATTTTATTTTTGTGTAAAATAATTTAAGAATTTTCAGATTCCTAAAAATTATAGTTATAATTATTTAACTAAAAAAATATACAAATGACTTTAACATTTTCTGCTACTGTTAAAACGGATTAAAAATCAATTTAATAGACAATCAGTTTTTTTAACAAACCAATAGGTTTTGAAGTGAAAAATATGCAAGTTGGTATGAAATCAAATTTCATGTTGTTTTCAGAAGCTTAAAAAAATACCATTTCCTGTTATGTACTCCTTGCTCTGATTATTTGAAATCTCTAAACGTACTATCGGCTTCAAGTCGTAACGTTGGACTATTTCTAAAAATCTATGGTCAGGTCAAAAAAGAAAACATTTGAAATTACAAAACACATTACGATGTTAAAACGCACCCGAAAACTGTCTCGTTGAAAAAAAAAAAACCAAAAAAAAAAAAACCTTTTCAAGTACTAACTTTTAAATAATTCCTAACTAATGGGAAAATATGTAAAGTTTTAAAAAAAATTTTGTTCAAGGTTTAAATAAGATACCATTTTCTGTTACGTACTCCATGCTCTACTTAATTGAAATCTCTAAACAAACTTTCAGCTCTAAATCGTAATGTTGAACTATTTCTAAAAATCAACGGTATAATCGAGAAATAAAGCATATGAAATTACAAAATGCATGAAATATCGACGTTAAAACGCACATTAAAATTGTCTCGTCAGGAAATAAAAAAGATAAAAAATCCCTTGTAAGTACAAAGTTTCAAACAATCACTAATTAATGGTTAAATTTATAAAATTTTATACTTTCAGTTCCATTGGTTAAAAGGTTTTCATTAAACTTTTCCTCGTCGAAATCTCAGCTTAAAGCTGAGCTTTATATACTACAGCTAAATTTATTTCAAAAAAGCTAATTTAATCTACATCTACTATACCTTCAAAATACATAGAATAAACAGCTAGTTTGCTAAAGTTTATAGCATGATTAAGGGGCAATGGATACACTTCAGAAAGATTCCCGTTAGAAAACATCGATTTAGCTACAGGCTAAGAAGAAAAAAAAAACTGAATATGAAAAAGACATCTAAATCCTCAACATTCGAAATAGCCAACATTAAACGAAGTACAAATGTGTTTCGAAATATAAATGGAAAATCGATGGATGCTCCCAGCAAGAAAAACCTGTTGTTTTCTCCGTGTCACGTTGCTTGGAAAAGAGATAAAATGATAAAAGGAAATGAGGAGTAAGCGCAATTTTTGGAAAGGAATGATGAACTATGTTGTTAAAAAATTCACCAAGGAAAATTTATAATCTGAACTGATAGAAATGTTTATGGCATAAAAATTCTTTATATGTGCAATTTGATCCGGTAATGCAATTTACCAAAAAAAAAAAAAAAAAAGCATGCGGAGTTATTTGCACGAAATCGCTAAAATTAAGGAGATTTTTTTTTTCCCAGCATAACATTTGTCATGCATGCAACAAACTTTTTAATTTTTCAATACTAATCGAGTTTTTCAATAAAACATTTTAAACATTTAAAAAATCATTTCCTATAGCGCTTGTAATGTATGAAAAAATCTAAAATTGATAGTAAAGCATGATAGGTATAAGTTATGCGAAATGACAACTATTTGAAGAAAAATGAATTAAAATTAAGTTAAATAAATTAAAATTAAACAAACAACAATTTTTAACCATCCTAAAAAAATCGTTAATGGTTAAAATATGGATAAAATGCAATTTTACTCATTTAATTTCATTAAATATACATGGTTTGATGTAGAAAATAAAATAATTTCTCTCTATTTTCATAATCCTCTAACGCTTTTTATTTTTTTTTAAATAAGAAAATATTTTATAGATACTGCACATACAATTAAACTCGAAAACGCCTCCTATTATTTGTACTGCAACTGCTTTGATAAATATGATACGGAATAAAACAATATTTGCAGATAGATAACTAAAGTAAAACGAGCTTGTGCATCACATGACTTCCTTTTACTCCAATTTAATGTCATTTTCCCATTACTGGCAGTTTTAATGTGATTCAATAGTTTACTCTCTAAATATCACCAAAAGTGGCCAAAGTAAAACAGATTTTTAAAAAAAAGAAAAATTAATTTGAATTTTGTCATTTTGAATTCAAATTGTGTTTTTCGCAATCACAAGTGTGCGTGTGTATGTAGGTGTGTGTGTTTATGTGTAGGGGGTATCTGTGTCTGTGTGTAGGGCGTATGTGTATGTGTGTGTAGGCATGTGTGTTTGTGTCTGTGTGTAGGGGGTATGTGTATGCGTGTGTAGGCATGTGTGTTTGTGTCTGTGTGCAGGCATGAGTGCGTGGGTAGTTGTGTGCATGAGTGTTTGTGTGCCTCGAGGCAGGGTATGTGTATGTGTGTGTGTAGGCATATGTGTTTGTATCTGTGTGCAGGCACGTATGTGTAGGTGCGCTGCATGTATGCGTGTGTGTATGAGTCTGTATGTATGCGTGTGTGTTTGTGTATGTATGTGTGTAGGAGTATGTGTGAGTGTGCGTGTGTGTAGTTGTGTATGTATGCGCGTGTGTGTATTATACGGATGCAATTTGGAGACGGTTTTCGCTATAGGAGCAGCATCGTGAGGAGCCGGTCGACGGTGATGCTGCAGAGAGTGTCGGCGGGAAAATAAAATCATAGGACATCAAAACAGTCAAATAAAAGCAATAAACAATCGTGATTGCTCAAAAATAAATAAAACGCCAAATTTGTCGCCATGTTGGCAACAAAACTTGGCGACCAAAAGATTGGCGATATATGGCCAAGTGTCCGACAAATTATAACACCACTTGAGTTTACATCGAAATTAACAATGATTTCCCCCCAAAACTGGGTAAAAGAACACTTTAGAAACACCCGAATGCAACCAAAGAGAAGATGCACAACTAGACCCCACTAGGAGTCTATGTACTAAATTTCAACGTTCTAGGACATACCGTTCTTGAGTTATGTTACATACATACGCACATACGTACATATATACGTACGTACATACAGACGTCACGAGAAAATTCGTTGTGATTAACTCGGGAATCATCATTATGGATATTTCGCGTGACTATGCATTCTTAGGCACTAATCCACGTGTGGTTGAGTCGAAAAAAACATCAATATTCATTTGGGGGTGAGTAAAATGGAAATTAAAGTCGATTTTTGAGTGAAAATTTTTTCGCGAATCTAATACTTTCTTTATTGTAAAAGGAAGTAAAAAGGGGGGGGATTGTTTTTCTATTTAACACAGACATAACCAGTATGAGAAATAAATAAAACATATTTGTGATAAAGTAAAGATTGTACCATGAGAATGCAACAAAGTACATTGATTAACTTCATACGTATATGATTAAAATAATTAACTTACCAAATTTAGATTTTTTTTTAGTTTAACAACTAAAATACGGGTATTTCTGCATTACTTTGAAAAAAATTAAAAATGTGTTACGTGTGCATTTCATAAAAAAAGTTTAGTCTACAGTTTTTACTATATAAAAAGGAGTAAATGGTGCTTATCAAGGCAAGCAATAATTTCCATGTAGCCCAGTCAATGAAGGTAAAAAAAATAGGCTTTGTCGCAACTAATTTAGGGAAAGCTGAATTTTTGCAGGATGTTAGCAAATAAAGTATACACTAAAAAAATACTAAGTCCCGACCCCCACCCCTCTTGCTTTCTCCCCCACCCCCCTCCGAAACATTGCAAGGGCAGTACTATGATTATACGTTTTTCGTGTCGCAACTAATTGGGGGAAAGCTGAATTTTGGCAGGATAATTGTACATAAGGTACACAGTAAAAAGCCACTAAGTCCTGACCCCCACCCCTCTTGCTTTCTCTCCCACCCCCTCCAAAACATTGCAAGAGCAGTTATGATTATACGTTTTTCGTGTCGCAACTAATTAGGGGAAAGCTGAATTTTGGCAGGATGTTAGTACGTAAAGTATACACTAAAAAGCCACAAAGTCCCGACCCTCACCTCTCTTGTTTCCCCCCCACACCCTCCGAAACATTGCAATAGCAGTACTATGATTATATGCTTTTTTTGTCGCAACTAATTAGGGGGAAAGATGAATTTTGGCAGGACGTTAGTAAATAAAGAAAACACTAAAAAAACACAAAGTCCCGACCCCTACCCCTCATGCCCCCCCCCACCCTCTCCGAAACATTTAGACCATCAAGAGCAGCACTATGATTATTCGCTTTTATTTTCGCAGCTAATTAAGAAAAAGCTGAATTTTTGCACGATGTTAGTACATAAAGTGTACACTAAAAGCTAGACAGTCCCGACCCCAACCCCTCTTAATGCTCCCCCCCCCCCCCCTCCTTCCAAAACACTGCACACTGATCAGTTTAGTACTGTGATCATACGCGTACAGCTTGAAAATTTATGATGTTACCGGGGTGTTCCTTTTTTTATTTCACTCCTAACAATATTATAAACCAGTGGTGCCCAACCTAAGGCCCAGGTGCCGTATCCGGCCCGCGAAGCTGATCCGTGTTGCCCGTTGTTTTGTGAAATGTTACAACTCGAAGAGCACGATTAATGACAATGTTACAAATTGCTAGCCAAATATTTAGAAATTGGTTTCTGAAAACATTGTTGGGGACCACTGTTATACACAAATTATGAAACATACACTTTTTATGTTGATAGCTCAGTTTTACCATTTTACCAACTTAATCATATGCAGAAATCTCACAACAAAAACCAAAAAGTAATTTCAATAAATTAATAGCTTTTTAACATTACGTCTTGGAAAGAAATGTTTGAACAAAATTTATAGATAATAATATGATAATAGTCATTTTCTTGAAATGGATCAACAATATAATGACCTTCACTTGAAGTTTTTACTACCATAATGGAATTATTTGTTACAAAAGATTATAATTCGTTTGTGTCGGCGATAGTTTACAAAATAATGTTAATGCTTGGCTAACTATTTAAGCTTTAAATAAATCAGGAATAGTATATTTGAACTGATTATTTTCTCACAGCGGATATTATTAACGTTTAATATTACTTTTGATTTTTATTTTTAAATCTTATATAATGGGAAATCTTCTAATATTTCGTTGGTTTGGTCCGAAATATTGTTGCAGTGCATTCCACTACAGTGTCCGCACATAGACGTGCAATCGAACCTAGCTTTACGACAGATACAGTTTGAAACACATAATCTTTTGAATTGCAAGATACTAATTGGAGAAGTTCACTTGAAGCAGAGGTAATCTTCATGAACTTAGGAATCAAGTCTGTTGCATGAAGTATAATGCCAACCCAATACTTCGGGGGGAAGTTTAAAACCTAACCAAGTTTGAATCTGGTGTTAACCCTAAAAACTCTGGTGGAAACCTTAAAAAGATGTTGACGAGTGACGTCTGAAGTTAGTGGAAGTTTTGATAAATGAAAAGTGGACTTTAGGGACATATTTGTGATTACTTGCTTTTCACAAACTTTTATTCAAACTTGGTTAGGTTTTAAACTTCCAGCAGAAGAATGGGTTTGGAAATATATTTCAAGCAACAGACTAATTCCTAAGATCATGACAATAACCTTTCTGCTCCAAGTGAAATTCTCCTACTAATATCCTACAACTGTAAAACATTGTGTTACAAACTATAGGTGTCGTAAAACTGGGTTCGATTGTACGTATATGTGTGGACACTGTAGTGGAATGCATTGTAACAATATTTCAGACCAAGCCAACAAACTGTTAAATGAGCACTTATAAAAGAAAAATTGTATTTATAATAACTTGATGCCTTTTTTTTTTTTGTTTTTTTGTTTTTGAATGCAACCTGTTTTTCAGAAACCAGTTGTTACATAGTCCTCCAGTTGTAACATTTCGCAAAACAACGGTTCACACTGATCAGTTTCATGGGCCGGATGTGACCCGTAGGACGTAGGAAGTGAATAAAAGAAGTAGAAGAAAGAAAGAAGAAGAAGAAGTGAAAGTAAAGAAATAAGAAGTGAAAGTAAGAAGTGAAATAAAAAAAAGGGATACTTCGGTATCATCATTAGTTTTCGAGCTGTAAGCGTATAATCATAATACTGCTATTGCAATGCTTCGGACGGGGTGGGGGGGGGGGGGGAGAATAGGGGTAGGGGGACTTTGTGTTTCTTTAGTGTATACTTAGTATACCAACACCTTGGGAAAAAAATCCGCTTTCCCCTATTTAGTTGGGACACGAAAAGCGTATAATCATAATACTGCTCTTGCAATGTTTCGGAAGGGGGGGGAGAAAGAAGGGAGTTGGTACTTTGTCTTATTGTAGTGTATACGCTTTGGACTAACATCTTGAAAAACATCCGCTTCCCCCAAATTAGTTGCGACACGAAAAGCGCATAATCATAGTACTGCTCTTGCAATGTTTCGGAGGGGGTGGGGAGGAAAGCAAGTGGGGTGGGGATCGGGGCTTTGAACTTTTTTAAAGAATACATTACGTACTAACATCCTGACAAAATTCAGCTTTCTCTCAATTAATTGCGACACGAAAAGCGTACAATCATAGTACTGTTCTTGCAATGTTTCGGAGAGGATGGGGGAGAAAGCAAGAGGGGTGGGGGTCGGGACTTTGTATTTTTTTAGTGTATACTTTATGTACTAACAACCTGCAAAAATTTAGCTTTCCCTAAATTAGTTGCGATACGAAACCTTTATTGACTGGTCTAATGGAACAGAGTTGAATAACACCTCGCAAGTGGAAAATGGTAAATTAGATGTCTAGTCTAACCAGGTGCGGATCCATCCTTGGGGGATGGGTCACGAGGCCTTATAATACTCCTTTAAGTGACAAAATGCGGTCTATATCTCTGTTTAGGGCTTCCCCAGATCCCCTGTTTATGCCCTAATAGCCCCTATGAAAATATCCCTCTCCAAAAAAAGAAGTTGGATCCGCCCTTAAGTCTAACATGCACGTGCTGCTGGAAGTGCGAATGAACTATACCATACGTTTCCCCTCTGATTCATAAAACGTCAAAAGTGATTAATTCTCTAGAAGATCAAGACCAGTTTATCTAGGTTTGTTAAAAGTTCAATCTGTAGAATTGCCACATTTGATCAACTGTGCAAGAATTACGCCACAAGACGTTTTGGAATATGAAATAAACTTCAAATTTGAAAAAGGTATATGCTTAAGGCATTCAGCCAGGAATATATGATTGGTAGGTAGGCCGGGAGTTTGTTATACTCAAATATGCAGGTTGCTTTTCAAATTCATTCTCTTCTGACTCTCGGAGTTGATGCAATCTATGATTGGTGGTGATTATTGCTCGCCAAAATATATGCTATATAACTTCTACTATTACATAAAAACAAATCAAAATAAAAATTTACCCCGTAAACAAATAAACAATAAGACCCTATCTCCATAGTCAACATGAAAAACTGTCTTATAGTCTAAAATACTTTTTATGGTAAAACACATTTCAATCAACACACAATTCTCATTGCATTTTTTAAAGCACTTATGGGTAGCATAAAAGATTCCCTCATACCCCCTTCAAGTCGGTAAAGATGTTTTATTCTCAATTATTTATTTATTTAGAAATACGAAAATATGGAAGAAAACCCGGCCAATTTTATTTTTAAAATGTATGTGTAAATCTTTTAACGAAAGACAAGGGATCTTCCTCTTTATCGCATGATAAAGATACATTGATTTTCAAATCTAAACCGCTTACATTCTTTTAACTATTATGACTCTTATAGGCATACTTACTTTATCAGAGATTCATAAGTTAGGACATGTCTAGTTGAGAAAGTGGTCTATGACTAGGACTAGAATGCAAGAATATCACACAAAGCACAGTGGAAAGAAATTGCGTGAAGCTGGGAGAACACTTGTGAACCATAGAAAGTCAATTCGAAACGAAACAGATGTCCTTCAAAAACCATAAACACTTTCATTTTAACGTCAAAACAGTATAAAACATCAAAGAACCAATCGAATTTTTACCCAAATCAAAGTAAATATCATAACATATTTTGGACAAATGGCTGTTGTGTGTGAGCTTTCAAATTGATTTTGTACTTTTGGTTTGACGGTTTTATTGACAATCGGAGATTGGCACATCTTCTTACACTTCAAAACTTTTGTGTAGTGGCAGTAAGAAGCAAAGGAATATAAGGGTCAAAATTCAAAATTTTAAGAAAACCTGAACACATTGTAGCATTACCTTTCTTTTGTTTCGGGGTTAGAGACAAAGCCTGTATCCCTGGTGGGTGTTGCCAAACAGCAGTATTTAGAAAACAAAAATAAATGAACGCCTACCTAGGATTTGAACTTTAAACGCGTTTTTCTTAAAACTTTTAAAACATCTACTTACACCCCTTTACTTCTTACTGCCACGTATGAGGCAGTGAGAAGCAAAGGGATGTAAGGGTCAAAAATAAATTTTGGAGAAAACCAATAGAAATAATAGGGTACCCTCTCCTCTATCTTAAGGCAAGAGATTGTACTAGTAGTCCTTTTAGCTGCTGCCACACAGCATGATTTAGAAAAAAAATCAATGAAAGCCTACCAAAAATGTGAACATTAAACACACTTTAAGCGAAACTTTATTAAGTCCACTTACATGACACATATATTTTACAACATACGCATTTTTTACTTCTGAAGAGAAAATACAAGAATGCAGGTGTTGACGTGGATTTAGGAAGAAACATGATAGTTTTCAAGCCTGGAAAAATCAACACATAACCTACAGAGAAATTTATGAAACATAATTCCTTATCAGGTTTATTTATAAAAACTTTGTTTTCCATAAGTATAATATAATTATGTGTTGTTATTAAGGTACCAAAAGTTTTCAATACATAAATTACAAATGTCCTTGAATAAATATAAGATTGAAATGTTAATATTGTGTACA